>NC_142047.1:63084321-63423488 GCF_982192425.1 Myodes glareolus | reverse complement strand
TTTCTTCTAAGGCTCATGAAATAAACAGACAGCAGTGACACTTCAGGCCATAAATGTCTAAGTTGCACAGCCCAGACAACTCATACCATGATCTGCCAAATGAGAAAGTATCTTTCATAATTTATGGATCTTTACAGTCTTTGACTCCCATTTACTGGGGGAAATGAAATAGTCTCTAAGAACCAACTTCTTTTACAAAACAATTTCTTATCATTCCCTTAGGCAAGGACTCATTCTTTCTTTAATATTCCTATTTTATGATGAATATGATGCTATGATTAGTTTTATTTCTTTCTGTCTCATGCTATTAGCATATTTTTAAAGTATGCATTTTTTAAAAAATTCATATCTGAGAAGTAGGGCTTGTAGGTACTACTAGAGATATAATATAGTATTTCAGTACTCATTTCCTGAATTAACTCAAATCTATTCTTTATTTTTATTAATTATTATTATAACATCATCACCATCATCATCTTCATCATCATCATATGATGAATCAGAGTCTCACCATGTAGCCCAGCTGAAGTGGAACTCACTATGTATACTAGGCTGTCCTTGAACTCACAGAAATCCATCTGCTTGTTTCCTATGTTCTGGGATTAAAATCAAGATCCACCAAGCTGACTCTAACTTATTCCAATAAGGGCAGTATAGATTACCCCAAGGGATACAAGTCCAAACTTTCTACACACAGGAAATCTTTTCTTAGCCACAAGTTAAAATCAGAATATTACTTTCATGAAAATAGAGAGATACTCCCTATAACTAAATACCCTTTGAGAAGCATTTGTATTTGGGTGATTTCTCTTAATTTTGAAAGCCTTTTTATATGATTCATGAATCATTTGTTTATGAATTTGGGCATTATAGACATTGCTCTCAAAAGTAGTTAAATTTTAGTAATTTCATCCTGATGTAATAAAGGACTATGGCAGTTTGTAACTTAAGAAAGACTCAGTCTCATGAAGATCCGATAAAGTTCTTACATTGCCCAGCATGATGCACTCTTTCAGATCTGCAACCAGGAGGTAGAAGCATAAGGATTAGAAGTCCAAGCCCATATTCAGATACATACTGTGTTTGAGACCAACCTGGGACACATGAAATAGTTTATCAAGAAATAAAGAAATCCCAAAAGAAGCAAACAAACAAAAACAAAACCTAAAACAAAGCATGCAAGAAATCTTTACAGAATCACTATTTTCTTTTCTTTCATTGTAAGGAATTGTTCTGATGTGCAAATCAAGACTGAAAGTCTCCATATTGAATGTCCTTATTTCATGATATTGTTCACCTTAGGATACTTTTAGAAATTAAATTAAATCAGCAAGAGTTATTAAGTAGCAATATTTTCTTAGTTAAACATGCCATTCAAAAGGCAAGTTTCTTAAGTCAGAGGAAATAAATAATCCCAAAGTCCTGCAATTTGTAAGATCCACAAGGCTCTTTCTTCCATCAGGTTATATAAGCAACCAAGTTAGCAGAATGTAAATGAATTTCTTCTACCTGTCATGCTGCTTGTAAATAGGGCAGAAAACTCTAGGGTCACAGCATTTGAGTTGCCACCCATACCAGGAAGTGCATTTTGGAGATGCAACCAACTTCAAGTCATCCAGGTTCCTTTAAGGAACCCTAAGAAACTCACTGGTGCCCTGTTAGACTTTTGTGTGATTACTTTGGTCTGTCATGAAGTCATGAATGCCCTTAATGGCAAGTAGACATGTTTCTTGTAGCTGTAGGAAAAAAAAAAGGAGGAAACTAAATGGAGGTGACTTAATCAACATGCTAAGACATTTTATTAGGTAGTCATTTGGCCAACAGTCTAGAAATTGTACAGGAAATGTCATTTTTCCTAGGAGAGGGTCATACTAACTCTGTAATATCTTATATCATGTGGTTATGTGCTTCACCATTATTATTCATGTTGAATAAAAGTTTGCCTTTGTAATTTGTTTTGGCAACAAATTATGCCAAAATGGACAACTGCATCCACATAAAACCTGAGAGAGCTTGGGAAGTAATTCTAGACAAAAAAGAAAAGAGTTATGCATGACTTCTTGGTAGCAGCATTTTCTCAGGTGAACTCTGTTTGCTAAAGACAAATGTGTCTCATTTAAGAGGGGCTTCCTGACTCAACTTTAGCTGCAAAAACCTTACAGCCCTTTTAAGAGGCTCTGCCAAAAAGCACTTAAGTGATGATTATGAATAGGCAACAGCATGTTTCTTGGTAGTAACAGAAACCTTGAAACTCCAAAACATTGAGGCAATAAACATGGCTATGGCTGGTACTTATGGGTCTAGACTCTCAAAAATCTAAGAAATAGGATGGATCCAGCTTTCAAAGTCATGACTTTAATCCTAGCCATATCATTTAGCAAATTAAAGACTCGTGCCAGAAAAAAAAAGGATATACAGTAAGGATAGATTCCGACAAAAAATCCTCTAAATTGTTTACAATATGTTTAAAACATATATGTAGTCTTGGGAGAAAAAAGAAACAGGACAAAGTCCTTTTTTGAAAAGGAAGAGAGTAGTTGGGTGTGGTGGCACACACCTTTAATGCCAACACTTGGGAGGTAGAGGCAGGTAGATCTCTGTGAGTTCAAGGATAGCCTGACTAAAGAGTACCAGGAGAGACAAAATTATACAGAAAACTCTGTCTCTATAAAGCAAAAAATTAAAAATAAAAATAAAAGAAATAGAGTTTAAAATAAAGCCATGTAATGATGGAAAACACACAGAGAATCTGGATACTATATGTTATTATACTCTCTTTGAATTGTCTGACTGCTGAAGAAAGAACAACTGCTAAAAGACATTTGATTATAAATACTGCTGAATTAATCCAACATATGTATTTTGAATATGCCTTGACTATAAAATATGAGTCAACGGATAGGTTACTTTGGAGAAGAGGTTTAGTTCTTGTTTCCATAGGAAATGAGAAGCTGTGGATTCATTCTGGGCTAAGAATAATCAGGGTTGATGAAGAAAGACCCCCTTAAAAAATTCTAATAGGTCCAGATGATTCAAGGTTTCAAAGGATCTCTGTTGTAGTTTCCTCTGAGTTCTACATCCAGAACAGTTTCAAGATTGCCACCTGAGATGATCAAGCCTCACACAATACTCCAGTCAGGACTTGATCAAATTTTAAATCTTCTTTAGGTCTCCATAAGATTATCAGTGCCTCCAATCAGCAGAAAGTAGACTGGAAAATTATGCCTACATGTCCAAGAGTGGATTATGAATATTTATCTTTGTTTAGAGTGTTGGTTACAAGTTGTTATGGATAATGGTCTGGAAAAAGCTAAACAAAGGAGATTTGATTCAGAGTTTTTGTTTTGAAAAACAGAGGGAAAGAGCTGTGCATCAGTGGTCTTGTATTCTGTCACTTGTATTATTTTAGTAAAACACTGATTGGCCAGTAGCCAGGCAGGAAGTATAGGTGGGGTGGCGAGAAGATGAGAATTCTGGGAACAGAAAAGGATCAGTCAGCAGTTGTGTCCCAGAGGCAGAGGAAGCAAGATGAGAATACCTTGCTTCTAAAAGGTACCAGGCCATGTGGCTGACACAGACAAGAATTATGAGTTAATGTAGGATATTAGAGTTAATCAGAAGCCTGAGTTAATAGGCCAACCAGTTTATGATTAATGTGGACCTCTGTGTGTTTCTTTGGGACTGAACAGCTGCAGAACTGGGCAGAAGAGAAATTTCTGTCAGCAAGAGTAATTACAAGTTGTATCCAATATTGATAGCTTAAAGAACATTTCAATCCTTTGAGGTAAAGTTGTCAATTTGCATTGTATTCCTAACAGTATTAAGCTGAGTTTTCCTCAGAAGATAGCTATCTTTTCCTGAATGAAACATTGCTATGTCATTTTGTGTTTGTTTGAGGTGTTATTTAAACTAATTCTGATAATTGTTGTGTTATATCTTATACATACTCAAATGAACATGCTCACACATATACATAAGGATATGGACAACATGGTGTAGGAAGAGTGAAATGCAAACATAAATCCCATGTGCCTGTCAGTTAAGAACCTGCATCAGGCACTGGTACACTCCATTCCATACACTCTGCAGTTACAGAAGACAGAGGGTTGTGTTTTTCACTTGTAGAATTTTGCTAGTGATAAGCAGGGACACCATTTTTTATTTCATTAGAATATCTTATATTTTTAATTGATGTTTAATATTTATGCATACATATAGGGTATATTTCATCAGTTTAGTATATCACACAGTGTGCAATGATGAAATCAGATAATTTGCATTTTCAAACCCTCAAACATTTTTCTTGTTTTTTCTAAATTGGGTGTTACACATTTTTAAAGACATTGCTGCTGTTTGATGCTATTTCCTTCTTCATGTTGAGGAGCTGTGTTGGTCTAAAGTAGGTGTTTCAATTGCTCCTCTAAGAACAGATATCCCCTATTGTAGACTTGAGCACCATGATGAACTCATTTTACAAGTCTGCTTTATCTGTTTCTTAATATATTTGGATAACAACACATATACATAAACGTTTTGATATATTTGTATATTGTATATAATCACATAATAAAATAGCTTCTACCACTTATAAATTTGCATTATGGTCTAGAGGAATAAAAATGATATCTCATAAAGCATATATTGTAGCAATTTCTCACTCTAGTTACCTTTTGGTTTTTAATGCTATATAATAATGTCAATCATTTAACTTACTCCTCCAACGTCTTTATCTCTCCTGCTAATAGTTTCATGTCAGGGATTATGTTTCCCTAAATAGTCAAAGTAAGCGAATCGGTATCAAATGGGAAGAGAAAATAACTAATTAAAAAACCTAATACAAACGTGCTGTGGCTTTTAGTTAGCACTCTACTTAGAGCGAAGGATCTATAGGAAAGATAGTCAAAGGCGTGTTTCTGTCAGAAATTAAGATTCCGTGGTACGTTTTTGCTCCCAAAGTTTTCAGAGTATGGATTGTCTCCAGGGAGCAGTGTTGCTGTATGTGGAGAGCTTGTGCCTGCTGACTACTGGAATTCATGACAAAGAATGTGGTACTCAATGACTTAAAATGTTACTTCTATGTTTGTGTATTTCTGTCAGTGTAAAACATGTGTATTTGTGCTTGTGAATGTCATAAGAGTATGTCAAATTCCATGTCATTGAAGAGGTGGGGAGATATGTCAGTGATTGAGAACTTACTATTCTTGGAAAGGACTCAGGTTAAGTTCCAAACACCCATGTGGCAGTTCAAAGCTGAATTGCCAGTTCTAGGTTATCTGACTTCCTTTTCTGACTTCCATGCACACTATGCTTGTGCACATACATACATTTGGGTAAACACTCAAACTTTCAAAGTAAAAATAAAAAGAGAACTCAAATAAAGCAAGCAGGGAGACATTCTGTATATATGATCTCTCTGAGGCTGTGAGATGACTCAAGCGAATTGGCACTGTTCTTTAGCCTAGACTAGATAATGGCACCTCCACCTCCTAGCATGCACACAACTTATGACATCTCTCTTTTTACCTGTAATGATTTTTATTTATACCTTCTCCAAGGTGAACTTATTCCTAGAAGCTCAGAAGTTTATCTGATCATGATTTCCTTGCCTGAGTCCAGGTGCTTTTTGAATTATCTACCTGTGTGCAGTACTCTGACTGATTAATCATTCAGAGGTTCCTTGGGATGTTATTTGGTTGTGGACCACTCAGAACATAATCATTACTAAGAGCATGTGAGCATGGGAGAGGGGGAATTCTGTCCCCAGAACTTGAGAAGAAATGAAAGATGGCTGTAAATAGACAGCCATAGCATCCACGCCTCCTATTTTATGTCTTTCTCAGTGAAGACTTCGGAGGTAAACCCCAGTTTCAGCAGAATTACCTTCTTGGTAGATTTTAAACTTCTAAAATTGGTCTTATTTTCTCATGTTGACCCTGATTGATAGATAATTATTAATGTGCTGATAAAATTATTAAAATAGCTCCAGGAAGACGATCTTTTCAGAAAACCTAACATAAAGTTTGTTCAAGACATTGTCATCACTTGCCTTACAGTGACCTGTGTGACACCCAGAGTTCCACATTTTTAACATTGAAATTTTCCCAATTTCTGACATTTGAATACATAACCTGCAAGATTTCATGCCTTATTGGAACAAAGAACAGCAGTGGGAATAGAAGAGAATAGAATTTTGCTATTTCTGGAACCACGTTCACATTCAATGCACTTCCTCACATTTACTTTCAGAAATCTGCACATTTTCCTGAGGGGCAGGTAAATGTTTTTATCCCAATTTTACAGATGAAAAACTTGAAACCCAAGATTAAGTGACTCGCTTGCAGCAGCACTGGGAGCCAATGTCAAGATCAGACTTCTAACATCAACGTTGATTGCTCAGGTCACTCAGCCACAACTTTAACTATAACACAAATGTTTGGAAAATAGTTTTAACTGTTCTTGAGAATGTGAACATTCTGAATTGTTCTGGGTTAGAAGAGTCTTTTTAAAAAACACATAGTTCTGAAGTTTTCTGGGTCATAAAAGCCTTTCAGGGGTAAACACATAGAAAGAATGAAGTCAGGGTGATGGTGATAGGTGTTTTATTTAATGGGAATGACAACTATTTTAAGTAATTAATGTTCTTTAGCCTTAATACATGAGCACTGTATCTATATCACTCTCATTGCTCCCTCCTCCTTTAAATTCCTTCTGTATCATCTCTTTCTCCCAAATTTCTGATATGTTCTTTACGTATTGTCACACGCACGCGCGCGCACACACACACACACACACACACACACACACGCACAGAGAGAAAGAGAGAGAGAGAGAGAGAGAGAGAGAGAGAGAGGTGCGGGGAGAGAAGGGCACCTCCTGAATCTATTTAGCATTGTACATGAGTCTAGGGATGTTGACTTGGAACTGGACAGCATATGCAGCAACTCATTTCTGGAGGAAATTGGTTCTTCTATTTTTAGCAGTCTTTGACCTATAGTTCTTCATCTAGGTATGGGACCATGTGGAAATTCCCCTGTCCACATTAGCATGTAATTTGCTGCTGTAATGACAGAAACCTTTTTAGGTAATAAAATTGCTGTGAGTGGTTGGCTTCATTTTGCCATAATAACTAACAAGTACTATCTAGCAACAAGCAATCTGGGTCTCTGGCTTTTATAATCATTACAGGTGCATGAGTTTGGATTGGGCACTATACAATCCCTTATCCTATGTGTGAGGAACTAATGGTGGATCTTTATAACAGGCTCTATCTGGCGCAAAAAGAAGTTTCTTTGAAGAAGCTGGTAGCTACTTATATATGGGTATATTTAGGATGTAATTAGATATTATGCTACAGTGGTTTCTCTTTTCAGGTCTGAGACATTACTAGCAATTTTCTGCATTGTTGGCCAGGTTTAAAGTACCAGAATTCTCCAATGGAAAGGGCTTTAATTCTAATTCTGTTTGTTATTATCAAGACAAAAATGCTGTTATTGCACCATTGTGATACCTAGCAACTCCAGTCTTTTCTGTGGTTTACAGGCATTTGTCTGTATAGATGTACAGATTGTTTCTTTCCCTTGGCAGCTTGCATCATGACTTCTAATACTACAAAGACCAGTTCAGGAAAAAAGGTTTGAGGAGATAGATATAAGCAATGGAAATGGAATAGTCATAATATATATATCACTGAATTTTATACATTCAAAAGTTACTTTTGAGCTGAAAAATGGCTCCATGGATAAACTGCTTGTTCTCATAAGCATGAGGATCAAAGTTTTCATTCCAGGAAACTATGTAAAAGCCAGAAAGACATGGCAACCCACCTATAATACCAGACCTTGGAAGAAAAAAACACTGGAATCCTAAGGCTAATTGGATATCTAGACTAACCCTAATCACAAAGTTTTGTGTTCATTGAGAGGCCCTGCTGAAGCCTCTAACCTCCACATGCAGAGATGGTCTTTAAATAAAATCTAGCACTCTTTTATAATAAAAGCTAAAAGATAGAACAGAACTGAAGGATACAAACTTCAACCTGATAATGGTTATGTAGGACACACCCACAGCCAACATCACCCAAACATCAGAAATGTAGAAAAACTTAAAGCAATCACAATAAAATCAGAACAGGGCATCCCCATTCTCTTAAAATATGCAAGTGCTCGGTCCTCTCTCTGGGAGAAGATAATTAGAGGTCTACTGTAAGATGTCAGACTATCCCTGAGGCAGATTATATTATATTATGTAAAAAGATCTCAAAAATTCCATCAGAAAAATTCTAGAAATGACCAAAACCTTCCTTCAGTAAAGTGGCAGTGTTGCACAACTTCTAACTGATCTTATTAATAAAAACCCAGAACCAGATATCAGGATAAATGCTGAAAGATCAGAGCGATAAAGGTGCAAGACACAGCCAAAATTTATCTTATTAACTCCTCAGCTGAGAAAAACTTGAGCTCCTGATCTCCCTCATTGTGTTCCTCTCTCCACACAGCCAGACCACTTCCTCAGTCTGTACAGACTTCTAGACTTCTGTAGCTAGCTAGAAGCTAACTCTGCCTTCTGATATTCAGGTAAGCTTTATTTGTACAGCACAAACAAAATATCACATTTCTTCTTTTTGTCTAAAATAAAATAAACTAATATAAGAAAGCTATATACAAGTACAATACCTAAATACAATATATACAGACAGTAAAAACATCAACAATGTCTAGTCCATTGTTGTCAGTTTCAGAGAATATACTCCATATCTATTCTATCTTAATGAGTCCAAAAGGTAATACCTAATTCACTTTCTATTCTAACTTGCATTGCCAAGACTATATACAACCTTGTACATTTTATTCCTCAATAAAGAATAACTTTTTTGAATCTTTTAATGAGAAAAACTATAACCACAGTTACAAAATCATCACCTCCATCAGAGACTTAAGAAAGAAATAGTATTACTTGAATAACCAAGAAGTACAAACAAATGACTTCCAAAAAAATGTGAGATATGATACAAACAACTGTCTGCCTGGACAGTTATCCAAGTTCCTCTGTAATATTGGGACATCCATCTTTGCCTATAAGTCTATCATATCTGAATGACTTTTCATTGATTCATGATATTCTGAAGCAAAGCTCAGTGGTCACTTTCTTTGGTGCCTTGTTTGTACAATTGGGACATCATATTGTCAAAAGTTGAGGCAAAAGAACTTTCTTGTCTAGTGGCTTGTTTTGCCACAAAGAAAGTAAACTCTATATGGAGTTTCTTTGATGCCTATCATCTTATCTGAAGTAGATTCATGCTGCTGAAGCAGAAAACTTTCTTTGTCATAAGAAAATAAAAGAACCTAAACTATTAAAACATATGAAATGCCATATTCTATAGCTCTCTGAAGTGTTTGTAGATGACCTGTCTATGTAAAATATCTCTGACCTTTAGAACATACCTAAAATGACTACAAGTTGCATCGTAATGACTAATCACTAACTTACATTTCTTCAAGAACTAGAAATTTGCATTGCATTGTTAAATGAACTATATAGATACAAAACTTTGAATAAAATAAGAAATACTCCAGATGATGATGGCACAAACATTTAATCCCAGTACTCAGGAGGCAGAGGCAGGTAGATCTCTGTGAATACATGGACAGCCTGGTCTATAAGAGCTAGTTCCAGGACAAGTACCAAAACTACTCAGAGAAACCCTGTCTCGAAAAACAAAACAAAAAAAATAGAAATACATTAATTGTTCTAACACAATTAATCTAAATTTTGTATCAGTATGCACAGATCCAAATCAATGTAAAATATTTAAAACTAGTAATTTCTTTTTTAATTTAAAAGCAGATTCAATGATCTACCTTTTAGCCTATATCTATGTCCCTCCTTTTTCCTTTCATAGTAGATTCAATAATCTACTTTTATATCCTATCATATCTATATCTTCCTTTTTTCTTTTCAAAACAAGAATTCTGAATTTAAATTTCTTTTTTCAGCTTTTCCCCCCTGATCATTACTAACAATAACTTGTTACCAACTACGTAAATGATGACAAATATCCATTGAAAAACCAAAAGCTGCCAGCACCACCTTTTGGGAATGTGAGATCATGTTCTTAAAATTTCTCCTGTTATTTAGGGGTGACAGCATCGTGAGGTGATACAGAAAAGAAAAATTTGGGTTTATTGTCAAGTCCTGGGAGAGGCAACTGTGTTACTTGTGCATTCTCTGCATAATGGAAAAGTGCAGAGCCCTTAGCTGAAGTAGTCTGAGGCTGGATCATTTCATCTAGCAACCACAAAATGGTCCTGAGCACTGTGTAGTCCAAAGCCAATTTTTAAACAGCAGTTTTCATCTTAGTGACATTATCAAAGTTTTGTTGGAACCGTCATTGTGGGGCTTGTTAGGCATGGTCACAGTTCATTGCAGAACTCTTAAGCATTTTATATTCTATATGCAGCAGATCTCAAAGAGGTTAATGGATCAATATTTGTTATGCACATTCAGAATACAAAACTTTAATTCCTAATTATCTGAGAGAGACTCAAACCTGAAATCTTGTAGAAGAAACATCATTCTAGAATTAATTAGTACTCTAAAAGACCATTAATATCATGACAAAATGTTTAAAATATATATGTACATATATTTTTGCATATGTTCATATATATTAATCTTATAAGTTTTGAGATAGTAGTTATACCTTAAGAAAAGCTTTAAAGAGTCAAAATAAAATCAAAGGATTATGAGAATAATAGCAATAAAATAGTTCCTTAATTTTGGATTTTCTTCGTCTAATATCAAGTGGTTTGCCTGACATGAGACAGAGAATTTGGATTTTAATTTAGCAAGCTTGCTTGGGTTTAGAGAAGGAGAGAGTCACACTCCAACTCCAAAGTCAGTTTTAATTTTTAACTGGACTGGAACTACAAAAAGACTATTTGCATTATATTTATATTTCTGCAGAGAAAAGTATAAACAAACATTTGGAAAGATTTATGAAATTTTATCCAGTTGGACAATGTGACATACCAATAGGCTAATTTTTCCTTTTCCTTGGGACATTTTTTTCTGGATTATTTGTCCTTTTTCTTCATATTCTCACTTATCCTGTGGTCCTCAGATCCCTTAGCTGAACGCCTCCGTTCTCCTGAAAAGAAAAGCAAACCCTGCCCCAGCCCTGACTATGAAGAGGTTCACTTCTAGTAAGTTATATCAGATCAAATGAGAAGCATTTGTTAGTCATATAAGTTACTTCAGATTGAAGAGTCACACTGGCTTATTAGCTATCATCTCTTCAAATCAAGAGGTCTCTCTTGTTCAAATTGAACCATTATCTGTTTTGACGGTATTTATAGCGTTTCTTCTCCTGTGAAAACAAAAGCTAAACCACTTCCCCAACATAATGCATACTCTGGTTCCCATTCAAAAGTTAACACACCTTTAAAGTATACAGGCTCATTTAATTCCATAGTTTTTCTACTATCCAATGTATTTCCACAGCTATTGTTCCTTTCTCATTAGCATTTTAGAAAATTCAAAGTTAATAAAGCATTATGCCATCTTTTCTTGGGGTCTTTGTCACCCCTTTCTGTTTATTTACCATATCATTTAGCATATTGATTTGATCTTCTTTTCACTACTTGCCCTGTAGGATTGTGTGGTATACTGGTAATATGCTTTATATTGTAATAAGCTAAAATGTTTCAGTTTTCTAGAGACACATGCTGGAGAACTATCAGTCTTAATTTGTACAGGTTTACACCTGATGACCATAACTTCTTGCAAATGCATAACTACTGAATCAACCTTTTCTTAATTCAAAGTATTTGCTGATTAAAATCCTGATTAGGTATCAATGGTATATTGTATATATTTTAATTTTTCAGATTCTACAAAATGGAACACATTAACAAGCCAGACTGAGTACCTATTGGGTTACTTGCTGCAAGTAGTAGAGTTTGGTTATATAAAGAACAAGTAGAATATTTCCTTATAAATTTTTTGGCTTCTTGCCAAATGATAGAAAAGCTTTTCTTAAACCTTTGCTATTAACATGATAATTTTTAAAAATTCTGAGGTCTCCAGCATATTTCCTATCAATAGCTGATACCTTATTACCTTGTACTAGAGGGCCTGGCAGACATGTATGGGGTCAGATGTGTATTATATATATGGCATGATTCCTATGACTGATTATTTCCTTTAACTGAATAAATAACAAAGTCAATTCTGTACCATCTGGTACAAATTCAGCAGTTTAAATATGCAAAACAACTCATTCTGCATATTACAGATCAGTCACTATATTTAGAGTTTCCAAAAAATTCATTAATACCAGGAGAATACCAGGTAATTCTGACTTCTTACAGAGTCATAAGGGCTTTGAGTCACTCTAATTAAATTTCCTAATTTATGATCTGTCCTGCCTTTCCTAATTCATTTATCTCAGTATAGAATTTAGATACTGGTTTTCCCCCTATAATATGAGGAAGAATGCAATTAATTCTCTGTATAAATTGATTTCTTTTGTTTTGGGGGTATTTGTTGTTAATCTTTTCCCAAAATTACTACAAGTCCTGTGCCAAGGTTCATTTCTGCCAATAATTTGTCACTTTCAATATTAGTATAAGATACTACAACTTCTACCGGGTCTATTCTTGCTAATTGTCGAAGTCTCAATTTTTCTTTTAGAATCAACTCAGAGGCAGTTTCCACATAAATTTTTAATTTTTAAATTCTGGTTATGTGGTTAAAATATCTATTATAAGATAATACCTTCCCTCTGCATTCATGTTCCTGTAGGAAAATGTTTAGAGTGCAAAATAACCAAAATTCAATCAAGCTTTGGATACAAACTATCCACATGTTCATTCTGTAATTTTTTCCACCAAAGTCATTCTCTTACAGTTTCAGCATTTTATTCTCTTGGCCAATTTAAGTCCTTGTCACCATCTAAAGTTTTAAACAAATTACTCAGTTCATCAATTTTTTTATGACAGTAGTGGGCTGTACATAGAAAATATTTCCTAGCAAGTTTTGAAAGTCATTAAGAGTCTGCAATTGAACTCTCCTAATTTGTACTTTTTGGAATCTATTTTTTAGACCTATTGCATATCCTAAATAATTAATAGAATTTCCTCTTTGTATTTTTTTCAGTAGCAATTTGTAATCTCCAGCAAGTTAAAATTTTTATTTACTTCTTAAAACATTCTTTCTAAAGTATCTACAATTGAATCATGTAGTAATATGCCATCTATGTAATGCTAAGCTATAGACTGAGGAAATTGCTGTATCATTTCAAATGACTGTCTTACAAAATATTGGCACAGGGTAGGGCTATTTAACATTGCCTGTGGAAGAATCTTTCATTGATGTGTTTTAACAGACTGAGAATTATTGTAAGGAGGCACCAAAAAGACAATTTTTTCTCTTTTTTATTCTTGTAATAGTATAGTGAAAAAACAGTCCTTTAAATCAATAAGATAAAAGGTCACTGTTTACGCAATAGAGAAGATAAAAAATTACAAACTGTAGAGAGTCCTTTGGGTGAGTCACCTTATTAATAGCTCTTAAACTGCCACCATTCTCTGTTTTCCAGATATCTTTTTAATAATATTTGTATTTTTAATAATAAAAACAATATTGTTCCAAGGGTTAGTGGATTCTTTAATACACCAAGGATTTAACTACTCCTATAACAGCTATTCTAAAGCCTTGAGTCTTTAGGCCATTGCTCAACCCATACAGGTTTGTCTGTCAACCATTTTAAACATTCTAAGATTGAGAGAATGTACATCTCTCTCTTTTAACTAATTCCTCCTTTTAAGAATTTTCAACTGTTAGCCGGGCAGTGGTGGTGCACAACTTTAATCCCAGCAATCCAGAGACAGAGACGGGCAGATCCCTGTGAGTTCGAGCAAGCCTGGTCTACAACAGCAAGTTCCAGGACAGGCTCTAAAAGCTATGGAGAAACTTTGTCTTGAAAAAACAAAACAAAACAAAAAGAATTTCCAATTGTCTCACAAGTTCTGCCAACAATGATGGTGAAAATTGAGGTATAACATGTCTGAGTGGAGAACACAAGTGGTGAACAGATTTGCTGAGGACAACTGCAGCTGCTAGCATATACCTGTGAGCTGAGAGTGACAGCCCGAAGAGATGGGGTCTAGGGGAAGCCTGCAGCCCATGGGGGAGAGTAATCCAACTGTCTGATAAAGGCATGTGGGAATGTGCAGATTAAGGACTTGTGGTGGGAACTGCCTGAAGGCAGAGCTAGCTGGTGTAGGGCCAGTAAGTCCTGGGGAGCTTGGAGTTCAGGTGTTTCTGGAGTTTGGGTGGTAGCTGGAGATAGTTGTAGAGAGTCTATAACAGGAAAATCACAAACACACTCAGAGACTCAGAAAAAAGAAAAGAAAAGAAAAATAGAAAACCTAGGTGTCAGGGCAGTTGACTCTGGCCAAAGACCCCACGTGCAGGTCCAGCATGTGTCAACGGCTACAAAATCACAGGCATGTGGCTTTTTGAGAAATTTGTACCTTAAAATTGGGCATCAATTGTTACAAGAGTTCTAATTGATCTTAATAATAAAAACCTAGAGTCAGATATCGGGGTAGATGCTGAAAGGTCGGAGAGACAAAGGAGTAAGCCACAGCCAACTCTGACCTTAAAACCTTCTCTGCTGAAAAAGGGCCTGAGCTCCTGTCTCCTCCTGCCTTATATTCCTCTCTCTGCCCAGCCACATCACTTTCTCTCTGTGTGTTCAGACCTCCAGATCAGCATATTTAGCTTGTGGCTAGTTCCACCCTCTGATCTTTAGGGGAAGTTTTATTTGTAGAGCACAGACAATGGACAAAATATCACTACATGGCACGATAAAAAGTAATGAAGTTGCAAAAATCAGTAACCATCCTGTGTATCAGTGATAAACTTGCTGAAAAAGGGATTGTGGAAACTCTCCCAATCACAATAGACTAAAAAAAGAAACAAAATTTCTAGAAATAAATATAATCAAGTAGGGGAAAAAAACTCTACAACGAAGATCTACAATATCTAAAAAAAGTGATTAAGGAACACATTAGAAGACGGAAAGACGGTCCATAAATATGAATTGGTAGAAATAATATAGTGAAGTTTACTGTCCTACCAAAAGGAATTTCTAGTTAAATTTATTCTTCACAGAAATAAAAAAAATCAAAATCTTAAATTCATGTTGAGTCACATATATAAATGCTATATACTTACATCATCTTTATGATCTGTGGTGGCAATGAGTGCATCTGATCAATTGTAGAATATTAAAAACAGCACAAACATATCAGTTTCTCTTACATATCCTCACAATAAATTGTCTAAAAGGAAATGAATGCAAGACCATCTATAATAGTATTAAACAGAATACAATACAAACAAACCAACTTAGGAGAAAATTAATCAAGAAGAAAAGAAATATGCATTCTGAATAACACAGAATATCACTGGAAGAAATCAGAGGAGCAGATAAATGATTTCTATAGCATATTGACATACAGAACAAAGCTTCATGAATAAGAACTACTTGTCTATCAATGATCAAATCATAGATTCTTAAGTTTTGTAAATTTGCAATGTGTTATGGGTTTGAGTTGTGTATTCTAATATCTTATATGATTCCTTAAAGGAACTATTACAAGCATGGGCTGCTCTCCCCATTTTTCTGAATGAGTAATGCCAGTGGATATGATCAAAATGCATTTTCTTTACCAGCAATAACTATGGGTCATATTTAAAGATGATCTGATTTCTTAATTAGAATAAGGATTTACTTATAATTTGTGACAAGAAGTGCTTTCTACGTAAGCCTTCAAACATGGCTAAAGCTAAGATAAACTCTGGTTGTTCTTATAAATTCTTTTTATCAGAGACGCCATGTTCACATTACAGCTTTGGATTTACAAGAACAGATATTATTAATAGTGTAGAATCTAGAAAAATGATCTATACTTTCAAAGCCCAGCTCTGCCAGAGAGAATTGTGGTGTCCTTACAGGGTTTCCCTCATATACACATTCTTTCCCTTGTCCATTATAAAGACTGTCGGACAATAAGGATTGGACCTATGAAAGTTCATTCTCCACTGATATATCTCTAAGAACATTTAGATTACTGAATTAGAACATTTTTTTCTATTTTATGGTTCTTAGAGAAAATTAGTTCACAATGTTTCCTGTCTGGTTCATTTTGAAAATTCTAAAGGAATATCAGAAAGTATTTTAATTTTCTAACATAGAACATTTGAGTTGAGTTCTAATTAAATTGGAAATGGTTTTAAAATCCATTTGAAATTATAGGCCCATTTCTTGCTCATTTATACTGTAACTAGTATTTGCTCTGTGTTTCTCATATGCTAGGTATCCTTAATATTATACACTGCTAATTAAACCAGAAAATTGTGCTATTGCATTTTTTTTCTTACAAAACCACTGTAGTCTGTGCAAGTGTATTAAATAAGATTAAATATCATCTATGATGATTAAGTAGCTTTATCAGAAATAAAAGACATTGCTTTGTGGTGTGTGTGTGTGTGTGTGTGTGTGTGTCCATACACTCACATATGTAGAGCTGTGCATAAAGACAAGAGGCCCATGTTAGGTATCTGATTATCTCCCCACCTTCTGTTAGGACTGGATCCTCATTGTATCTTATGCTTACCTCTTCAACTAGACTGACTGCTAGCAAGCCCTGGTCACCTGCCTTTCTGCCTATTCAGTACTTTGATTATAGGTGCCTACTGATGGACACAGTTCCTTATGTCAGGGATAAAATTCAGGTTTTCTAGCTTGTGTGGCCAATATTTTGTCCACTGAGCCATTTCCCTAGCTCTAATGAAAAGCCAGTGACTTTGAGTAATCCATTATATAGCTTAATACACTTTCAAAGACAAAATTAAAATGTACAATTTTTTGCCACCATGAAAAATCTCACATTATTAAGACATAATACTGATTCTTGTGTAATATATCAATGGTAATTAATAAGTGTCACTTACTATGTACTAGTTTTTATTTAATTCATAGCAAATATATTTAAATGTATGTCTTGTCTCATGTATAGGAGTGTAAAGTTGCTCGTAAGTTGCTTTTATTTGCATTTCCTTTTTATTGTGTTGTGTGTATGTGTATGAGTTGACAGCATGACTACTTCATGGTATGGCTAAAGGGAAGGTTCTTACTGTAGTTATGAGAGAGTGAACAGTCAGTGGCATCTGGGACAGTCCAGAGCAGAGAGAAGAAAAAGTAAACTGAGCATGGGCAGCAGACTGGACATGGCCAGGTCTATCTGCATGATTGGACAGAGTAGCAGGGGAAACGAATAGAGAAAACAGTGAGAGACGCAGAAGCAGATCAGGGCAGAGGGAGAGTACAACAGCCTAAACAGCAGGGTTGTAAGCAGAATGGGTAGCTGGGGTCAGGGGTGGAGTGGGCTTGGAGCCCATGAGATGGAGGAAGTTTAATGTAGGGAAAGAGGTGAGAGGGGCTAAGAATGTGTATGTGTGTGCTGGTACACATGGGCATGCATGCATACATGTCGAGGCCAGAGATCAGGATTGGATGTTATCTTTATTTATTTCCACTCTATGTAATTTAATTTTTAAGCAAAATTTATTTGTGTATGTGTGTGTGTGTGTGTGTGTGTGTGTGTGTGTGTGTGTGTGTATTAGTGATGTGTATGAGGGAAAATGCTCATGCCACAGAAAATGTGTAGAGGTCAGAAGACAACTCTGGAGTATGAAAGAAAGAACACATGGGATCGACTCAGGTTGTCAGGCTCTCTTGTTGAGTGGCAAGTACCATTTCCCACTGAGCTATCTCCCTAGCCTTCTCCCTTATTTATTCCATTTTACTTTTTTTATTCTTCTGTTTTGGGACAAGGTCTCTGACTGAAACCAGAGTTCATTGACTGGCTAGACAGACAGACCAAAAAACCTCAGATGCCTCTTTTCTTTGCCTCCCCTCACTAAGTTACAGACCTGTGCTCCCATCATGGCTCTTGTAAGGTGCTGGGACCCCACACTGAGATCTTCATTCTTATGTGACAACCACTATACTGAATGAGTCCCCTCTTTAGTCACTGACCCATCTTCTCAGATCAGGCTTGCAAGTGTTTTTTGCACAGTAAAAGTTACACAGTATTAATTCAGTAAGTATCAGAAACCATTCCTCTAACCCAAAAGATGAAAATGTAAAACCAGGCCACTTGTAAGTAGCATTGGTAGCCTTAGGATGTCAAGCATTATGATATTAACATTGTAGATAAAATTAGATTTAAAGAATGTTGAAGTTGTTTTTTTTTTTTGGTTTTTTTAACTGAAACAAAGTAAAAAGACATGATGATGTGAAGTAGTTGATAAAATCTGCCAACCCCACCGACAGTCTCCTCTGAGGTTGAACCCTGAGATAGTAAAGTCCTTGCCAATCACTCTGGGCTCATTCACTTTCTGAGCTTTGTAAAGCTTTGGTTCCTATGTGTCTTGGCCTTTTCTGAGCCTGTGATCAGCATATTGGGAATTACCTGCCAAAAGCACTGTTTAAATTAATTTTCTTCCATTGAGGACAGGAAACATAGATTGAAGTGACAAGATTTCGAAGATAGGAGGTTGATTAAAGGACTTCCTGTTCCGTATAAAGGAGATGACTGGGATTAGTAGTAGGAAGTGACCGAGTGGATAGGAAAAGCAATAACCGAATAATACTCTTGTGAGAAGATAAAATAAGGCCTACTAATGTAGGGCTTTATGTAAATAGAATAAAAGATGGGGACATTTAAAAGTTGGTTTCAAGTCACTTTAGCCTAGTGGGGGAGAATCTGAAAGCATGTTTGATGATGAGAAAACAATAGTTTATATAAAAATAGTACAAATATAAAAGTTCTGACTTCTGAAGACTGGGAAGATATCTCAATAGTTAGAGTACTGTTGTACCGCTAAAGAACAACAGCAGCAATCCAGGCCCAGTAAACAGCAAACCTCCACTGGGAAAGCCAACACAGATGGATTTCTGGATCTTCCTGGCCTACCCTAGTCAAACTGCTGAGCTTCAGGTTCAGAGAGAGACCCTGGTTCAGAAGACAAGTAGAGAGGGATTGAAAAAAAAAACTACCTGATCAGATGTTGGTCTCTGGCTTCTACTTTCTCCAAAGGCATGTATGTGAGTACACAACACACACACACACACACACATTCTGACTTCAGAGAGTTCACAGGTTTTGAAGAAGACATATAAACAGGAAGTAAAGTACTATGAAATAATAATGTTATTTCATACAGATAGATATGAAAAGAGGAGCCTGTCACCACTCTCCCTGTTCAGTGTCCCACAGGAACTGTCATCCTTAATCGGAGTTTATATTAGTAGGCTAATGCACAACTGGCCAGGATTAGATAATCATAATATTTTACCTGGGAGTTTGGGTCAGTAACACAACAGGCATAACCTCTGGCTATACAGCACTCAAGCATGAGCAGTTCCGTGAGATGAAGGTAGCAAGAAAGACAACTTTCTCTTATGGAAAAATGGGAAGAAGAGGAGAGTGGACCCACAGAGAAAAACTAAACCTAACATCATTTGACAGAGGATAGGGATATACTAGAATTAAAGAGGCAGAAGATGTACCAACTTTTGGAAACTTTTCTCAATGGCTCCTCTAGACTCCATTAGTCCTTCTATTCTTGATTTCTTTCAGTTAACTTTGGATGTTAAACCAGATTTCCTAACTGTACTGAAAATCCTTTTCTCTTCATAGCTAAGGGCCTCAGACCAAGACAATTACTAAAAAAAAAAAAATCTTAGAAATAACCCAAAGAGAAATCTGGCACAGAAATTACTGTCCAGGAAAGACAGACTGAAAGTGAGTCCTAAAGAACCAGCATCTATGTGGTAAAATCTTTCACTCCCTGGCTGTGATTCCCCATTATATTGCTTACTGGAATACCAAAAAATCTAACAGTATTAAAAGCAGTACTCCTGGACAGATGGAGAGAAGACACCATGATTTTCCTAGTTCCTTACTGCATAAAAGGTCACCCAAGTTGAGGTAGAGAGTGATTGGAAAAGATAGCTGATATTGATATCTGATCTTTGCATGCACACATGCATATGAGTGCTCATATATACAGGCAAAAACACAGCAATACATGAACAGGCACACATGTATATGTGCACACAAACAGGTACACACACAGAACTAAAATTAAATGCAGACTGTCATATTATAAACAAAAACAATCCTCCTGGTTCCTGTGATAAATATCAGAGCTAGAGTAGAAATTAGCAAATTCAAATGATGGCTCCCCTAATGTTGAGCCAGCACCAGCACTGTTCTGGAGTGTCTGTTGTGTCTCCCATAGAGTTTCCCACAACAATAAATTCTTTTGCAATGTGCTAATATCTCTTCACATGAAATCATAGGCCAAGCCAAGCACCTTCACACAGTTCAGAGCTCTCACCTTTGTGTGTTAAAATTTTAGAATGGACAGGAATGCCCAGTGTCAGAAAATAAACATGTATGCTATTGTAAGAAGACTGCTTGTTTGTTCCTGGTTGCTCAGACTCCTAAAATAATCAAACAGAAACTGTATTAATTACAACAATGCTTGACCTGTTAGCTTATGCATATTTCTAGTTCACTCTTATCTCGCAAATTAACCCATTCCTATTATTTCATATTTTACCATGAGGCTCGTGACCTATCGCCAAGATTCTGGTTGGCAGCTTGTGTCTTTCTCCTCTGACGACTCCATGGCATCTCCCTGATTCTGTCTTCTTTCTTCCAGGATTCAGTTTAGTTTCCCCCACAACACCCCACTTAGCTGTAATCCACCCTATCACAGGCCAAGGCAGATTCTTTATTCATTAACCAATAAAAGCAACACATATGCAGAAGGAATTTCCATACCAGTATGGGAAGATAAAAACTAAGGCAATGTGAAAGAGAACGTGTCAAATTAATCAATGTAAGGTCAGTCAGAAAGTGTGTGTCAATAAGGGGTATTTCTTTTGTCTTTTTTGTGGCCATGCTTTCATAGTCAAATTCTCCTAGAATGTCACTAATAAACAGGATAATTCTTTCAGAATATTTTTTAGGATTATGCTACATCTTACTCTGCCTCCATCACATGCACAAACCCACCCATAACAGGATCTCCCTTTGCTCTCAAATACAACCTGCTCAGTGGGTATAATGTTTTAGGACTGACCATTTGATATTGGACAACCAATTGGACACCTATTTGTTGTAGTTAAGCAGCTCTTCTCTGGTGAAGACCATTCTGTTCTCAGCATCCCTTAGTTGCCTGCATTTCTTGGTCTATTGTTGATGACTGGTGAACTTCCTTCTATCTACATTAGCATGTCCTTTGGTGTCATCTTTGCTCAGGTTATATTAAGGCTATCATGTTGGTTAGATTTTATGTGTGTAGCTTCTGATATTACTAGGAGACACAACTCACAGCAAACTTTTCGTTCCTCTGACAATTATGATAGTTCTGCCCCATCTTCTACAATGATCCTTGATCCTTAGGTGCAGGAATTGTGTTGTAGATGTATCAGTTAGAACTGGGATCCATAACTCTGCATTTTGACCAGTTTTCATGTACCTATAATTATCTCTGTCTGTTGAAAAGTTTCCTAAATGAGGGGTGAAAGCTACACATATCTGTGGATATCAGGACAAATCTATAGAATTTAGTTAGTAATTATACTGGTATAGTAAATTGTTGACTCTTTTCCAAGAACTCTGACTTCACTTGCCATGAGTAGGTGGCTGGTTTTCCAGTGCTAGGCATGATTTCCGTATTGACAAGCAGGTCTTAAATCTGATCAGAGAGCTGTTGGTTACCACCAAAGTATGTGTGTCACTACTGCACCCCTTAGGATCATTTTGGCATGGTGGTCATTGTTACAGTTCACAGGTGTCATAGCTGGGTTGGATCGTTGGTTGCTGCTCTCCTTTGGCAGGTTGGATGATGCCTCCTGGTATAATGAAAGATAGTTCTTGTAGGTTTAAACTAGACATGGTCAAATATACCACAGCAAAACTTCCAGATGAATAGCCCCAATTTTAAGTGCAATTACTGCATTGGATTTGTGATTTCTTTTTTTTCTTTACAAACTCATACCAGAATTTCACCTCATGAATTCCCTCAAGTTACAGACATATTGCTTCGTTCGTGCTTTTGCTTTATTATTCCATTACACATCGGTGACAAGTTTACAGAAAACAGAGTTGTGGCAATCTTCTCTCAAGAACTGCTACCATTTTTCTAGCACTTCATATAACTTCACACTTTCTTTTTGCAATAAGATGGTTAATTAAAACGTGGTTTTTAACAATTTTTAAAGTAATGCTGCTATCTATGTAATATCCACAATATGATATAAATAGTATTTTAATATGTACTGGAAGCAAAATGTGTTACTTAGGGCTTTGAAGATCATCAATGTTTAAAGCTGCTAGCAGAGCAAGCCAGAGTTTGATATCACATAAAATCAGATATAATATCATAGCAATCCCAGAACTCCCATGATTATATGAGATGTAGAAGAGGAAGATTTGGACAGCTCACAGGACAGCTAACCTGGTGAGTGCAACAGAAGACTGACAACAAGAGAAATTCTGCCTCAAAAGACAAAGGAAAGAGAGAGTTAATTTCCACAAGCCATGCACTGACTGCCACCAGCACACTTTCAGTAACACTCATAATAAATAAATACAATTAAAAATCATAAAGAAATAATTAAACACATGATTTTCTTTTTATTGGTTAGGAATAAACACATACTGACTGTATTGTTTATGTCACATATTTTTAGAGGATAAAGTGCCTTACACACTTTAATAAGCTCATATTATATTTAACCCAAGTTCTTGGTGAGGTCATTGGTGTATTGTTTATATGTTGAGTTGATTTCTATTCCAATTGTATATATGGAAATGTATACATCTTATAATAATTCCTCAAGAAACACCCCCATCTAGAATTTTCTTAGTTTTGACACATCAGAACAGAAAATGAACTGTTGATAAATCTTTTATTTCTATTCATTTTTTCAATACCTACATAGTTAAGTCAAAATATGTTTGAGCAATTTCTTCTAGTTTGGACATTTTACTTTTACATCTTTTAAATTTTCTTTGAGAGCCACAAATAAGAAACTTTCACACTATTTCATAGTCACAAAGTGAAAGAAGGCCACAGGCAAGTGGTTTGAAACTGAGACCCAGTCAGTACACTTAACTGACTAGGAACCTTGAGTACATCAACTTTTAGTTCTGTAGACAGGCATCAGCAACACCTTTTACATATGTGTTACTTTCATCTTGATTTATATTGTAACCTTCACATTTTGAAAGCTTAGTAATTACATAAGGGGAATCCTGTACTTTTTCTGTGATTCTTAAAACATACTGTTTTCATTTCTTTCAAGCTAAACCTTAGGAATCAGGTAGCCATGTCTTCTTATTTTCTAAATTAAGATAAACCTCTGATCAAAACTAAATAAATAGATAAGTAAATAGGCAGATAGCTAGCTAGCTGGATGGATGGATAGATAGATAAGTTGATAGATGGATGGATGGATAGATAGATAGATAGATGGATGGATGGATGGATGGATAGATAGATAGATAGATAGATAGATAGATAGATAGATAGATAGATAGATAGATAGATAGATAAATGATAGAAAGAGAAATAAACTGGGCTAAGAGATGGTTCACTGCTTAGAAGTGCTTGCTGCTTTTGAAAAGAACTTTGATACATTTTTCAGTACCCACATTACATGGTGTGTTGTATGGAGGCCTCTTTTTTTGTTCCTAGCTGTTCAGCCTTGAAATAACCACACAGAAACCATATTATTTGCAATACAGTTTGGCTTGATAGCTTAAGCATATGTCTGGCTAAGTCATGCATCTGAATTTAACATATTTCAGTTATCTGTATATGGCCACGAGGCTGTGATTTACCAGGTAAAGTTCCTGCATCTGTCTCTGGCAGGGCAACATGGCTTCTTTTGAATCTACCTTCTTTCTCTCTGCATTCAGTTTAGTTTTCCCTGCCTAGCTCTGCTCTACCCTGCTCTGCTGTAGGCTCAAGACAGATTCTTTATTAACCAATGGTATTTACAGAATTCAGAGGTAAATCCCACATCAATGATGGCTCCAAAACACCTGTAAATCCAGCCTCAGGAATCTGACACAGCTCTCTGTCTTCTATAGGCAACAAGTAAACACATTGTACATATATGTACATAAAGTTGAATACTCATACACATAAAATTTAAATAAATATGCATTTAAAAATTTTTTTAGGAATCTATGACCATTATAAGGTTCATGTTTCTAGATTTATAACACGTGACCTTTGCTCCTGTGTGATGTAAACTCACCCATCAGTGTGAATGACAATGTGCCAAATGTGTACGATGCCACAATCAATTTATTACCAAAAGGGGGAAGACATATGTGGACTTATTTTATATATTTTATTTAAAATGGCTTCTACATAATTGTATCTACATAAATTTGTGTTCTTGATAATTATTATATACTTAGTAATAATCATTCCTCAGTTTAAGGAATAACATTTAGAAGATTTAAGTATCCAGGTATCGTAAGCCTTTTTTTTCTGTGTAATGAATATGAACAATATTAAATTTTGTCTTAATTTTCTTCCTTTTAAAATATATTTTTGTTGCATGTCCATGAAATATATTACTTTATTTCTTTAATTAATCTTTAATGAGTATAATTAAATTATCTGTCATCTATCTGTTTTAATATTATATCTATTCAAAATAATCTTTAGTAAATTATTCATGCTAATATGTTCCTAGATTTAT
This sequence comes from Myodes glareolus, assembly GCF_982192425.1. Taxonomy (NCBI): domain Eukaryota; kingdom Metazoa; phylum Chordata; class Mammalia; order Rodentia; family Cricetidae; genus Myodes; species Myodes glareolus. The sequence goes on along the minus strand of NC_142047.1, from coordinate 63,398,617 downwards.
TCTTCTTTATTCCAGCACTATATTCAATCATAAAAAGTATAATTAATTCAGCTATTTTTCTAAAGGAACAAAGTTCTTGTTTTTAGCATGCTATATAAATATGTCTATATGTGTTTTTTCATGTGTATAATCATTTTCTGGATTATACACTTCAAAATAAAATTTCTCTGGCATAGATAAATTGTGAAAACCGATTGATCATTTTAAATAGTCATTATTCCAAAGACTATATCCTTGGATCTAACAGGCCAGTGGAAAATCACCCTGTTCATGGCCTGACTAAGCTCTGAGACTTAGATATTCCTGCCTTGGTAACTTAGGATTAATGGCCAAAGAATGTTTCAATGTTGGTAAACCAGAAATACATCTATGATGAATTTTTCTGCCAGCTTACTGCACATGTCCTGCTAGCTCACTGTGTATTGCTCCAAAATCCCTAAAGAAACAAAAATTCTTCCCCTCCACCTAGTACTCTGTTGTCTCTGTTGTCCATCGTCCATAGGTGACCACCTCCAAAAACTGCGCCCCTGGGGCTTCTTTCAAGACAACTTAGTAAGCTACATAGCATTTTTTCTTCCTGGAGTTAATGTTGGGTACATAACCTTGGGGAGGGGCAGTGTGAATCATGTGAATTTCAGGAACTTCCTAAATCATGTAAGTTTTGTTCATTTTCTGAGCCTTGTATATTTCATTCATAACTAGTATCTTAAGTTTCCCTAAAAGAGGGATGTTTCAACATGGAGGAAGCTGGTACATAGCATATGGGAAGGAATAATACACAATAAATGGAGATTAGTGATCCAATCTTATATACATTATCTCACATGTGAAATAATATGGTGAATCTTCCTTCACATTATGAAAAACACAAATATACCAAATGCCACAAATGTTTAGAAACTAAGTCTGTGTGTGTGTGTGTGTGTGTGTGTGTTGTAACATGAAGGGGCCTGCTTGTTGGGGTTTCTGTCCTGTCAAGTACCCCACAGCCAGCAAGCCCCCAAGAAAATCACACAGAGGTCTCCATAAGATTATAAACTGATTGGTCTGCACATGAAGTCGGGCTTTTTATTAGCTCTTGTAACTTATATTAACCCATCATTCTTATCTATATTAGCCACATGGCTCAGCACCTTTCTCACAGGGAAGGTCACATCTTGCTTCTTTGGAGTCTGGGCAGGAGTGTGGAGGGAGCTTCATGCTTCCCAGAATACTCCTGTTCTCATCGTCCCACCTCTACTTCCTGTCTGGTTGACCAACCTATACTTTCTGCCTGGCCAATCAGTGTTTATTTAAAACCTGATTGACAGAATACAGACAATTCTCCCACACCACTTCCCCCTGATTTTTTTTAAAACAAAAGAAAATATCCATAGTCCATTTTTTTGGGAATGTGAGCATAGTTTTCTGGGATATTTCCTGCTTGTTGGAGGTGCTGATAATCTTATGGGGACCTAAAGAAAATTTAGAGTTATCATCAGGTCCTGACTCGAGTATCCTGTGAGTCTTGATCATCTCAGGCAGCAGTCTTTAATCTGTTCTGGATGTAGAACTTAGATATCTGGGCCATCTGTTCCTACTGGAGATTGCTCAGGTGGTCTTCCTTGACCAAACCTGAATTTTCTTATGTCAGAATGAATCCACATCCTCTCATTTCCTGTGGAAACAAAAGCAAAATCTCTTCTCCAAAGTAACATACCTTTTGATTTCAATTTTAAAGTCAAGGTATTTTCAGAATACATATCTTGGGTTAATTCACCAGCATTTATAAACAAATATCTTTTAGCAGTTGTTGCTCCTTCCTCAGCATTCAAACAATTCAAAGAGAGCATAATAACATACAGTATCCAGATTCTCAGTGTATTTTCCATCTTTGTGCGACTTTATTTTAACTTCTATTTCTTTTATTTTCACTTTTACTTTTTGAAACAGGTTCTCTGTATATCTTTGTCCTGAAATAACTCTGTAGACCTGGCCGTCCTTGAACTCACAGAGATCCCTCTGTCTCTGCCTCCCCAGTGCTGGGATTAAAGGTGTGTGCTACTACACTTTGACCTCACAGAGATCTGTCTGTCCCTGCCTCCCAGGCATTGGGATTAAAGGCATGTTCTGCCATACCTTGAAGTTACAGAGGTCATTCTACCTTTGCCTCCTAAGTGTTGGGATTGAAGGTGTGTACCACCACACCCAACTACTCTCTTTCTCTCTTTTTTAGAACTTTAACCTTTTTTCTTTTAAGCCTGCATATATTTTTAACACACTGTAAACTATTTAGAGGTTTTCTTCATCTGTGAATTTCTCTTTACTGTATATCTCTCTTTTTCTGACTACATGAGTCTTTAAGGAGAGGATTAAAGTCGTGGCTTTGATGGTTAGATCCAGTACATCCCTTAGCTTTCCAGCCTCATGGCAGAGGTACCAGCTGTAGCCATTTTTATTGCCACAACTCTATGGCTGGCATTTTAAGGTCCCTGCCAGCAAGCAAGCTTCAGCAGTGTGCTTGTACACTCAAATGCTCTCTCGGTAGCTGACCTCCTGCCTCAAAGAGTCAGAGTTTGTACTGGCAGGATGGCCCAGAAAGCTGGAATTTTAAAATGGCGCAGCTTTTTTCCTGCTATGGCTGACAACTGAAAAGCATGCATTCAGCTTTTCATCATCAATGTTTAAGTGTTTCGTGGCAGGACCTCTTTAAAGAGCTGCAAGGTTTTGCAGCTAAAGCTGAGTCAGGAAGCCTCTCTTAAATAAGAGTACTTGTCTCTCGTGAGCAGAGCCCACCCTAGGGAGTGTTGTTACCAAGAAACCATGCACAATGCTGTCATTTTGTTCTAGAATTACTTTCCAAATTGTCTCAGGCTTTATGTGGATGCAGTTGTCCACGTTAGGTTGTGGTGATGCAAGTGCACAGGGTGGGAGGGGAGCTGAAGTACACAATAGCAGGGTGCGCGGAGCAGGGGGCACACAAAGATGCAGGTATCTATGCCCAAATGAACCCAGCATGGCCCCAACTGTCCAGAGCTGTAAAGGACTCTAAAAGTCCCACGTTGGGCACCATTGTATGTGTGTGTGTGTGTGTGTGTGCGTGTGTGTGTGTGTGTGTGTGTGAGAGAGAGAGAGAGAGAGAGAGCGCTAATTTGGGTAGTGAGTCACCTGGAGAGATCATGATTGTTGACTCACAGAGAAAATTCATTAGAGAATGGGCAGTTTACACCATGTCTCACTTCTTCTAAAAGGATTGTAGTAGCAAGTTACATTTAACCTCTTTAATTCTAAGTTTCTGAGTGATTGCTGGGAACAAAATGTTCAGGTAACCTAAACTAATAATGTGATGTTATCAAAAGCAGATTCTAATGCTTGTGAGATGGTTGGGGTAAAAATGATTACCACCAAACCTAAAAAAAATGTGATTTTTTTCTTCAAGACTCACATTATGGGAAAAAAGAACCAACTCCTGTGTGTCATTTTCTGACTTCCGCATTCATGTTGTGGCACTTGCTTGTCTATGCTCAAGCACAAAATAACATCTTTACATAATTTCTTTCCCAAAACAAATAGCTTATTTCTGTATTAAAGTAATTAGATTTTAGATAGTCTTAGAGTGTAGATTTTATCTTTTTGCCACGATAAATCGTGTTTCATAAAACCTAGAACCTTTATATTTGAAACACACTATTAAAAGTACATGTCACATGGACTTGGAACTCAGTCAAAAAAAAGTGACTGTCATGCAAGCCTGAGGACCTGTGGCGAGATTCCCAGCACCTGTGTAAAACCTGAAGCTGATGGCCTGTAACTGTACCCCTGTGGTGGTAAGAAGTGACAGAAGGAGCACGTATCTCAGGAAATAAGCTAGAGAGTGATTGGGGAAATCATACAATGGTAACCTGTGACCTTTACATTCACACATACCAATACACATGCACACGCACAATACATCACGAGAAAATATAAACATATATCAGATAAGAAAATTATATAAATGGTTCCAAAGACATAGAAATCAGTCTAACAAATGAGATAACTGACTAACTTTTGGTGGTTTCATTAAATTTTTCTTTCAGAATTTTATCATTTTAGTCGTTCATGTCATTGTGCTTATGAAGGGGTTCACCCTTCCCCAGTGAGAAATTCTAAATACTGGAGATCAAAGGAAAGACTTCATTTAACAACATGCTTGTGTAGTCTCTAGCTATTGCTTAAAGAGGCCCAGTCTTGATCAGAAATAATTTAGAGCTTCCATAGGGCTAGGCATTGTTATAGTCTTGTGAACGTCCCAAGGTAGAATTTTTCAACCCCATTCCCATCTCAAAGGAAATTTTTTTTCTGAATCTAAACAAGTTGTATCAAAAATGAAACTTGCAGTTTTTTAATTAGATGATTTTACCTTTAGCAAATAGAACTTGCTGTCTAAGTGGATATCAATGGTAGTCACTTCTCAAGGAGAAGAGCAAATGTTCCCCTTTGCAAAAAAAAAGAATGAGGGACAAGTAGTAGTCAGTAGTTCAGTTTGGCTCTGCTATCTCAGGTAAAGGACAGGTTCTTATTCTGTTTTCATTTATATCCCAGTATTTCCCAAGTTAATTGTAATTAATGCTAAAGCCTGCTGCTTCCTATTCTCTGTCATCTTCTCTTACCCCTTCTCTCTCACTGGGTTCCTTCCCCTCCTCATTTAATATTTTTAGGTGTAGTATAAACACTTCATCACATATATGCAAATGATCAGAGAACACATGATAAGATTTGCAAAACAGTAGTAATTATAAAATACAAAAGGAATTAAAATAAACCACCAAACAAAGCACACTAAAATGCATAAGATGGCCAGCACAAAACAAACTCAAAAAGATCCTTGGAGGTTTTTTGTTTCATAATGTCAATATGTAAACCTGAATTTGTTTTTTGTTTCATTTTGTTTTGTTTTGTTTGTTGGTTGGTTGGTTTTTCCTTCTTTATGGGTCTTTGTGTTTCTTTCATGGGTTTGGTATAGGTTTTTATGGGATTCCATTGTATGCGAACCTGTCTGTCTCATGTCTCTGAATCTATGTGCTTTTCTTGTGCTTTCTCTTTGGCTCTCCCTACAACCTTTTGCTTGTTTTATCACATTCTGGTTTATTTGGTTTTATTTTACTTTTTATCAATCCTTAGATGTCTGTTTGTTTTCTAATGAGAGACAGAAAAGGTCTGGCTTCAGATGGAATGGGAGGCGGAGAGGAACTGGGGGACGATGGGGAAGCAGAACTGAAATCATTGTATATTATATGGAAAATACATCTTCAATAAAAGAAAAATTGAAATGATTTTTCAAAAGAACAAAATGGCTTGAGCACGGTAAACATGGCTTTGTCAGGACTTTTCTTTCATGTCCTTTTCTTCCTCCTTTCTCAAAAATGTTAGAATATATTCTGTAGTATATATTCTGTAGTAGTTTGAATGGAATTTGCCCCCATAATCTCACAGGGAGTGGCACTATTAGGAGGTGAGACTTTTCTGAAGAGTTTATAGTCTTGTTGGAGGAAGTGTACCACTGTAGAGGTAGACTTCAAAGTTTCCTATGCTGCAAATACAGCCCTGTGGGTGAGTGAGCCTTCTGTCGACTGAATGAAGAAGTACTCTCAGCTCCAGAACCACAGCTTCCTGTATGCTACAATCATCATGATCATGTACTGAATCTCTGAAACTGTACATGAGCCACCCCAATTAAATGCTTTAAATGTTTGCCTTAGTCATGATGTCTCTCACAGCAATAGAAACCCTGAGACACATCCTAAAGCTAGTCCCCAAGGTCCATTTCCTTATTTGGCCATTTTCTCCTTCTGAAGCTGGCTATCAACATCCAACTCTCAAAATATTGAAGTCCACCAATCAAAAGCCCCCTTTGGATTACCTAGTTTACATGCCCAGTTAAAATTAAACACCTCTTCCTAACACACGTTTCCTGTTTTACTTTCATAAATTTCCACTTTCCAGTGGGCCATGTCTGCTTCCTCTCTGTCCAGAAGCAGTTATTTGTCCCCTGTTCCACTGTTTCAGGACAAATACCTCGACCACTATCCCTTGTTCAATTCCCTTTTTCCACCACTCTCTATTTCCTTTATTTCTCTCTTATTCCCTGTCCTCCATCCTTCTGGTGCAAATAAACCTCATTTGTGCTGAAAATATGGTTGTGGGGTCCTGAGCATATATGTATCCTTTCACTGCCATTGGGTGCTGAGGGGAAAAAAAAGCAGCTGAAATTTCATGCACTACTGTAAAAATTAGAGCTTTGTACACACTTTGGAAGACAGTATGAGGATCATATTTTATTTATTTATTTGTTTGTTTGTTTGTTTACATGTGTGAATGGTTTCCTTACATGCATGTCTGTTCACCACGTGTAAGATTTGTGTACACAGAGATCAGAGTGCATTGGATACACTGGAATTGGAGTTTTAGATAGAGCTGAATCACAGTTTAGTTAAACTCTGCTCTACAGCAAGAGCAGCATGTGCTCTCGACCACTGAGTCATCTCTCCAGTGGAAGTTTTGCAGAAATTACATTTCAACCATAAAACCATATTTTCAGTGACCATGGTTTTAGTCTTATGTCAAATAAAATTGAAAAGATGCATATCCTGAAATGTTTCTTCCTGAATGTTCATAGCAGCTCATTTGCTTTAGCTTCAAACTGGAAGTTTCCCAATATCCTTAAACATGTGAATGGAAGAACAGACTGTTATATCAACACCGTAGGTCAATCCCAAATAATACAGAGGAAAGAATGAACAGTATATACAAAGACATACATGAAATTCAGAGGCACTATACTTAGATAAAGGAGTTACTAAATTGTGAATGATAGAATATATTTTTTTCTGGAAGTTATACAATGCAACAATTTAAAATGACTGTGTAAGGTAGTGACCTGGCCATATCACAAAACACACGAGTCTACTAACTTTAGAGAGGAAGTGGAGTTGGAGAGGTGCTCAGTGGATAAGCACCTGTGCTATTCTTGCCTAGGACCAACACCCTTATCAAGAATCCCATAAGAGCCTGTAACTCCAGCTCTAGGGTATTTGATGCCTTTCTCTAGCCTCTGCAAGCTCCCAACACAAACATGTCATGCACACACACACACAAGCATGCATGCACACACGTATACACACATCCTCACACATAGAAAGGGAGGGAGGAAAGGAGGGGGAGGGAGAGAGAGAGAGAAAGAGAGAGAGAGAGAGAAAGAGAGAGTGTAGAAAAATCATGCACACACACACACACATACAGAGAGTAGGGGGCAGAGAAAGAGAAAGACTTTAGAAAAGGAAATGTTTTTAAAAAGGAAAATGTGACCTGGACTCTTAGTTGTGTAGGTTCTAGTCCATAATTCACAGTTTTTACTTGATTTCAAGACAGCACATCATGGTAAGAACATGAAGGAAAGTGAAGCTTCTCACATCAGAGCCAAGAAGCAAACAAGAAGTAGGTAGGTGATGAACCCCATAACAACCTCAAACAACCTAAAGCCCTCATGCTAGGCTTCACCTTTCTTAAGGTCCAAAACCTCCCATTAACATTACTCCAAGGAGCAAATCTTTACATATCAGCCTGAATTCTCAATTTGGCATAATCTAAAATCATATGGGAAGAGAGCCTCAATCAAGGACTGCCTAGATGAGATTGGCCAGTGTATCTGTGGGGGATTGTCTTGACCATTTTCATTGAGGTTGGGATACCCTAGCCACTGTGTGTGGCACCATTCTCTAGGTCCTGAACTCTTAAGAGTAGAGAAAGTAAGCTGTACACTAGCACGCAAACATTAAATTCTTCCTCTTTGCTTCCTGACGGTGCATGCAATGTGATTAGCTGTCTCAAGCTCATGATGAACTGTAACCTGAAATCATGAGATAGAAAAACAATTTTTTCTCTAATTTGATTTTGCCAAAATATTTTATCACAGCAACAGAAATGAGCCTAAAACACTCATCATATTTCTTCTCTTTGGTTTTCCCCTTTAAATGTCTTTTAGACTTTTTATATTTTTGAAATGAACTGTTTCGAAAAATTTCAGTACCTAATATTTTCTATGATCATTATGTCTTAACTATTTTATAATTATAAATGGCATATATTATATAGTTAGCTTTTTATATGATAATCCCCTAACGTAGACCAAAGCTGTTGATACTTTCATTTATTATTTTCTCCTGTTTATCATGGTTTCAGAAAACATTTTTATATCATGTCTCTGTGCTCATACACTCTTGGTCATATTTCAGCGGCAGTCCATTTGCTCTAGGGATCTAATGATGACATGTGTTGTGGGGCACCGTTGCATGCTATTCACTTGTATAACATAGTTTTAATATTAAATTAATAATGGTAGGCATATCCATTTAATAAGTTATAAGGGTAAGAAAATATCTTGGGACATTTTATACTTTTTGTAAGCTATTGTTAACTCAGTATGTTTTGCGATGTTACTCTTAAGTATTAAACTTTAACATGTAAAGGACATTATGGAATGCTATTTTATACTTTGATTATCCTTGACTTGCTGATAAGTCATTTCTATTCATTCAGGATAATTTGTTTTAATGGAAAACGTGGTTATTACCTATCTGATATATTATAATTGACACTTAACAAAAAAATCAGTGTGTTATCATCTCTTGAAGTATTACCTAACTTAGTTTTGGAACAAGGTTTATTCTTCAGTATTTCAAACATTGGTCCCGTGCAAACACATCAAATGAACTTGACCACACTACTCTCAATTCAATGTTAGTTGTTTAAGTCAATCAATAATGTGTGTACAGAACACACCTTAATCAGGGTGTGTTCCATATATTTAGTAGAGGGCAGATGAAGTCAGGCTCCGGTGACATTGGCAGATCACTTGGAGGTTGTTAATCTTTTTTTTGCATCGATCTCGTGTCTGACAGAACATGTTTCCTGCCATGTCTACTCCCAGTGAAAGGAATTATGTGATACTAGGACCATTGGAAAGCAGAAAAATAGTATTCAATCTCTATTCTTAAAGGGTATGAATCTGTTCCTTGAAGTGGTATTTTTCCTGTTCTTCAAATATGAAAAGACTGATATTATACAGCAACCCAGTGTGTCTAGCTTGCTGTTGTTATGATTCAACTTCATATATTTGCAAAACAAATATTAAATATACAATGCTTAGCTCAATAATGTCTTTGAAATCAGGTTGTTTTTGGTAATTTTTAAATATGTGCATGAGCTGTGTACACGCTGTGTGCATGTAGAAGTCAGAGGGAGACCTTGGGTGTTGGTCATCAGGTTTCACCATATTTAACACAAGGTCTCATATTTAGGCTTGCTGGTTCACAGGCTTCCAGATGTTCTCATATTTCACCTCTTCCCTCATCACGTAAGCTTTGGGATTGTAGATATGCACCGCTCTATCTGGCTTTCAGATACAAACCTAGGTCTACATGAGTGCACAGCAAGTGTTTTCTTCCCTAAACCATCTCTCCGTTTCCCCTTTCTCTGTCTGCGTCTTCTGCTCTGTGCATGCGTGCATGTGTGCGTGCGTGTGTGCGTGTGCGTGTGTGTGTGATGTAAGCTAACCTGAGCTCTTCGTTCTTCTTTCTCCACTTCCCAATCTCCAAGATCAATCAGTGGCACTTTAAAGCACATTGCCTCTTCATCTCTCGCCAACAGCACTAAGCACAGACTGTTGATCCACGTCATTTACTCACTCACAATTGAGTCTTTCTTCTCAGTGAGGTGGCCTGAAGCCCCCAAATTCATTCTTATAACATACATGGGTTCTTTCTCAGAAATGTGGAAAGAAATAGAACATCATCTGCCAAAAGAACGAACTTCTTCCAGTCTGATGCTTCACAAGGTTGTGCCTGCCGCAACTTCCACTCTCCTATTCAGACAAGAAGGCCTCTATTATTACAAGGTTTTGGTACATGTTTCATGATCTTGTGCTTGTAATTGTTGATTTTACTGTTCTGGATGGCCCCTGAGTCTAAGTCTGAAGAACTTCCTGGTGTTACACATAAAAAAAGGCCAGGATGTGTCTTATGGAGGAAATAGATGTGCCCATTCATTTTTGGGCAAGAGAAAAACTGTTGTGGAAGGTAAGTTCCATGTGTTTTGATAACAGTACGAATTAAATAAAGTGTTTTTGAAGGAACAAGTTATAACTAAACACAGTTGTGTACTGACAGCTGATGAGGTCATTTCTCTTAGGAATGACTCACTGTTCACGAATACAGTGCTGACAGTGACTTCACAGAACACAACTACTGCAAATAATAAGAATTAGCTATGGCTCCTTTATTTCCTGCTAGTAAGTGTACTGCATATAGGTAGTTGCTTAGACCAAATATCCAGTACAAACTGTCTAACTAATTTTTTCAAAATACTCGGCCCAATGACTCACTTTCTCAATGTCCCACAATATGTTGTATCTGTATAATACAGCCACAGTAAATATTTAATAGTTGGAAATTCAATGTAAGTGGATTCCTGAATAGATTCTGTACTCCTTGATTTTTTAACCTTTATGGATTTGTTTCCATGGTGAGGCTTGAACCCCAGGCTTTGTGCATTTGAACTAAACACTCTACTACTGACCTATGTATATCTCTAGCCTGATCCTGTCGACTGTCATGTTTTTAGTAATCTTATTTTAGTTGAGCTTTATCATTGTGTGTGTTATTATGTGTGAATGAGCATGTGTGTATATGTATGTGTGTGTTCATGAATTGTGTGAATATGTGTATATAAATGTATGTACGCACATGCATGTTTATGTATGTATGTATATGTGATTGTGTGTGTTCATGGATGTGTGTAAGTATGTATGTGTGAATGTGTGTGAGTATGTGCACTGTGCATATGTGTGCATGTGCACAGCTCAGAGGTGTTGGGTTTCAGACAGTGTGTCTTTCTGCTTGCTGCTGTATGTGCCAGGCTAACTGGTCATAGCTTCTGAGATTCTTCTGTCCCCACCTCTTATCTTGCTGAGAGAGCACTGGGAAGACAGACACATGCTTCCATACCCAACTTTCATAAGTTCTGGAAAGCTCAGTTTAGGTCTGCAATTCATGCTGTAAGTGATTTACTTACTGAGACATCTCCCAAGTGCCCTTCTACTTTTTGGTTATCATGAAGACAAGCAAAACAAAACAAAACAAAAAGCCAACTAGTAGTGTGATTGTTTTCCTCCTGACTGGAAGCCAGGGGTAGATTAATGATGGCTACACACAGGGTTGGTACTGAGACCCAGATCTGTATGCTCAGTCACAGACTCCCTTTTATCAGGCGTCTGTGTTGGAAGTATAATTATTTCAGCAGTTCCAGCACTGCCAATCTTGAGTCACATGGTGACATTTCATTTTATGTTCTAAGTTATTTTCCTTGTATATTGCTGCCATACAGTGATGAGACACAAAAACTGACACCACTGTGTTCCCCACGCACTGTAACGAACCTTTGATATTAGGACAAACTGTGTTTCATGACGCTGGGGAGTCTCCTAAGGTCTCCCAACTAACTGCAAAAGAACATTAGTTTTTAAAAGTAAGGGAGTATACCATTGGGAAAACATCTTCTACATTCTAAGAGGCTAGGGGTTTTGCTGGATCTCATAGCCAGAGTTAATGATACACTTTGAGGTCAGCTAAGATTTAGAACTATCATATTATACTCTGAACTCATCTTGTTTGTCTAACCTGCCTTTAAGAGAACAATGTAACAATCAACCTGACTTGACTTGAATTTCCAGATTTGTCAGTGTCTACAAGCTAAGCTAATACACAACTTTAACCTTAAATTATGTACTCTTCCATGGCTTTGACTCAGAAAGAAATGCATGTGTGTTTGCATGTGCGTTACAATAATATTTGCTGAAAAATGCAAATTGGCTAAAAAACCTTATAAAATGAATATTCACCATAACTGTTGGTCACAATATATAAATATTGGCAAACAGTATTGATGCATTTATGAATCAGTTGGGTCAGTTGGGGACAGGGAATTAGTCCCTTGTAAAACTGGCAACACTTTTCATAAAGTGTTTCTCATAATTTCCCCATGTAATGATTTCTATTCTGTTCAATAAAAGCGAAAGTATAGCCCTTTGTTAGGAACAGACACAGACATGAGAACATCCAAGAAAAGGCAATATTCAGTCATCCTCAGACAACTACAACAAACAGAGAATAATAGAAGAAGACACATGGACAGGGAAGTATAATATTCAAATTTGGGTTCCTATTGCTTAAATAACACCAAAGAAAATCACTTTGTGAATTCTTTTCCCTAATGTGGCACTCACACATTGTTATGACTGAGTTGCTTATTAATGCATCAAAACTGACATATTATAGTGCTCTGTCTGAGGAATCTCTGCTGTTTCAAATCTACACAAAAATCCCGATAAAATTCCATTCTACTATATCATCTGAAGGGATTATGCTAGTTACATATCTAACCTAACCTCAGCAAATATTTAATATGTCCTTAACAGGTCAAAACACCTTAGAAAAGCTTTCCAAGTGAGGATACAAAGCACATTGTCTAAGTTATGGTTTCTGTTGCTGTGTAGAGACACCATGACCATGGCAACTCTTACAAGGGAAAACATTCAATGGGGTGGCTTACAGTCCATGGCTTTAATTTATTATTGTCATCACTGCAAACAAGGCAGCATGCATGCAGATATGGTGCTAGGGAGGGAGCTGAGAGTTCTTCTATCTTGACTCACAGGCAACAGGAAGTGGTCTTTCACACAGAGTATGGCTTAAGCATATGTGAGACCTCAAACCCTACCTCCACAGTGACACACTTCCTTCAACAAGACTGGTACATGCCTCCTAAAAGTGCCACTTAATTTGAGGGCTATTTTCTTTCTAGCCACACCACAATTATTGAATAGCTAAGGCTTTATGTCATGCTATGTAGCCATACAAAGATGTTTAATCTTCATACACACAAAGCAAAGAAAACTATGCTTATGAATCAGTACAATTTTGCTCATTTTACAATTAAATTGGATGGATTGAGAACTGAAGCAGCCAGGAGGTGATGGTGCACACCTTTAATCCCAGCACTCAGCTGGTACATGCAGGTGTATCTCTGTGAGTTCGAGGTCAGTCTGATTTACAAGAATGAGTTCCAGGACAAGCTCCAAAGGTGCAGAGAAATCCTGTCTTGAAAAAATTTAAAAAACTAAAGCAAAGTACTTAGGAGATGACTCCATAAAGGAAGTGCTTTCTCAGTAAGCATGAGGGCTTAGTCAATTTCCTGAGAACCCCAGGGAAGCTGGAGGTGCAGTATGTACACCTGTAGTCCAGAGTTCCTTAGAAAGATACGAGGTAGAGACTGAAGAATTTCCCAAAGTTCATAATTCTGGTAACGTGGCTTACCATGAGATAATGACAAGAGACTGTCTTAAATAAGGTGGGCAGAAGGACTGACACTTGAGATTCTTCATTGATCACCACATATCTGCTGTTGCATCTATACACCTGCACTTATACATGGGAACACATGTGGTACTAGGGTCTTGTGTGAGGCGTGGTTGTCTAGCAGTACCACCAAGTTCATTCTATGGGGTGGACAAAGAATTGTATGCCCTCAGAAGAAATTCCAATTAAATGGGAGAGAGAAATGGGAGATGGAGGGAGAAGGAGTCGCTGAGTGAAGTAGCTGGGAATCTGAGACGAGGAGGCAAGAAAGCTGCAGCAGTCACCTGAGGATGGAAGTAGCAGAAGTCCTGAGGGGACCGAGTAAAAATAAGCCTTACAGATCCTGAGGGCAACTGACACAGAGATGGCAAGTGGAGAAACAACATCTCCAGAGAGAAATGGAACATAAAATCAACCTCTTATTAGATCAGCTTCCATCAAGAAGATGGGGGAGAAGAGAGTTGGATATCCAAGGTAGAAGCATGTCTCAGACATTATAGTCTCCTTTGTCCCTCCTGGTTTTCTTCCCATGGATAGGACACTCCCCCAATCACAGAGGGGATAATACTAAGACACAACCCCTGAAGCCGGAGGAAATGCTTTTTAAAGGGCCAAGTTTCTGTTTCACAAGTTTACTAAATATCCACTGCCTTCCTTTTGAACACACACAAAATACATACACACAAGTATATACATACACATGTATACATAAATACATGTTTTATAATCACACTGATACATTATTACATAGATATACATATTCATACTTCATACAAATAATTTTTGAATGTACTAAGAGCAACACTAAAGGAAATTAACAGACCAAAGGTCCATGGGTGTGCTGGAATTACTTAATGTTGTTTTGCAAATTAATTGGAAATACAAAACTTATAAGAACAGTAATTACTTATTATAGTACATTTCTTTTATTCAAGGGCCAGGGGCTATATATCCTGGCTTGGGGGCTCAGGAGGCTTCAGGCTTCAGTCACATGAAGTCTAACCAAGAATAGGGATAAAGGAGATGGCTTCTTCATGAGGCTGCACACAACAAGTCTCAGTCTTTTTCTACATGGTTTGACCCACAGGTATGATTGATTGTCTACACTCACACTGACATCTGGTTTATCTCAGCATCAGCAATCTAAGAATCCATCCTGAAATTTGCAGTGCTTGTTATGACCATTGCTAAAAATCATCCCCACTTACCATAATATTCATTCATTCAACATAAATGGAAACCCAGAGAAAAGGACCACCAGAGACCAACACAAAAGAACATTTTTAAAAGTCCTAGTTGAAATTCTCATGCAATATATCCACACAAAGCCACCTTAGAAAGTCTAGTCTACTTATATTGTAATTTGTAACACACCTGTGCTATGAGAACTTTCCTGGGGACACGTGAATAAATATCTATTTATTCCAGTTGTGTCACTAATGAGAGACTGAGGAAATGATTCCGCCTAAGTCTAGCTATGGCCTGTGAGTTGACTTGGAGTAGTTTACAGGAACATAGATGCCTCAGAAGCAGATGTGTCCCTGAAAACCCCACCCCAGCATGGTTGGTGAGTCACACATGCGGTCTCTTAACTTCCAGTCAGCTTAGCTGGGTGAAGAGGCTCCATTACAGAACGTTGGTTTACTGCTTATATAAACTTGGTGAGGGTTTTAGGACTCTTGTGAGTTTCAAGAGCTTCCTTGGACTTCTAAGTTACCTTTACTTCCTGGACCTTGAACAGATCTTAAGACCCTGCTCCCTTTCTCTGGGAATCAATGTTTCAATTTGAAGGAGATAAATGCACAGCAACCTAGATTGTGGGTATTTTGATGCCAGTGTAGGGTCCTAGATTGTTTCAAATGACCAGAAGATACTAGATATGAATTCCAGAAAGTAACTTTATTTTCCAACATGCTGGGGTCCACCCAAAAAATTGGCTGAGACCCCAGGAAAGAGTGAAATAATTCCTTTTAAGCTTACTCAGGTGAACTCCAGAAGTAGTTAGGCATTCCTTGAAGTGATTGGGTATAGACCCTGACTGGTACAGTAGTCTTTTAGTGATTGACTCATGACATCTGGCCAACAGTCTGTTTGCTGTGTTAGGAGTGTGTTCAATTGAAGATAGCAAGGATTGTTCCTTATTGTGGCCAGGAAGAATTCTGATTTTCTACCAGACTGAGTGTACTTCTTGAGGGTCTGATTGAGGCCAGACATGAGTTGGCACAGGATGCTGGGGTAATATGGGACAAAGTCTTAGTAAACTAGCCCCTTGAAAAAAAAGCAACTGGCCTTGGCATCTTCATTCCACCATCCTGTCTGCCTGAAAGGAAGCATACATCAATTCTTTGAACTTAATTGAGTTCTATCTCATTTGTAGGCAGCGGCCTATGTATTAAAAGATTAATTTAATTGGTCCAGTGCTGGTTTTTATACTTTGGAGGAATATGCTGATTATACATAGCCCAAAAGTCAGAGCTAGCAATGGGATCAATAGAGTCCTTGTCACTATGGTTATTAAGGTGGTGGCCTACAGGACCCAGGGGAACAAGGTTTTATCCCAATTAAAACTTTCCTTTCATTGTTTATCTTTATCTTTTAACCTTTTATGTACCAGCGACAGATTCTTTATCACCCCAGAGTGATTATAGTAAAAGCAACATTGTTCTCCCAGGCCCAGGCATAATTCTCCTTGTGGTAAAAGGAGGAGGTCTAATCCCTGACAGTTCTGTAACACTTCTTCTGCTAAGGAACTGAGGGATGATTCTAGATGGAAAATAGATCTTTCTAACTCGGCTAGACCTTGATCGATCAGGATGCCTTAAGTCTTATAATTTCCATGTTGTAACACAAGGGCCGTGCTGATTCTGGCTGCCCCAACTATCTCTAGACTTACCAAAGTAGGACTCAGGAGTGCCAGAGACTGCCATTGTCAAGTGGGAAAGTTGACTAGGTGAGTCATTATGGTTTCATCCAAATAATAAGGAACTCAGGGAAAACTCTGAATGAGGACATAAAATCCCCAGTTTTGTTGTAGTGTCTGGTGTGTACATATGGCCTAATTCCTGAGGAGTATGCCCAGCAGATGTCTTCTGAAGCCTTAGGGTGGAAGATGGAGAGAGTTCTGGTTATAAAGTGGGTGCAAGTGCAGAGGAGCAAATCAATCTTGAGGATGGACGTGTTATATGGAAGGATACATTGCCCAGTCCTGTGGACTGATCCTAATGTAAGCTTGGGATGGGTTCCCCATGGGCAGTCTGTGTGAGAAGTTTCACTATATGAAGAAATGACTGCTATGCCCTCATAGTAAGGAGGAGAGTTCTAGACTTCACCAAAAGCTAATGGTTCAGTTTGACTAAGAATTATTTAGATAATCATTTGTAACCAATTAGAGTTTAAAAGCTTTCTTTTTGTTCCTTGAGGCTTCGAGAGTACCCTGGTGGGGGTGGCATTATTAAGGCAACTGACTGTCCTGGGAAAGGATGGTCCCAGGGGTTTAGTGAAGGAGTTTATAACTGGATTTGGGCCAACTGGGACAGGTCAGTGTAAAGGAACTACAGATTGTTGAATGGTGAATAAGACACCTTCATCATAGCCATTTAACCAAAGTCTTAGCCCCCAAGTCTTTACAGTTACCCAGTTAGTTTGTTTACCAGCCCATATAATGGAGATCAGAATGTGGTTACAATTAGTTGACCCTGCATAGGCTTGGAGACTTTTTCCCTATGGTTGGGGATTAGAATTTCTAGTAACTGAGATAATGAGGAGCAAGGTCTGGTAGTGTGTCAATCGGGTGTGCGTCATCCACTGATTAGGGAGGGAGAATTTTGAGAACCTCCTCTATTGAGTGGGGAGTGGTTATGTTTAGAAGTTGTCTCAGAGTTGGTTTGTCAGCATTTTGATGAAGAGGACTGAGGTTGTGATAAGACAGAGGCAGCTAGGCCATCCAGAGGTAACAGTGTCCAAATGTTTGGATAAATAGGCCACAGGCCACTTGCAGGGTCTAAGATTTTGAGTCAGGACCCCTTTAGCTAACCTTTTCTTTTGTCTCTGAATAGCTGAAAGGGCTTGTCTATGTCTGGCAAAGCTGCTGCAGGAGCCTTTAGTAGAGCTTCTTGTATGGCTCTAAAGGCCTTTTCTTGAGTCTCAGTACAGAGGAAGATCACTCCTCAGTCCCATGAGTGATCTCATGCAGGAGTTTAACCATTTGAGCAATTCCCAGTATCCAGAGTTGGCAGAATCGAGCTATGCCTAGAAATTCTTGGACCTGCCTCCAGGTCTCAGGGGTTGGATACTCGGTAGATAGTCTGTTTCTGGCCTTTTAATAACCATCTCTAACCTTCTTTTAGAATGTATCTCATGTATGTGACTTCTTAGACACAGATCTGTATCTTTTTAGCTGAAATCTTATATCCCAGTTGATCTAAGGCCTGTAGTAAGCCTTTAGTCATCTGGAAATAAGATGTCTGACTCTTGAAAGCAAGCAATCAAGAGGTCATCCACATATTGAAAGAGGCTTACCGCAGGGTGTAAGGTCTGATAGTCCTTCAGGTCTCGATGGAAGGTTTCATAAAAGATGGTTAGGAAATACTTGAATCACTGGGACAATTAGGTCCAGGTCAGCCTTGGTCTGAGTCATGCCATTCAAAGGCAAAGATGAGCTGGCTCTTAACCTCCAGACTTAGACTGAAGAAGGTTATCTTTAAAGTCTGAGTAAACTTGGAGCTCTGGAGAGAGGGAGCTCAGGAGGATAAGAGGGTTGGGGAGATTTGAATGAATATACTTAACACATTTATTAATGTCCCTAAGGTTATACACTGGCTAACAACCATTGATTCCTAGCTTTTTTACTGGCGGAAGTAGGATGTTCCATGGTAACTTACAAGGTACAGAATTCCATGCTCTAGGAGTCAGTTGATCCTAGACACCCAATTTTGTTTCTGGAGTCATGGGGTACTTACACATACTAGTTGGGTACTTGCCTTTAAGGCACCTACAAGTGGGGACTGCTGGATTGTTTGCCCCGGGGGAGGGGTTGATCTCTGTCAATATTCCAAGAATGGAACATTGGGATTCCAGCATAAATGGAACACTTCTAAAGTAAATGTCTATGAAAACAAGCCTGCAGTTTTCTTCCAGGTCTAGACATAAGGCAACGACTTCAAGCTGTGGGGAGAATATCACCCCCATCCCAGTGAGATAAATTTGGACCTTTGTTTTGGTCAGTAGGTCCTGCCCCAACAGTGGGTAGGGGCACTCAGGAATAGTCATAAAGGAATGGAAACCCTTTTCTTTATTAAATCTTTAGTTTGCTTGGTAGCCATGGGTCCATGGGTCCTATAGCCCCTTGTACCAAAGTTTGTTTGTCAGATAAAGGACCTAAAGGAATTTTCAGCACAAATTGATGTGCTCCAGCATCCATCAGAAAACCACCTGGCTGCCCCTCCAGCTGGAGAGTTAACCAAGGCTTGGGGGAGGGGGTGTTCTGAGCTCTGTCAGCCATAGTAGCTAGGCCTGCCAGCTCAAGAATTTTCTGTTTTTCCCAGGGCCCATTTTCTCTTTGTTCTAAGGACATTGCCCATTCTAATGACCCATCTCCCTACAGTAGGCACATTGTTCCTTCTTTAATCAGGGTCTCTCTGGGGGTTCATCTCCCAAGGTCTTACTAGTCGGTCATGATTTTTGGCGGTATTTGGCTTCAGAGGGACCCTAGGCCCATCTCTTGCTAGAAGGATCCAACTCAGTACCCTGATTTGTCTATCCTCTCCCACATTATAAACTTTAATGGCCATGGCTACAACCTCAGACATGATTTTGCATTCAAAACCATCGAGACATTGGAGTTTCTTTTTGATATCCAGGACTGCCTTGTTAACAAAAGCAATATTGCCTGCCATGTGGTATTTGGATGCTTCTGTGTCCAGTGGAGTGTAGGTATGGTAGATGTCCATCATTCATTCAAGAAAGGCACTTGGTGACTCTGTTTTCTCTTGCATTACCTGGCTTATTTTTGACAAATTTGTCAGTCATCTAATGGCCACCTGGAGACTTCTCCATAAGAATCTGGTTATATAGATCTTTAACTTCTCCCTACATTCAGTGGAATTTTTGTCACATCCCTCATGTGGTCATGTTGAAGGAAGTACTGTATTAATGATGGCCTCATCACCAGTGGGGCAGCCATCATTCCCTGGGACCAAGTTAGGGCATTGACTCCTAGTCCTTTCTCTTTCCTCTGTTGTAAAAAGAATCTGAAGAAGTCAGTGATGGCCATCCCAAGGAGGCTGATAGGTGAACAAAAGAGGGGCAAGAAGAGATATTAGAGTTTGTGACTTTCCAGAAAAGGAGGGAGTCTGGAGTTTCCAGTTGTAAAGATCAGTAGTATGGAACAGAAATTAAGTTAGATGGTTGCTTCCATATGCAATGGGCAATCCTGTGGCTCAGAGGGGGAGAGCAGCTACCTTTCCAGACCACATGTAGCTGGGTGTAGA
Organism: Myodes glareolus; assembly: GCF_982192425.1. Classification (NCBI taxonomy): domain Eukaryota; kingdom Metazoa; phylum Chordata; class Mammalia; order Rodentia; family Cricetidae; genus Myodes; species Myodes glareolus. Next base: position 63,378,699 of record NC_142047.1, on the reverse strand, counting down.
AGGAACGGCGGGCTGCATCCCCGCCCGCCACCTGGCTAGCTTTACCCGAAATAATTATACGAAAACTGTATTCATTTAAACACTGCCTGGCCAATTAGTTATAACTTCTTATTGACTAACTCTTACATATTGATTCAACCCATTTCTATTAATGCATGTTGCCACTTGACTGTGGCTTACCGGGACAAGTCTAACCAGGGTCCATCTTGGGGAGGAGAGCTATGGCGTCTGCTTGCCTCTGCTTTCTTTCTCCCACAATTCTGTTCTGTCTACTCCACCCACTTAAGGGCTGGCCTATCAAAAAGGCCAAGACAGTCTCTTTATTAACCAATGAAAGTAACAATAGACAGATAACCCTCCTCCATCAGCTGGGGTTAGGGTCATGGGAACAGGGGGTCAATAGGGAGAGGGGGAGGATGAGGGCCTCTGGGAAATGGCCGAGGGTGTTGGGGATTTGGGTGAGGGCATAGAGAGGGAGTCGTCAGATGGAAGCTCAGGTTCTCTGATTTCCCTCCTAACTTCCCTCTGCTAGTTGGGGATTTCATGGGGAAGGAAGACCCTGCATTTCAGGGCTGGAGAAGCGGAGGAGAACTGAAGGTGCAGAAGGCTGCCATTCTGTCCCATCATGGGACATCATGGGACAGAACTCATGGGTGAGCTAGGAGAAGAGTGACCTCAGCTTTTGATGGGGAAAAGAGAGGCTCCAACCATGTAGAGGAGTCAAACAGAAGGGACAGCCAGGTCGTGATGTAGGGAATTTGATTTGGAAGTCCAGGATGGGTGAAAACGACACTCCTGACCCTGAGAACAAGGCATAGGTTAAAAGATCCCTCTGGGGTTCAACCAGCTTGAAAGGAGGACCATTCCAGTACACAAAAATTCCTGAGCTGCCTCTGCTTAACTTGGGCTGGAAAAACAGCAGTGACATTCCAGAAATCCTAGAAATGGGAAAGGACAAGGTGTAGGGATGCTTCAGTGTTAGAGGAGGACTGGCCCATACTGGAGACGGTTTCTGCAGATATGGCAATGGGAAGACCAAGAGCAAATACTCCAACAAGTAAATGAAGTCGCAAGTTGAGAAACCTGCCTTTGGAATGAGAGGTAGATGCCTGATAGTCTGCCCTGGTGTAGAAAGGATTCAAAACCACACCACAACAGTGGTCAGTGGAGGGGTCAAGGTGTCCCTCTTTTTTTTCTGACTTGAAAACCAATAGCATGTCTTTATGGTCTCTGTAGAGTCCCAGTTTGTCTAGACACCAGATACAAAAAGAGTACTGACCAGTTAGAGGTTGGGGAGCATTCAGTTTCCAGAAAGCTGCTAAATAGCGGGTCTTGGGTCTGGGGGGCAATATCTTGGTGGGATCTCCAGAATATAGGAAACTAGATCACCCCAATTGACCAGAAGACTCCCGATACACAATTCCAGAAAGTAGCTTTATTCTAGAGACAGAAAAACCAGCAAGCCATGTTCAGCTCCCAAAAATTGACATAGAACCCGGAGAATAGTGAGACAGTCCTTTTAAAGCTTGCTCAGGGTAATTCCAGTTGCTTGAAGTGATTGGTTGTAGGCTCTTACTGGAGTAATTTTATGATTGACTCAATTTCTTGGTTAGTTGATGGTTTGACTGAAGATATCATGGACAGTTCCTTCTTGTGGTCAGGTAAGACCCAGATTGGTCACAAGACTGGGCATACTTCCTGAGGGTCTCATTAAGGCCAGAAATGACGCAATGTAGGATGCTGGGATAATAGGGGCAGAGGTCTCAGCAAACTGTCCCCTTAGAAAGCAACTTTCCTTGGTCCCTTCAGGAAATGCAATCAAATTTCAATGTTGTTGTTTATTTTGATATGCATCCTTTATAATAATATTGTAACAAGCCATATTTGAAGCTTTGGCAGCTCAAAATATGAGTCAGAATTAGGAAAATGTATCCAGTTGCTGTGTAGTCAGGTTAATATCTTGTCTAGATAGGGAGTGGTTCCCTGATGGAAAGCTTGATGTAGCACCCCTCGCATATCATCTGCTATTCATCCATCCTCCCTCGATTTTTTTAGAGATGCCCAAATGTAAAAAAAAAAAAAAAAAGTTGAATCAAAAAATATTCAGAGCAAGTAAGGTCTGAAAGTTTCATCTTTAGAATATAACTTCTGAGGGCAAAATGTTCCTTATACTCATTAGAAATAAAATCATGAAGAGGATGATATGAATGAAAACTCATCTTCAGAATTAGCAGTACATCCAGAACAATCACCAAATCCAACAAATCAGGTGAGTTTAAATTTTTCTAAAGCTATCACTTACTCTTTATCTTCACAAAAACCTGTCTGTGCATTGTGTTATTGGTCCCATTGCATAGATTAGCAATCAGCTCCATCCATTGCTATCTCGTTGAAAGAAATATAAACCAGAACTATTCTACTATGTCAAAATGTTTCTCAAATATGTTCGTTAATGCCCTTCTGGTCAGGGTAATTTTCAAAAGCAGTTAACACATTTTTTCTTCATCAGATACCCCAAATAACACTTTGATCATATGGCCTTACCAAGGAATAAATTACTCCACATAAAAGAATCTTCCAGATGACTGAAACAAGAAGTACGCCAAATTTGTTTTAAGAATTTTAGATAGATTTGGTTTCTGTAGTAAACACCATAACCAAAAGCATTTTGGAAAGGTATTATAGTTAGCTTCAGTTGCCACCTTGACACATTTGAAAAGACAGAAGAATTTCAACTGAGGAAATGTCTCTATCTGATAGGCATGGCCAGAGTGTAATGTGTAACAAAAAAACAATATTGCATTATGCTTTAATTTTGTCCTTAAAAGTGAGTTCCACTTGCCATTATTTAATTTAATTAGCTTTGTTCTTCTGCTAGTGTATTTCTTTGTTTTTTAAAAAACATGTGCTTTATATGTTGCAAACACAATTACTTAATAAACAAATATGCAACATTTGAAAAAAAAAGAATTTTCGATAGAACTCTTTCCAGTGCACATTTTACACTTCCCTGCCTTTTGAATGAGTACACGAGACTCCAGATAATCTCACCCTGATAAGGCACAGACCACTGGCATCTCATCTGTGCTCTGGACATTCATGCAGGGTTAGCCTTGAATAGCTAAACTGGATAGGCCTGCACATCACAATACCCAGGGTCTCTGGATCATTCTTTGAAAGATTCTACATCAAATAGAAATGAAGAACAAAACATCCCCTTTTGTTCCATTTTGAGTGACAGCCAGTACTTCTTAAATTCACTTAGTTATAAACTTTCCATGTGTTACTCAAATATACACCACATGGTGTTTTAGAATGTGTAACAAAATACTAGGGCTTTGCTAGTGCTGTGTCTTAAGTAAGAGTAAATACTGATGGTGTGAGTTCCTGCTGGCAAGTGAACTGATTATGCCTTGCTTAGCTTCTTAAATTCCATTTGTTTTTCTACTGTTACCTGTAGTATGTTAATATGTGACTGAGGCTTAAGCAACCACTAAATACATTGGATTATATAAAACAGAGAATATCACTGCTAGGGATCTACACTATTGCCCATGAGACTTCTGTTGAAAATGTTCTCTACACTTATGGGAATGGTTTGCTTTTTGAGAACAGACAAAGAAAATTCAATTTGTAAATTGCTTGCATGCTCATAACTATGATGTGCATTAATGAATATTTGCACCTCTCTTTAGAATCAGTGAAAAGTATCCAAAGAGTCGGGGTCTGCATGGGGTTAAAGCTGTGTCTGATTTCAAAACCTGTCACCATACAAATCTGCAATCTCTGCATCTAAGTGATGAATTGGGAGCAAGAGTGATAGCTCAATGAGTAAAGTGCTTGCCTCACAAACATGAAGACCCAAGTTCAACTGACAGCATTCACCTACAATGTTAGACATGGTACTGCACATCTTCAGGTCCTACAGGGAAAAGGTGGAGTCAGTAGGATCGCTGGGATTCACTGGCTGGCCATTCTAGACAGATTCTCAAGCCCCGGTCCCCATAAGGAGACATTATCTCAAAATAAGTAAATGAATGAAGTAGAATACAAGGAATGACTCTTGAGGGTCACTTACCTAAGGATGATTTTTGGTCCCTACATGTCCATGTTGACACATTTATCTGTACACACATGTGCAGCTCACATATAAAAAACAGAAGATGGCATAGAATTATCAATTAGAAATAAAAGAAATTGAAAAATCTGAATTGTAAATTGTTTTAATTTTAAGGATCATCAGTGCAGTAGTAATTACTAAGCACTGAAAATATTTGTCAGCTTGACCTATTTTTAAAATGTGATTTTTTTTAAGAAAAAATGTTCTGGTCAACATCTCTGTTTTTATGCCAATACCAAGCTGTTTTCATTACTGTAGCTCTGTAATAGAGTTTGAAGTCAGGGATGGTAATGCCTCCGGAAGTACTTTTATTGTAAAGGATTGTTTTGGCTATCTTGGGTTTTTTTGTTGTTGTTGTTTTTCCATACAAAGTTGTTTATTGTTCTCTCAAAGTCTGTGAAGAATTTTGATGGGGATTTCACTGAATCTATAGATTGCTTTTGGTAAAATAGCCATCTTTACTATGTTGATCATCCCAATCCAAGAGCATGGGAGATCCTTCCATTTTCTGGTATCCTCTTTAATTTCTTTCTTCAAAGACTTAAAGTTCTTGTCAAATAGATCTTTCACCTCTTTGGTTAGAGTTACCCCAAGATACTTTATGCTATTTGTGGCTATTATTAAAGGTGATGCTTCTCTGATTTCCCTCTTTGCTTCTTTATCCTTTGTGTATAGGAGGGGAACTGATTTGTTGGAGTTGATCTTATATCCTGCCACATTACTAAAGGTGTTTATCAGCTGTAGGAGTTCTTTGGTAGAGTTTTTGGGGTCACTTATGTACACTATCATATCATCTGCAAATAATGAAAGTTTGACTTCTTCCTTTCCAATTCGAATCCCCTTGATCTCCTTATGGTGTCTTATTGCTATTGCTAGAACATCAAGCACTATATTGAAGAGGTATGGAGAGAGTGCACAGCCGTGTCTTGTTCCTGATTTTAGTGGAATGGCTTTGAGTTTCTCTCCATTAAATTTGATGTTAGCTGTCAGCTTGCTGTATATTGCTTTTATAATATTTAGATATGAACTAAATGTTGACCAATGGAATCGAATTGAACACCCGGACATTAACTCACAAACCTATAAACACCTGATAAAATTATACAATGGAAGAAAGAAAGCATCTTTAGCAAATGGTGCTGGCATAACTGGATATCAACATATAGAAGAATGAAAATAGATCCATATCTATCAACATGCACAAAACTCAAGTCCAAACGTATTAAAGACCTCAATATAAATCTGACCACACTGAACCTGATAGAAGAGAAAGTGGGAAGTAGTCTGCAACACACGGGCACAGGAGACCACTTCCTAGGTAGAACCCCAGTAGCACAGACAATAAGAGCAACAATTAATAAATGGGACCTCTTGAAACTGAGAAGCTTCCGCAATGCAAAGGACACTGTCATTAAGACAAAAAGACAACCTACTAAATGGGAGATTTTCACCAACCCTGCATCAAACAAAGGTCTGATCTCCAAAATATAAAAAGAACTCAAGAAATTAGACATTAAAACTCTAATTAACCCACTTAAAAATGGGGTACTGATCTGAACAGAGAATTCTCAACAGAAGAAGTTCAAATGACCAAAAGACACTTACAGTCATGCTCATCCTCCTTAGCAATCAGGGAAATGCAAATCAAAACAACTTTGAGGTACCATCTTACACCTGTCAGAATGGTTAAAATCAAAAACACCAATGATAGTCTATGCTGGAAAGGTTGTGGAGTAAGGGGAACACTCATCCATTGTTGGTGGGAATGCAAACTTGTGCAACCACTTTGGAAATTATTGTGGTGGTTCCTCAGTAAACTGGGAGTCAACCTACCTCAGGACCCATCTCTTGGAAATATACCCAAGAGATGGCCAATCATAATACAAAAGCATTTGTTCAACTATGTTCATAGCAGCACTATTTGTAATAGCCAGAACCTGAAAACAACCTAGGTGCCCCTCAATAGAAGAATGGATAAAGAAGGTGTGGCAAATATACACTTTATATTTATATAAAAGTATAAATATTTTTATATTAGAGTCCTACTCAGCAGTAAAAAGCAATGACTTCTTGAATTTTGCATGCAAATGGATGAAAATAGAAAACACTTTACTGAGTGAGATAACCTGGACCCAAAAAGATGAATATGATATGTACTCACTCATAAACAGAATCTAACCATAAACAAAGGACATTGAGCCTATAGTTTATGATCCTAGAGAAGCTAAATAAGAAGGTGAACCCAAAGAAATACATATAGTTATCCTCCTGGATATTGGAAGTAGACAAGATTGCTGGGCAAAATTAGTTAGCAGGGGGGTTGGGATGGGTTAGGGTGAAGGAGAGATGGGGAGAGAGAAGGGAGAAAGAAAGATTGGGGAGAACCTGGGGGAGTGGTAGGGTGGAGATGGAGGAAGGACAGATTTAGGAGCAGGGAAGAAGATATCTACATTAAAAAGAGCCATTTTAGGATTGGCAAGAGACTTGACTTTAGAGGGGTTCCCAGGTATCCAAGGGGATTTCCCCAGCTAGGTCCTTGGTTAACAGAGGAAAGGGTGCCTGAACTGGCCTTCTCCCATAGCCACACTGATGAATATCTTGCATATCACCATAGAACCTTCATCTGGCGAAGAATGGAGATAGAGACAGAGACCCACATTGGAGCACTGGACTGAGCTCCCAAGGCCCAGATGAAGAGCAGAAGGAGGGAGAATATAAGAAAAAAAGGCAGGACCGCGAGGGGTGTGTCCACCCACAGAGACTGTGGAACTGGTCTGGTGGGAGCTCAACAAGGTCAGCTGGACTGGTTTTGAACGAGCATGTGATCAAGCATGGGAGGAGGTGGAAATTTAAAATAAATAAATAAATAAATTTTAAAAAAAGAAAGTTAAAAAATGTTCTCGGAAAAGGGATTCTGTAACCTGCAATTGTTCTATTTTTTAATATTGTACCAAATATAATCCACTCTAATATATTGTTATTTATCATGTAAATGGTATTGTTATTTATATGTGTATATATACATATAATTATAGTTTAAAAACAACAAAATTATTTATCACCTTTAAAGTTTGTCAGTAAGCTGACACTTTTTGTAGAAGAAAAATAAATTCAATAAATGTGCCTGTTGACAAGCTTGCATTATGTCTTTAATGTAAACATAAAAATAACATTATAGAGTAGAAAGTTTTAAAGATGAGAATGACATTGATAGGTAGAGTTTGATTAAATTTTTTCAGTGGAATGAAATATATGTTTTCTGTAATTCTGAAGAAAGAAAATAAAGCAATCTTGTGAACAGAGAAGATTATAGTGGGCTGCCTTGCTGGAGTAAAATTGTCATTGGCTTAGCATTTGATGAAGGTGTCATGATAAGATGTTGCAAAAAGCAGTTTAATATTAATTAATTAAGTTATCACCATGTGATATATTTGTGTTTTTCTCCCAATCTTCCTTTTTGTGGACAGAATTGAAGAAGGAATAGAAAAGTCTTCAATTTCCCTGCTTGTTTTCAGGCAAGTTACTGGATGTCTAGTAAATCTACAGAAAGCTACGCAGAGCCTCTCTAGCTGAAGCTAAGTTGACTGTGTTCAGTGAGGGTGTGTGCTATAGAGAGTGCTTTCTAAGAAGAAGAGAACTTGAGACACATTTGCATACTCTTCCCCAACACATGCTACTTGGGACAAGATCAGTAAGGCTCCATCTTGCTGCACAGATAGTGTAACCCTTAGAGTTGGCCTCAGACGGAACGCAGCAAGATCATTTACATAAGGCTAGTTAAATCCTACAAAGATGGCTGATTTTCTGATACACATGCCTCATAAAAATGGAGTAACTTGCCAAGCAACTTGGACTGATAAGAAAGGTATCAGCTAACCAACTGAGAACTTCTAATTACATACCAGTTCTTCAGGCTGCAGTTCTGACTGTAAGAAGCCTCAGAAATGACTTTTTGGAAAGCAAACATTTGGCAGACATTTAAGTTAAAGCAGCAGCCAAAGCATTGGACATGCATATTTGAACATGTGTAAAATCCATACCTAAGGACTGAAAAACAGATTTTCCAATTCTGGAGGGAAGAGATTTAACTACCTGTCCAGTAAGAGACCAGATGGTGTTTTCTGTAACTGGCAGACCAGGAACAAGTGCCTTTCTAAAACTAAAGAAAAGAATGAGAAAATTAACAGTGGCAGGTTTATTCACACCATGAATATGTGTATAAACATTGAGCATGGGGGATACGAAGAGGGTTCAGTAGGTAAAAGGGCTTCCCTTGCAAACATGATGACCTAAGTTCAAACTACCAAATCCATGTGCTCACACGTTTACTTGGGATTTCAGCAACCGGGAGGCAGAAACAACTGGATTTCTGGGTCTCAGTGGCCACCCAGCTTAGCCTAGCCTATGAGAGACCCTGACTTGATAAACAGCCTTCTATCTAAGCTTAATCATAACCCTACACCTAACCATAACCCTCACTCACCTGCTCTTACATACACACAAAATGAACACATAAACACACATACAAACTAAAGAAGCCAGAAGAAGACATTGAACATTATGCAGCATAGGAAATAAAACAAATCTGAACAAAACAAAATGTTATTCTGAGGTTTAAAATAAACTGTGCAAAAGTCAGTTTCAACTCAGAAAAGCATCAGTACAGTCTGATTCACTTCATGGAAATTTCTAGTCTTTTATTGTATGTTGTGTGTCTGGAGGGAGTCAATATTTAAATTTAGAGTAATTTTTAGAGTTACTGATAGTACAGGTAAAAATTTATAGTTTTGTAGCTGTAGAGTTTTTGGGTTCACTTAGGAGAATTGTTCCTCTTCTGTATGAGCTTCTGCACAGAGAGAGGCTGGGCTGATTGGGATTAACATGCTTTATATAGTTTTTACTCAGTTAACTGTTATGAATAGCTGAATGGAATTTTTGTGGTGTGAGGTTTAAAGAAATTCCCCTTGTAGCTGAGGTTGAGTTTGCTTTTCCTGAATATTAACAATCATAGTTTGCAAAGAAGCATTTATTGTAGGGGGAGGATTGTCAATACGACCCTGCACGTCAGTTCCATGTCTGTTGGAAAATAAGACAAGAGCAATTTGGAGACTAGAAGGAAAAGGTCTTGTGAGCACTGTTGTAAGTAACAGGAAACAATTGTAAATACAAAGAAACAAAGAATGGAATTACGGGCCATGTGTATGAGCTAAGAAATGTTGTCACTGAATCCTCAATCCTGAAATTAGAAGTGTTCAGACATGATTAAGTTATGAGAGAACGCTACAGAGCCTACCCAGCATCTGCACCAATAAAGACATCTGTGGAGTTGATGGATTTGTGTATTCCCTGGATGTCCCACAGGCACTGAGTTCAACTCGCATCTTATCATTTATTTATTAATTATGCTTGTGAATATGTACGACTGAGTATATATGTGTGTATGCATATGTGTGCGTGTTTATGTGGAGGCCAGAGGTCAATCTCAGCTGGCATGCTTCAAGTGCAGCTCCTCTTAGTTTTGAGAAAGGCTTTAGATTAGTAGCTTTGTGTTGTCGGTTATAAGAGTGACATGTTTTCTGTCTTTCTGCGGTTTAGTCTTGAAGGTCAGGCCGTCTTAGGAGCTGTTCCACTTTTCAGGTTAGTCAGGTGCTCCTCAAGCTCATTGAGAATGTCTAAATGTCTAAATTCTGAAACCAGCTTTCATGTTCTGCCGTCATATTTGATTTTAATTACTTCAGTCAATACAATAATTATTAATTTTGTTATTGTTTACAAAGAACTCATCTCTTTTTTTTTGGTGTCCTCTTAGTTTCCTATGGACAGTTTTATTATTTGTTCTTTATCACGTTTTTCCGTCTACTGTGTTTAATTTTGTTTATTCTTTTCCTAGTTATCTGCTATATGCATCCAATACGGACCTTTCTTGTTACAATGCTAACAATTATAAATCCCACTCTTGGCTTTCTTTTTACTTCATTCTATGTATTTTTGGATTTTTTGGATTCCATGTATTTTTACTTCTTTTGTCTCAGATATTTTCTATTTTCAAATATGTTCTTTGCAACTTTCAACTTTCAATTAAGAACATGTTGCTTAATTTCTACACATTTGTGAATTTTCCATTTGCCCTTCTCGTCTCACCACCTAGTATCCTTCAATTATAATTGGGAATATACTGGAAATATGATTTCAAAATTTTAGACAGTGTGAAAATAAAGAATGTATTTTGGTCTGGGAAAGAAGATGACATAGATTTACCCTTAAGAATGAGGTTTTTTTTTTCCCGGAGAAAATGCCTCAAAACGATAGGAGCTATCATGAAAAACCATACGTATTATCTTAGAGAGAGCAGAGCAGCTTTCTCTTTAAAACGTGGAGATGAACTTCACTGAAGAGGGCACACTACAGGAAAAGTAAGAAAGCTAGTTACCATGCATAGAATAACAAGGGCGGGAGACCCAGAAGAAAGGGGGGCTTCTGATAAATTCTCTCAGCCAAAAGAAGTATCTAATTTTATATGCTTTCAAGAGGTGGCAGGGAGTTTTATACCATGTAATGTAGTTCAACCTAGCACAGTTGACAAAGAGCATAGAGGAGCCTGGTGCTGGGAAGGACCATAAGTCAGAAGCTGAAAAACACAGTACAGACAGCACCATAGCTCTCTGTCCCAGAGACCGCTGCAGAGGGCAGGGACCTGGTGCCTTCAGGCTCTGACTAACTTACAGTGGTCAGTGTTTTAATAGCAAGTGTTTAAATGAGAACGCCCATAATCTACAATCTTCTAAAATGTGTATGGGTTTCTTTGGCTTTTTTGGCACTTTGATTACCTTGAATGGGTAAAAACTCGACATAATATGGTTATCTCATTGCCTTTTTGGAGCAGTCATGGCCCCTGACTAAGAAAACCAATACAGATACAGTGATGTCTATTGTAATTGTGGTGCAGCTATGAAGAGACTCTAGTGAGAAGGAAGGAAGGGTCACAGGGTTCTTATCTGGGGTTCCATTCACTGCAGCTTTCTGCCCTTCTCCCCAGCTATATCTGATCTTGGGAGACACCAGCATACAAGAAAGTAATAAGCTAACTAAGAGCGTGACCCCCTGAGGCAGGTCCAGCTAGCTTGCACTCTATGCTAGAGTGTGACTTTGTGGTCATCCAGCTTTTAGCTGATCACCCAACTTTCTCTAAGTAACCCCACACCCATGGTCTGTAGGGAAGTCCAACTTTGCCTGTTGTCTGAACCTCATCTTGGATGAATAAGATATGTATGTGTTCACATTTTCCCAGAGGTTGATACACAAGGTTGTTATATAGAGTCTTAGTTGTTTTGATAAAATATACTTGTAACATGAGGGCCGGCTTGTTGGGGTATCTGTCCCAGCCTGGTACCCCACAACCGGCAATTCCCAGAGAAAATCAATCACACAGAGATCTCTATAAGTTATAAAGCTGATTGGCCCATTAGGTCAGGCTACTTATTAGTCCTTGTAACTTATGTTACCCCATTATTCTTATCTATATTAGCCACATGGTTCAGTACCTTTCTCAGCTGGGCAGCTTACATCTTTCCTCTCTGCTGGTCTGGGCAGAACTGTGGAGGGAGCTTCCTGCTTCCCAGAATACTCCCAGTCTCTTTGCTCCACCTCTACTTCCTGTCTGGCTTTCCGGCCTATACTGCCTGTCTGGCCAATCAGCGTTTTATTAAAATATGATTCACAGAATACAGACAATTCTCCCACATCATATACTGGCAAAACATCTTAAGTAAGACACACTTCACTTTTTTATATTTAGTTCCAGAGATATACAGTTCATTATGAAGAGAAAATATGGTTTAAAAAAGGGAGGTAACAGACACAGCAGCACAAACAATAGGCTTATTCATCATATTCTATCCACACTCTGGTGGCAGGAGTGTGAACAGGAAGCTCAGCTGGGCTATAGGACCTCAAGCAAGGTCTACCTTCCTGACTCACCTCCATCAGCAAGGCTACCAGTTTTTTAAGGTTCTGCACCTATCTTAAATAAGACCTTCTGCTGGGGACTAAGTATTTGACCACATGAGCCTATGGAGGACTTTTCATATTTATTACACATCATACCCATTATTAAAGATATCACTAAAGGAACATAGTTAACAATTTATAGTATCTGTTGGGATGTTGATAATTTCACCTTCCCTCACTTTAACACTTCCTGATGGTTTCATTTTCAGGATATGTCTTCTTTTTTTCTCAGCACTTAGTTGAGGTTGCTTGTAGTTTCAGAGATTTAGTCCCTTACCATCATGGCAGGACATGGCTGCATGCAGGTGGACACGGGGCTGCAGGAGGAGATGAGAGTTCTACATCCCAACCCACAGGTAACAGAAAGTGAACTGTGTGTCACCCTGAGTGCGGTTTGAGAAAAGAAGACTTCAAATTCGACTACCACAGTGACATGCTTTCTCCATCAAGGCCACACCACCTAATAGTGCCACTCCTTTGGGAACCATTTAGCCACTCCTTTGGGAACCATTTACTTTCAAAAATTGTTTTTATTCATTTATACGCCCCCATTACGACCATTTTATCCACTTCTAAAAGCTGTTTTTATTTTATTTATTTTTATTAGATCCACAGTTTATTTTTCATGCTTTCTATGTGTTTTCTTGCAATTTAGAAGATTAATGGTATAGTTTTAAATGTCTTATCTCTGAGATAGTAGAATTTATACTACTTTAATTTTTTTTAAATTAGTGGATATAATCAGATGTACATAAAGTTAACTCTAAATAACAATGCTATGATTAACATTGCTGCCTCTTTAAGGTTGTCCTGGCCTACTGGGCTGGTCGGAATTACCACAGGGAGAGTTTGTGGCTTTCTGCAGAATGGATAGAGCCACTGCTACCTAAGCTTGTAGAGCTGTCTCACAGATGTAAAGTGAAACCTGGCTACCTAGATTCCAGAGCTAAGGGTCTACACACACCGCAGGTGTTTCCTATTCATCGACACATCATTACATATCGACCCCTCCCCTCTACGCTAAATGTACATACATTGGGACCCTAGAGAGTTTTTTTAAATTATGGTCCTGGAATTAATATGAAAAAAAACCTTTTCTTATGCCTGCACTTATTTTGTTTCTGATTTTAGACCCACCTTCAATATTTTCTTTTGTTCTTCTTTATGTAGATTTTGAATTTTATTAGTTTTAATTATGTACTCATGTGTGACAACATATGATGTCACCAGCACAGGTGGCAACAGAGGTCTGAGGGAAATGATCCTCTTCTAGCTGAAGTTACAGACCATTTTGATCTACCAAGTGGGTTCTGGGAGCCACCTTTAGACCCTCTGGAAGAATAGCAAGTACTTTTAACCACTGAGCCATCACTGTGTGAACTGCAGCTCTTTTCCTTGATTTTAGGTGCTGTATGATAATTATAAGCATTTGCCCAGTGTGAAAATTATATAGTCACCCCTTTTAAAGAATTCTTTGTCCATCCTACCACAAAGGTGTTCCTCATTTATTTGAATACATGCAGGGAACTCCTTTTACGGTTTAAAGACATTCATATAATAATCTCATCATCCTGTCCATGTCCAGTGATTTCTTCCTTAATGACTTCTGTATTTGGCTCAATTTTAATGTGTAGGACTGTCACCTTTGGATTGCACTATGAACAACTCTTATTTTTATTAGCCAATTTTCTCTTTCAATGATCTGTTTTTCTAAATGTTGCTTGAGCTCCTCTTTGGGCAGGAAGGCTCAGCACAGTTCCACACTGTCCTTAGCTGTACGAACACGGTGCTCAGCTGCCAATCATGGTGTGCATTGGAAGTAGCAGAAGTGACTACTAATTCTTATTAGAACCCAGGCAGGCCTATACAATCTATTTTGCTCAGCTCTTCTGTGAAAGGCTTACAGGTCATGCCCATCTGCAGCATCTTCATGCCCCATCTCTCGCTGGAGCCTGTCTTACCTCTAACTGTAAATAGGCTCTTTCAGAAACCAGGGTCTTAAAAGGAGAACATCTACAGGCAAGGAAATTGCCAGCTGTTACACCATCACATACTAACTCATCCCATTGTTTTTTCTGATGCCACCTTCCCAGGAATATCCTTGGGGCTTCTCAAACATCTACTTCAGTCAGAAATAAAGGAAAACAGCAATGGTGATGTAGAGGACCTTGAAACCATTTTCTCATGGTGTCCCAGAAACTCTCTTTCCCTGGTCTCTCATCACCGTGGAGCTTTTGATCAAAATCTTTTCCCCTTCGGTTATTGGAAGCTTTCCTTCAGATTTGTCAGCTGGTGCTACTTGATGGTATAGAAAAGCTTTATTCTAAAAGATGATGCATCTCTGTCTCTCTCTACAAAACCCGACTCCTCCCCCAAACTTAACCATCCTGTGCTGCCTCTGTTCTGTACGCTATGGTTGCTGGGCTGGAGGTCAGGGGAGTTTGTGCTCCAAGTAAGTCGTTTACTCCTCGTTTATGTGTAGATGAGCTCTGTGTGTATGTGAAGGGTGTTGATAGCCACATTGTTTATCTGTACTCTCCTGAGACCCACACACAGTCTTCCTGTATAAGATGTGTGCGCATTTGTGTGCTGTACACAAAGTGAAGACATTGTCAGAAAACCTTGAATGTAACTCACTCATATTATACTACAGTATTGAAGGCACACATGCTGAAAGAGACGGCAGTTGTCTTCCTGGTTCTAACTTTACAGATATAACCTCTTTCAGCTATTCTCAGTAGTTCTAGACTCATAGATGAATTTCAGATACACAGGTTGTACTGTGATTTAACAAATATATACTATTTCACAAAAAATTGGGTCTGAAAAACATTAGGTAATGAATTCATTGTCAATGGTTTTAAATCACTAGAAATAATATTATTAATATTACAAATACTGGATTGTGTTTCATATTTGTGTCTTGCTATAAATTTCTTGCCTTTTTGCCTGCTGTAACTGTCAGAGATAAGCCAAAATGGAGCTTTGTCTAAGTTATGCCTGGCATCCGATCATGCTGCCTTGTATACTGTCCTGTCTGCAGCGCTCCTTCCTGCTGTGTTAGTTCTAGAGGGTTCCTAGGAACGTGGGGAGTCAGTGACCAGCTTCAGGGGAGGCCCTTCAATCGTTTCTTACCTGTCAACAGTAAGTGATTGTCTTGTCATTGTTGCTGAGGCATTAGTCCTTCTGAATTCATGTTTTTGAGACAACCTGGGGAAACTATCATTCTCCTCTGAGCAGCTTTGCAAGCTTCTTGAACTCTGACCAAGACAAAATACTGAAAGATAAGTGAGGTCAGGAGCTGCTTTATTGAATAGACCCGGTCTGATCCAAATCAGAATGAGAACAGAGGGGGCCTGTGGCTGGTGGTGACTGCCTTCCAGGTTTTGGCAGCTATAATCTACCCTTAAATAGTGAGAATCAATGCTTTCATTGAATAGGTTGATGTCTGGTATCTTCCTTAGAGTTCTATATCTCACTTGTTAAAACAGGGTTTCTTACTGAATGGGCAGATCATTGATTGGCTAGTGAGTCCCTGGGATCTTCCTGTCTTTACACACATGAAAACACTGAGTGTGGTGGGGCTTGAACCTAAGTACTCAAGCTTGCATTAGCTGGTATAAAACTAACAGAGGAAGGAAATGAACCCAGACAATCAAATATCAAATTAAATGCTAAAGCAAAGCAATGATGAGAACATTTATGATTTGAAATTTAGTGTTTGCCCACATGCTTACATGGTTTAGAAATAACATCTAAAAGGGATTGAAATACGAACGTAAAGAAATTGCTTAAATCACACTGCTAAAATGAACTGGCTGAGAAATTGGAGTGATGACTCGTTGGTTACGAACAGGTATCTCTCTTATAGAATAACTAGATTCAGTTCCCAGAATTTGCTTTGGGTGGCTCACAATTTATTGTAACTCTTGTTTCAAGGAATTCAAGGCACCTTTGTTATTATGCATTTATCACACACACACACAGATACATGTGTACATACATGATTAAAATAATGAAAAAATATTTTATTGAACTGTTTGTGTTGTGCTCTTTCAAACTAGTAAACTTCGATGTTTGTTCTGTAATCACACTGACTTCTTATCTTTGTACCATTTTTAGAACTATTCTGATGTTCAATAATTACATGCTCTTGACCTGAGACTTCAGGCAGGTATAACAAGGAGAAGGGGTAGAATGATAATTTGCCTAAACAATGGCCTGGAAACCTGATCCAGACCAGACTGCTAGGGCTATGAAGCCAACGGCGTGTTTTATCTTTCCATTCATGAGGAGTGCCCTGTCAGCTGCTCTCATTCTGAAGTCATACGGAGCTATTTCTGGTTTTCCTGTATATTTTCTCAGTTCATGAGCAATCATCCTTTGCATTTGTGAGAAGAGGTGGCAAAGCAGTTTCTCTGTAAATAAATTGAAATAGATTTTGAGGCAATATTATTTTATTTCCCTCTTCATTTCCTCAGTATGACATCACCTAAAAAGGTATCACCCTGCAGGGACTTCTCAACATCATTTAAAAAGACACTTTGTATTTTTAATTATAATTAAGATTTGTAATTTAAAGTTTCTATTTGTGGGTATCACTGTGACACGATGGATGTTACATTAAACTTCTAAAATTTCTATTTCAAATTAAGTTTCTATAACTTTCAAACCCTTTTCTATGTAATTATTAAAACTTGCACTGGAATCTCTTCCAATATTTTTTAATATTTCACAAAATCATAAATCTTATGCTTTCAATGTGGACATCTGTGTGCTGTGTGCATATGTGTAGATCCACATATGTGTTCCGGTATGTGTGTACATATGTACTCATGGATGTGGAGACCCAACACTGGGATCTGCTATCTTCCTTGACCATTTTTTACCTTATATAATGAGGCAGGGTCTCTCACTTGCACTTGGAGTTTTTTTGCTTAGGGAATCCCTTATCTCTACCCCCATGTGACTGCTCATAGATCACCATGTATATTAGGTATTTATAAGTTCTTGGCATTCAAACTCTGGCTTTCACATCTGAATAGGAAATGCATTACCCTCTTAACCAACTTTCTATCTCTATATTTTATTTTCTTAAAAACTAAAATTTCCAAGACTGCATGGTGAAACAATTGCATGGAGCCCTTGACTACTTCAAGATTTTATAATTCTGAATATTATCATTTCTTCCATTACTGTAGTAATTAATAAAAGTATGTTTGTGTGTGTGTGTGTTTGCGTGTGTGTGTGTGTGTGTGTGTGTGTGTGAGAGAGAGAGAGAGAGAGAGAGAGAGAGAGAGAGAGAGAAGAGAGAGCACGTGCACAGCTTTTCAGATTAATGGAAATGCCTTTGAACCAAGTAAACATGGTCTCTGAAGAGGATCTCTACGGATAACTTTAACTGATGGAGTTGAACAGCTGGGTCTCAAATACAGACAATACCCAAGTTCTCTTCCGTGTTTGATGACAGTATGCTAAGAGAAAATTGGGAATCATCTCTTGAACTTGCTGCCTCATATGACCTGGGTGTCTTTATAAAATGCTATTTTGTCCTCAATATGATAATATGGCTTCAGAGAGCTCCTCAAGATTAGATGGTGTGATGCAAGAGCTCACAAGTAGGTTCAAGTAGTAGATGGTCCCTGCTCTGTGAGAAGCTTTGACAGAGCAGGACAGTAAGTGATCAGCAGCAAAAGAACTCCACAAATTAGTGCTTCTAGTGTAAAGGGGCCCCAGCAAGCCCCAGCGTGGCAAACAGGACTCTGGTAAGACTTCCTCTTTCTACGTTCTTTTTGCTTTCCTAAACTGATTAGAGTACATTCTCAACAGCCAGCCAACAAAATCTATCCCCTCATTTGGCTATTTATTCCTCCTGATGCTAACTACCCACCAAGGTTCAACTATCAAAATATCAAAAACCAGCAATCAAAAGCCCTCTCATGACTATCATAACTAACATACCCCTCCAAAAAAAAAAAAAATCAGGCTAGCACAGGGAATAGGGGAAGGACAAGGCCTTCCAAAGCCATGTTTGCCAAGCTCAAGCCTGCTAGAGACCATTCATCCTTTTTTATTTTTATTTTCTTATTGTGGTGCTATGTGTTGCGTAAGTGGGCCTTGTTCTGTTCTTCCTGACTGCTTCCTGCTGACATTGGGACATCATTGCTAGGGACCCAAAAAAACTAGAATGCTGGACAAGGTCAGTAAGAACAGACTATGTTAGTTGATGTTCAAATTATACAAGACCATCTGAGGCTATGGAAGCAAAGTCTGTGAGGCTGGACCAGGATGTAGCTTCCACAGAAAGAGTTGAGACAGGTGCTAGATTTGTTGGAACAGTCTGCAGTTGAATTGAAACCTATTAGAACAGATAGACTAGGGACAGAGGGTAAAGTTAAGGTGTTTAGGGAAACAACTATCTTGAGTGTACATTTGAAACTTTTGCAGTGGTTTTTTTTTTTTTGCTTTTTGAGGTTCATATGTATTTACTTATTTGTCTGTTTCATAAAAGATTTTATTCTCTTGATCACTGTTTCACGGAAGCATCCAGGTTATAGTCTTATATCTAACTTTCCTATCAGGAAAATTTATTTTTGATCTGTGTTCATATTTTCATAGGTATTAAAAGTTGATTTATTGAGCCAGGAAATTTCTGATAGAGAGTATGCCTTGTATGCACATGGCTCTGGGTTGGTTCATTCTCAAAACTACAGATCCAAACACTTGATTTCTTTTTATCATTAAGAGATGGCCAATAGTTGTGTACTTTTATTGTACTTAGATGTTAAGTTGGTTCAATTTTAAATTTTAGCAACCCAGTCCAAGCCTCTTTAACAGAGAAAACCAATGCTCCATAGCTTCCAGCAGCTGGCTATAGATTGTGGGTGGCACAATTATAGACATCTTAAAAATATTTTTCTGGGCAATGACCAATGGCCTCTAACTCAATGTCTTAGATTCATTTTTGTTGCTGTGATAAAACACTCTGATCAAAACCAGCTTAGGAGTAGAAAAGTTAACTTTAATTCACTGTCAGGTAGGGAAACCACAGGAGGGGTAGCCTGAAGTAACTGGCCACACTGACAATAAAGAACAGAAATCAATGAACACATTCATGCTTAGAACTCTTCCTGTTTAGTCTTACATAGTCCAGAACCCAAAGCCTGAGAATGGTTTTGCCTACTTACATGCTGCCTCTTCTAATGTCAATTAAGGTAATAAAAAATTTTCCACAGATGTAGATATTGGATCATCTGATCTAGATATTCGCTAATTGAGACTCCAATACTATAAGAGTCTACATCGTATCTGTGGCAATTCAAACTAACTACTATCTTCACCAAAGGAGAAATGAGAAGGGGTGTGTTTACACTCTTAGCAAAAGACTGCCTCCATCCAATTCACCAGACAATTCTTATCCCAGGAAGCAACTGAAATATTCAGTTTTCACAGAGCTTAAAATTTTGGACTTGAGAAATGACTCAGTGGTTAGCCTCATTTGCTGCTCTTTAAGAGAAAACTCACAACTGCCTGGAAATCTAGCTCCAGGGGACAAAATGTCCTCCCTTTCCTGGCCCTCAAATACAAGAATGGACACAGACAGTTGTGTGCATACTTTAAGATGGAATTAACCTGTCTGGGGCTCTTGGAAGTATTCTCATACCTGTTAGGTTTGGCAGTCACTCTTTCTTACACCAGAACCACTCTTCATGTCCTGCTTGGTGAAGATATACTTCAGTTTAAAGGCTTCATCAGTTAGGTTCTGACCTTTCCATTGATCCACCACCCCACCCCCCATTCCTCCCTGGTTCATTCTAAACCGTCTTTAATTGATTTTGACCACTCTGCCTCACATGTTCCACCATGTTACCAAATTCTCTTATATAATTGACTTCGTACATAATTTCTCATGATTTCGATTCTATGAAGATAGGGATAGTACCTCTTTTATCTCTGCCATCCAGCTTCTATTATGTAGCTTGGCAGTCAAGTAGTTACTAATATACGCTACATTAATGAAGGATCAAATGAGTCAATAAACTAATAAAGGATTTTATTGGAAACCCTATTGCTAGCAATTTCTTTGTACCTTTGGGGGAAAGTAAATTGACAAACTAATGCAATTATGATCTAATAAAATACATTCCTAAGGTACTGAAATGCAGGTAGTACACAGGGAACCAAATGGATTAAAGGTGACTCCACTCAATAGCATATAATACCATGATAATACATTCTGTAATGCTCTTGGCCTTAAAGTAAATATTATAAGAATGTGAATATAGCAGTAGATGTTTGTAACTCTCCTGATTACATCATATATCTTATTTTGATGTTTGTGTTTGTTCATTCAAACACAAAGCAGTACATAATGGTTTAAATTATACTTACCAAATATACTTCATATAAAAGCAGACTAAGTTTTGGAGGTGACTTTAATCTAGAAAAGGGTCTATCTTTTGTTCACCTGATAAAGTTAGAGTCTCAAGGTGTGAGTATCAGGAATGACTGTACCTTTAAACAAATGGCAAAAAATTTCTTCATTGTAAAAAAGGAGAAGAGAAAGCAAGCAGGGAATTTCATATGAACAGAGAAGAATTTTGCTTATGGTTTGAAATGGATAGTCATAGATGATAATGTTCTGGAATATTCTCTAATTCTCAGTCTACTGTTAAAGGTAATGATTTCTGTTCTTTTTAAATATAGTATGGCTAACACTTGCTGCAGTTTGGTTGCTGTTCTCTATATATCTCAGTGAGTGGGCTCCATTCTTATATTTTACTCTCTTGTATGGATGTGAGGAATTAGAGTCTGCTAACTCTTTGAATTTGTACTTGTAGATCTGAATTTTATTGAATAGGCAGTAAGATGTGGGAGCTCCTTCAGCCAACAGCTTTTAATATACCAGTCTACCTGGGCGTGATCTCTTATACTCTAAATACAGCTGTAAAATATACATTCACTCTGGCTTCCAACTCTCACTTCCAACTGCTAGATTTGATTCTTGTTCCCTATTTGTGCAGGGGGCTGTGATCTAGGACTGTGATCTGTGAGTCTACCCCTAAATAAATAACACTTAATTATACATAATTCTGAATTAGTATTATTTTGTAACTTTTAGCATCATCTGGTGCCCAACATGGGAACTAGTCCACACATTTTGGGATCAGTATGCCAGGCACTTGGCACTGACTCTCCTGCCCAGTCCTTGGGACAATGGTTTTGTACCTTTAAATATTTGTCTTTTGTACTTGTTTAATAAAATGCTGATTGGCCAGTAGCCAGGCAGGAAGTATAGCTGGGAGGACCAGAACATGAGAATTTTGGGAAGAGGAAAGGCTCAGTCTGCAGTTATCATTCAGACACAGAGGAAGCAAGATGAGAATGCCTCGTTGATAAAAGGTACCAAGCCATGTGGCCAACACAGACAAAAATTATGATATAAAAATTAGTTAATAAGAAGCCTGAGCTAATAGGCCAACCAATTAATTAATTAATTAATTAATTAATTAATGTAGAACTCTGCATGTTTCCTTGGGACTGAATAGCTACAAGACCAGGTGGGACAGAAACCTTGTCAAAAGCAGTATGAATACCTTAAATTGTAAATGTTTTAATTTTTCCTAAATCTGGATCAAGACCATTTCTACAAATCATAGTTTGGAGGAATAAGACACTGAAGTGCAAGCTAATTTCTTTTTGTGAATATATCTTACTGATCAAAGGTTTTCCTGATGTTCATCTGACTGTGATGGAACAGAGTCCATAGGGATTCTTTCCCTCTAGCACTAGTAAAATATTACTAAAAGCAACACTGTAAATAACAGGAAATAAATAAACCTCACATATTATATCAATGCCCACAAGTAAGGCCATCTGTATAATTACATTTGTCATAATAATAGCTTTTAAAACTATTACCTTTTAGAACAGAAGTATGGACTTGTCACAATTTGCAAAATGATTTTGTATTTATGTCTGTGGAAATATTTACATGAAGTTCCATATTATAGCACTGACATTGAAGACCTAATCCTGAGAAATGAGAAAATATTTGAATGAACTTAAAACTACATCAAGGCTATAGGATGATGCTCATGTATAAGTATGTTTATGTTCATGTGGGTTATATACATCTGTGTATGAATGCACACATGTGTGTACATGCCAGAGGAAAATTAGGGTGACATTCTTACTTTCTACTTCTGGTCTGAGACAAGGTCTGTCATTAGCCTGGAGATTTGCTTAGTAGGTTAGACTATCTGGACAGGAAGCTTTGAGCAATCAACCTGTCTCCATGTCCCATCTCACCATCCCTATTATTAAAAATACATGTTACTGTTACTATATCAGACTTTTATGCTGGCTCTTGTGATCAAACTGAGGTCATCACACTTGCAATTCAAGCACATTTCTGCTTGGCCTGAAGCCCTTCTTGAGCAACCATAGACAGTTAATGGTCTCTGGGGAAGGAGGGATTTTTTTTCTTTAGTAATGCCATTGACCCTAAATCACCCATTTTACTTTAAATAATACCTCATCCATGCTCCTGTAGGCAATTCTACCTAAACTCCTCACTGATTTACAAAAAAAGAAAGGAAGGAAGGAAGGAAGGAAGGAAGGAAGGAAGGAAGGAAGGAAGAAAGGAAGGAAGAGAAAAAAGGGGGAAAAAGGCAGGGAACAGAAAAGGGATAAACTGAGTAAAAATGTGGCACTGTGCAAATGGGAGATCAAAAAATGCTCATAGGAGAACCTAAGTAAAATAATATTTTCATACAAACTGCATAATAAAACCCATTATTAGGACTGGCAAGATGTATTAGTGAGTAAAGGTTCTTGTCTCTACACCTATCAATCTGAGTTCAGTCTTCCTGACCAACATGGTAGAAGGAGAACACAAGTTCCACATGAGGGTCAGAACACATGTGCACCCCTCACAATAAAACAAATATATGTAAAGCTTTGAGAAAATATCATTATGTTTATTAATACATTGATACATTTAAAAATGCAAACTTTTTATTTATTACAGTTTGTGAAATTTAAGAATGAGTAATAATCTAACACAAAGGTAGTCAAAGTAGTTTGGTATGAATAAACTCAGTTTTACTTAAGGTTCAATCATATTTGTATGTGTACTCTGAAACACCCGGTATAGGAGAAACAGATCTGGCACTGCACTGGGTGAAAGCTGTCAGTTCCCCTTGCTGCTGAGCATGTAGGAAAAGTTTGATGATAGATGCTTTGGAGTTTATGCTTTTTCCACTCACAATTCTGACAAAGAAGTCAATACATCCTTCAGTGGAGTGATAAAAGGAAAATCGGCAAGACATTCACAATTTACTAGGCAAATCAAAGTACCCTCCTAGGGGGATTTTGATATGGAAAGATTGTCATCCACCTCATTCATTTCAAAATCAAATTAAAGGCCTCAGGGGAAAACCTCCCTGAAGAATTGACATTATTCATATTGCCTGTGTATATAATACAATAACTCTTGGAATAGAGGCATTTTTTCAATCAGTGGCATAAAGAGGGTAAGAGCTTGAAAAGGTGGATTAGAATGGGCCTGGACCTGCACAGGGCATTTCAACTTTGTCCAATTTACATATTCTAAGGTTATAATTTCTCATTGAAAAGATGGTGTGTGTGGTGTGGATGCCAGAGGTCAATGTCAGTGTCAGTTGTGTAGTTGTTCCTCAGTATCTCTCGACTCTTTGTTGTTTTTTGATAGGTTTTCTCACTGACCTGGAATTCACCAACGGGTCAAGGTTGGCTGCCTAGTGACTCTGGAGATCCGTCTTTCTCTGTCTCCCCGGTGTAAGATTTATAGTGGTTTTTACACGGTGCTGTCTATCAACTCACCTCCCAGCCTCAACATTTCTTTCTTTTACTGGTTACTAGGTCTTTGAACTCTTCTTTTCTTGTCAGTGATGGCTGAATGAAGATTTAGAAGCAGTGCTTTCAGAGGCCTTTGGAACTGGTGTTCATTGATGAGTCCCACAGAGCCTCCCACACAGTGAATGTTTGATACAGACATGCAAAACCCACAAGGCCAGCATGCATCTGACAGAAAAGAAGCATTTTGTTTTATTTCATTAAACATGTGAAGCATTCTGATCATAGAAGAGGATCCATGGTTAACTACCCACCATATTACTTGAGAATGGGGTAATGCTTCCCTGGTTCCACCATTCCAAAACAATGCAGGTCATGCCGTTGTGTCTCATGCTACAAACCAAGGGGAGTTACTTTAAATTCACACACATGTCTTTGAAAGACATCACATTCTGAAGTGTTAATAGTCATAGAAAGTAATGAAGGAATGTGCCTGTGAAAGGCTCATATATACTCTAGGTTAGAATAGCATAAGATACTGTGCCTAGATAGAAACCCACGAGCATCTATAGCCCCAGCATTTCCCTGACCTCTTGTTTTTGTATGGAAATAGAATACAATATTTCTTTAAAAATTGTAAATTTCAACGTCTTTTTCACTTTGTGATACTTCGTAGTCTTCATGGAGATTACCATTTGTTGTAGAGCCCTGTCGCTGGAATACTGTGACTACTCACAAGCAGAGTATGAAGTCTGGCCCTGTTGGGATTCCTACAGAAGGAGAGCATGGGAGATCGTAAGATGCTCACCTGATACTCCGTCCAATCCTTGTGCTTCTGTGTCAGGTGTGTATAATTCTGCCCAGATGCATGTCTCAAGAGTTGCTGAAGTATATACAATGTAGGGCATTAATAGAAAGGTATATTACATCTGGTCAGATACAGGGGAGCTGTCATTAGTAATGGGGTGAAACTTTCAGCAGTCTGGCTGTGTTGAGGTCACCCACACATCTGAAGTAACTTCTGGTTCACAATTTGTAAGTCCACAAACTCATTGGTTTTTAAGGGATGATATAGATGGAATCTTTCCTTTGTCCAGGTATTAGTGCCCAATGGGAGATGGTAGACACACAGGAAAATTTCTAAAGATGGAAGTTTTTAATTATCCTCTTTAACATGAATTTAGGAGTGAATTGTACATTTCATTCTTATAAACTTTAGCATTCTAAAGAAGAAGAAGAAAATTCCATTTTTCTTCTTAAGATAACATTTGACTATGTTAATTTTTCTGATTTACACACACATTTTGAAAAATATTCCAGCATTAATAGTCCTTTCAGCTTTAGGTTTTCCGTTTTCTTCCCATTTGTGAAGTAGTCTCTTATCACTTCTTGTTCCAGTGATATAGGACAGTCAGTCACTTGTGAGTTATTAACATCACATGATAATTCTTAGCCTCTGTCTTCTTTGGGTTCTCCATCTTAAAATCTTTCTGCTACTACCTATGTTTGTTACACTTTATCTCTCACATGTTTTTTTTGTTCCAAAATATAAAATTTAATCTGCTCATTAACTCTGTTCACTGTAATCTATGTTATTCTAGTTTCTGCTTAGCTAGTGTTTTGGCAATTCTTGTTCTTCTAGCTATGTCTAAACCCTAATACACAGGCTACAAGTGACCTACCACAAAAATCACAGACTTACATAAAACATTATAGGATTATGTTTTGTAACTTGATTTCTTTATTCACAAGCATGAACTCTGTAAATAACAATATTGCATTGCAGTGTCAATAGGTTGGACATGTGTAGCAGATATTTGTGGTGGTTTGAATGAAAACAGACCACAAGGTCCTTAGGGAGTGGCACTATGGGGAGGAATGACATTGTTGGAGTGGGGTAGGTGTGGTCTTGTCGGAGGAACTGTGTCACTGGGGGCAGGTTTTGAGATTTTAGAAGCTCAAGCCATACCCACTATCATTTTCTCTTGTTGCTACTGTTACTGATTAACATGTAGAACTCTCAACTCCTTCTCCAGCACCGTGTCTGCCTGCATGCTGTCATGCTTCCTGTCATTACAACAATGGATTAAACCTCTGAATTATAAGCTAACCCCAATTAAATGTTTCCTTTTATAAGAGTTGCCATGGTCATGGTATCTCTTCACAGCAATAGAAACCCAAACTATGATGTATCAGGCTTTCTCTTGGGCCACCTCTCAGCTCACAAATAAAGAGATAGAGTCTTAATACTACTTAAGAATGTTCAGCCTTGGTATATGCTCATTTCTGTTCATCTTATTTTAACTTAAATTAACCTGTTTCTCTTCTTCTACATTTTGCCTCAGGAATTTTTACCTATTTTTCATTCTGTATGTCCTATTCTTTATATGGCTGGCTGGCAGCTGTGTGACTGGCTGACTCCAGACATCTGCCTCTTTTTCTCCCTCATTCTCTCCTTCTCCCTACTTCAGCCTAGATTCCTCCTCCTACCTATTCTTTCCGCCAGCCAACACCACCTATCCCTATACTGCCTAGCTATTGGCCATTTAGTTTTCCATTAGGCCAATTGATGCCTTAAGCAGGCAAAGTAAAAGAGCAACACATCTTTACACAATGAAACAAATGCATTTCAAACAAATGTAACACCTTTATGTAGCTAAAGTAATATTCTGCAACATAAACAAATGAAAAACGTATTTACCTAGTTAAAGTAACATTTCACAACATTAAGACAATACTGAAACCTATGTAGGCATGTACTCATCATATATTGTTATGATATTATAAAATATTATAAAGCATTACTGTCATGTAGTATTCAATATCTTATTTGTGTGGCAATCCCATAGTGGTGCATATTTTCTTTCTTCTGTTTAGAGGAGTCTTTTATTCTTTAACTTATTATTTCCTATTCTGTGACTTCCTGACCATACAGGTTGAACCTCTTGTATTTACTAATATTGTAGTGTGAGGTGCCAGGAGTATGCTTACGGCTTGCAAATATATAATGTATAGTTTGTGTTAGGAGAAGTGTACATAGGTCGTAGATTTGGAAAAAAGACGATGGATAAGAGCTGGTATGATGCTAAAAGTTTTAAAGTGTGTTTCTGCTTGTATTTTGTGTGTATCTGTATGTGTGCATATGTGATTATATGCACATATGTGTGTGTGTGTGTGCACATGAGGACTACTGTGTACATGTGGAGGTCAGATGGGAGAAAAATTTAAAATTTGTGGAAGTTTGTTCTTTTCAGTGTGTGGAATTTGATGATCAAAGGCCTTCAAGTTTTGTGTCATGAGCTTTTGGGTCATCTCATCAACCCTAATGGTCCGTCCTACTTGTCAACTTGGTATGACCAAGAATCACAATGAAAGAGAGTCTCAGTGAGGGATTATGTATATCAGTTGACATCTGGTCATTTCTGCAGGTATTTGTCTGATTATATTACTGATATGTGAGGACTCAGTCTGAAAGTGGGGGAAATCATTTTCTGATTTTGGGTCCTGGATTATATATGAGTACAGAAAGCTAGCTGAACACTGAGTTTGCATGCCTCCATTCTCTTTGCTCTTGACTGAATGTGGCATGATTTGCTGTGTTAAGTTCCTTCAAGCTTGATCTTCCTGTAGGAACAGGCTTTAACTAGGGACTGTGAGCTAAGATAAACCCTTTCTACCAAAAGTTACTTTTTGTCATGGTATTTTCTCACAGGAACAGATATTAAACTCAAACACCTGGGATTGCAGTAGTTATAGTATGATTTATGTACCATGGACCAGCTACATTCTTACAGCCCAGTCATTAAAGAGCTAATACTTTTGTCTCAAAACCTTGTTTAAATTTTGATCTGTTGGCTGATGATTTTCCTATGAAATCCCACATTCCTGGGGGTTATAAATTGCATTTTATTCCCTCCTTTCTTCATAGGAGCTTGATAGCTCTAATGGGCTTCTCTCCATGCAAAGACTCCCCACACAGCTATGTTCTCTGTGTCAACACTCTCAAGGTTTAATATTAACTGTCTGGTATAAGAAATACATTATAAAAATCTATAATTTTCCACATAAATTCAAGAATACAGCATCTAAATGTTGATATACAGCTAATCATTCACAAGCATTTTGACCAGCTATGAGTATTTGAATTAATGATTTTATTGTCTACTTCAAGAAACCTTTCCGTCATTATCAGTTGATTTTTTTTTCAAATAAGGCTTCCAATAGTTTTTTAATATAGTTATAGTAGCTTCTTCGTTGTTCTGTTTGCTAACTTATATGTTTGGGAACAGTAAAGAGAAGATTCTAGGAGGAGGTGGTTTAGCTCAGTTGGTAGTTCAGTTACATAGGAGGCACACAGCTATAACCTTGATCCCCAGCACTGCACAAGGCAGAAACAGTGTCTCAGGACTCACTCAGAAGATGGATGTAAGCGCACGGCAGCTGAAGGCCATTCTCAACTGTACAGAAGTTTGTGAACCACGTCGCCCTCTTTCAAACAGAAGTGTTTCTAGGGCATGCTTTTTTCCTTCTGTATGGATCAGAGTTTCCCATGTGTATATCTCTATTTTTTAATTAAAATCTTTTTTATTGATTTTTGTTTATCTCTACATTTTTCTCTGCTCCCCTCTTTTTCTCTCCCCTCCCCTTCAACCCTCTCCTGAGGTCCCCATGTTCCCAATTTACTCAAGAGATCTTGTCTTGTTTTACTTCCCATGGAGATTAGATCCTTGTATGTCTCTCTTAGGGTCATTGTTGTTGTCTAGATTTTCTGGGGTTAAGATTTTGGTCTGGTTTTCTTTGCTTTATGTTTAAAAGCCACTTATGAGTGAGTACATGTGATAATTGTCTTTCTGTATCTGGGTTGCCTCACTCACAATGATGTTTTCTAGCTCCATCCAATTGCCTGCAAAACTCAGATGTCATTATGTTTTTTCTGCTGTGTAGTACTCCATTGTGTAAATGTACCACATTTTCCTTATCCATTCTTTGGTCGAGGGGCATTCACATTGTTTCTAGGTTCTGGCTATGACAAACAATGTTGCTATGAACATAGTTGAGCATTTGTCCTTGTGGTACTATTGAGCATCCTTTGGATATATACCCAAAAGAGGTATTTCTGGGTCTTGAGGAAAGTTGTTTCCTAATTTTCTGAGAAATTGCCACACTGACATCCTAAGGGGTTATACCAGCTTGCACTCCCACCAGCAATGCAGAAGTGTTCCCTTTACCCCACAACCTCTCCAGCATAAGTTGTCATCAGTGTTTTTGATCTTGGCTATTCTTACAGGTATAAGATGGAATCTCAGAGTTGTTTCAATTTGCATTTCTCTGATGAGCAAGGATATTGAACATTTCCTCAAGCTTCTTTCAGCCATTTTAGATTCCTCTGTTGACAGTTTAGGTCTATACTCCATTTTTTATAGGATTATGTGTTCTTTTGATGTCCAATTTCTTGAGTTCTTTGTATATTTTGGATATCAGACCTCTGTCTGTTCTGGGGTTAGTGAAGATCTTTTCCCCTTCTGTAGGCTGTTGGAAAACTAAAAAATTTAAGGGTCCAATATATCTAAAGTGCAAAGCACATTATTCTATTTTTCATAATCTTAAACAGAATACTAGTTATTGTTTCATGACTATTCTGTAGTAATTAGTGAAGGGACCACAGTGTGTGGCTTCTAGTGCCATCCTCAGAATACAACGTTCAGATATCTTTATTGTCTCTGCAGCTATCAGAACTAACTATGGTCTCAGGCAGCTTCTATGATCATTGTTTATTGAAGTCTTAAGCTTTAACCTGGTCTGTCCTGTTTCGTGTCACATCCAGTTGTTTATTTCTTCCGAATGACAGATGCTTCCTTTAGTCATTTGTTTTTTTCTTGACAGCACACTTTGCTGGAATTGCTTAAAAATCTAATTCAATTGGAGATGGGCAGCTTTGTATGAACAATGTGCTACCCATCTCCACCCCAGTTCAGAAGACACTTCCCAGACTTCCATTTTCCTTAGTTCTCTTTGCTTAACCTATAGTTTTTTTTAACTATGTTGTGAGTACACATGTGAACACATGTACCCACACAACTCTCCCCCACCACATGTTTGTGTGTTTGGGAGAGTATTTCAAATATATGTGTGGAAATTAGATAACAATTTGCCGAAGTTGGTTCTCTCCTACCGTGTGGGTTCCAGGGATCCAACTCAGGTCCTAAGGTTTGGGGAAGAACCCTTACCTGTCAAGCTTTTTCCACTGACCCATCTTTGCTTACATTTTACTGAGTGATGAATCACTGGATTCAGTGAGGTTGCTAACAGAAAAGAAACAGACTCAAAGGCAGCTGCATTTCAAAAAGCCCAACCAAACTGGGTGATGATTCAGGGCCTTGGAATTACTTCCAAACAGTACAGCTCATTGGAGAGTCTCCCCTCTCTTCATAATTCCTTACTTGGAGATGAGTCTTTTGAACCTTGAAAATGTCAGAAAATTCCTGAAAATTGTGAGTTGTTTGCTTGCTGGTCTTCTAAATTTTCTTACTTCCTGAGCTGTAACAAGTTATCCAAACTATAAAGATTCTGTTTGGAAGAAACAGCTACACAACATCCTAGTACATATCCTTTCTTCTGAGGGTCTTATTTATTGATCACGGTGTAGAGTAGGTTTTAATCTCAGAACAACTTTATTGTCTTTCAAAACACAAGAAACTGGTAAACTAAGGTTTGTTTATTTTTTTAAACATGGTTTCTAGATGCAAACTCAGGTACTCATGCTTGTACAACAAGTACTTTACCGAGTGATCTTTCTCCCCAACCACCTGTGTGTGTGTGTGTGTGTGTGTGTGTGTATAGATGACATTAAAAATCTTTCTCAAGAGCAACATTTTCTTCACACACATACACACAGACATACAGACACACACAGGTATGAAGAAATCTCTCTATTATGTGTGTGCGTGCATCTGTGTTCATGCTGTCATTTGTATTTTTGTTATAAACAAATACATGGGAGAAATTATTTAAAGGAATGAAGATTTATTTTGACTCACAGTTACCATCTTATCCAGTAGATCTTCCTCAGTCATTTTGTTGAATGATAATTGATTCTAAAGCAATGCTTTTAGGAAATCTCTCTCTCTCTCTCTCTCTCTCTCTCTCTCTCTCTCTCTCTCTCTCTCCCTCCATCTGTTGTGTTCTACTGCCTTTCATGTGTTTAATGCTACTTTGTACCTCTATATTTGTAACTTTGTCTGTCTTATATATTGTAGATACCTTATTTAATCTTACTGACTCATTTCCCCCTCTTTTACACAATGATATGAAGCACTAATCTCTCTTTTGGAGATTTTAGGAGGAAAAATAAAACTGAGAATTTGAAAATTGTTACTTTATAGTAAGCAGAATGAAACAAAATTTTTCAAGAAGTAACACTAAGAAGTACAACATTAATTTTTTCCCAATTTTTAAAGATGTGTTTCTCTTTTCACCTGTACTAATTCAAGAGTAGTTTAACTGTAGAAAGGTGGATAGCTCTTCCTTGTGTTACATGTATGAAATTAGACATCATGGTTAATGAGGTGTATGTGCAGCTACTTGTAAATCAAAATCTGTAAACAGACTCATCTTCTGTTAGTGAATTTTGAGCAATTGGGAATAAAAATTAGGTATAATATTTTCAGTCAAGTCACTGGGAATTTTTTTTCAAACTACTGAAAATCTCACAGACACTTCTGCCTAATCATATCAAACGGAATAAGCAAACCATGACAATGTGAGACCTAATGCTAAATAAATGAAGACCATATTAAGCTAGCGCGATAGACTTAAGGAATAAAAACCCCAGGAATTTTTATAAAGTAGACCTGAAACTGAAAAATGGTCCTGGGAGGATGGGAAGGAGTGGTGCAGATGTATATGTGGCAAAGGGTAGAGAATGCCAATGCAGAGAGAACACATCCAGGAGTCCAGTGCATCAGATCACCTCAGCTTCTGGGAAATAGCTAGGCATGGGCAAGGCAAGGATATCTTCATTTCACAGGTATGCTTAAACTGAATTCATTACCATTTAGCAATATCAGAGCATGGTTTGTATTGTTATCCACTACTCATTTTGACTGTCAAAGCAAAGGCCTCCTGGAGTTGCCTTATGTGGTCTTCAGTCTTGATTCAGCTTCTTTCTAGAACGGAACACTCAACACTCATGAAATGTTTTAGTTAAGACAGTAAGGAAATGTCAAGATCAATGACTGGAGTGGCTATTAAAATACATCTAATATCTAATATATAATGTGTACATTATTTTTCTTTTTCCCTTTAGAATTATTTTATTAAATCACAAATATGCAAACTTTCTTAACTTTACACAAACACTTACATTTCTCTTCCATAATTAGGTTTACCTCTAAAATCACTGCTTCCAAGTCCTCCATCGTATCCATGGTAGCCATCCACAAATCCACGTGCATTTATCAGGATATTTATCAGATCCTTTGGTTAAGTTGCTTATTGGTCCTGGTCAAAATTGCCACCACCAACATGCGAATTCCCCAAACCAAAGTTTCTTCCTCTTTCACTCCTAGAACTTTGGACTTTCTGCATTCCCTGTCTAGACAACACCTTTATACCTTCTGCATTGGGATCATTGATGGTGTGACATTTTTGCAATGCAATTTTATCCACAGGATCATGATCATCAAAAGTATCAAAGCCAAAGCCCATTTTCTTTTCAGACTTGCTATCAGTAATTATTTCAATAGTATTCGTTTTTCCATTTTCTTCAAAGTAATCTCTAAGGTGGTGTTCTTCAGCATCTTCATTGGCTCCACCAACAAACAGCTTCTTCCCTGTCACATGGACTCCTTTAGCCTAACTCCTCTCTTGCCACAGCATGTTTTGGCTCAGCTACATTCCCATCAATGGAATGAGGCCTTGTAGCCATGGCAGCATCAACATCCGCCAAGGATGAAAATGTTGCAAACCCAAATCCTCTTGATCTTTTGCTTGCAGGATCTCTCATAACCACATAGTCTGTGAGGTTTCCTCGTTGCTAGAAATAGTTTCTCAAACTCATTTTTATAACTTCAAACCTTAAACTACCAATAAAGAGTTCACAGAACTGTTTTTTCTCTTTTTTCCCTCTCCAAAGAAACAGTTTCTAAGGATTTTTCCATTGTAGACTCACTCGCTGCATCCCAGTTTACCGCCTCCAGTGAGCTGAGAAAGGTCTCCACAGATGCAGACCCACAAGACATGTCCTGATGCTGTGGTGAGAGCAGCTGCTGCTTGAGAAATTCACCGCTGGGAGCACCTGCTGCACACAGGGCCCGGGGCTGCCCTAATACTAGCACACTATTTTTCTATGTAGAAATACTTCAACAATTGGGTTATTCTTTTAATTCCTACTGCTGTCAAGATCATAGAATGTCTCTTTTAGAATCCAGATCATATTAGATCTTTTGACACTGCACAACAACTTATCTATTGTCAATAAAGCCAGACATGATACATGTGAGTATCCATGTGCTAATCATGATGTTGGGAAGTTTAAAATTCTCTACATTGACTTTGTACGCAGGTAATCCCAAGTGACAAATTTTGTTCTGATAAATTCTATATGTGTAACATTGGGTAGATCTATTTATTTCACTTATCTGTGTTGACATATTGATTGCCCATCTGAAATGAAATTTTTAATGGATTTAAATAAAATACTAGAGAAAATAAGACCACTGATTGAAAACATTTTTACAGAAAAGACTTCAAGGGCTTTTCCCTCACCTGTGCTTACCTAGAAAATATTTATAACAGAAAGCAATATGGGAAACATGATGAAGCTCTGCAAATAAGTCAGAATTCTATGACTGTGATTGCATGAAATTAAATATGTAGATAAACAGAAAATTATTAAAAATGATCTAAAATTACAATTAAGAACTGACACAAAACACAGAGAAATAGTGCATGAGAAGACAGATTGGCAGAATCAACAACTCCAAGTCCACAAGAATTACACATGTGAGCCATCTGTGGCTTTGCAGTTGGCACCTCATTGCATTATTATTAGATATTTTTAATTATTTATTCGATTTATTGATGTATTTAAGAAGGAGACACCCATTTATGTGGC
Source organism: Myodes glareolus (assembly GCF_982192425.1). Taxonomy (NCBI): domain Eukaryota; kingdom Metazoa; phylum Chordata; class Mammalia; order Rodentia; family Cricetidae; genus Myodes; species Myodes glareolus. The sequence goes on along the minus strand of NC_142047.1, from coordinate 63,344,620 downwards.
GTTCAGGGGACAGGTGCAGGAATTTATTCTCTGCCTTCACAATGTGGACCAAGATAATTAAACACAGGTTATCATGACTCTGAATCATCTCATCAGCTTAGTCATATTATTATTTTGTCAGTAAGAATGCCTAAATATGATGAAAATTTGCATTTTTGGCTATCTTTCTAAGTGATTTTAATCAAGTCTCAAGGCCCTATACTTTGTAAAATGACAACAAGAATTCCAGAGAGAAGATCAACATGTGTCTCTGACAAAAGGGAGTTTTTCAATATATAATTGTGTGTACATGTATGTATATCTATACATATAAATGCATGTGTATGTGTATAAATATCATATGATGTGTGTCTTTCTGTGTGTGTGGTCATTTGGCATGCAGATACCTGAGGTTATGGAAAGAATTTATTAGCTTCAAGGTAAATATAAATAAATTGATAAAAATTGTTTTAATCATTGATATTTAAGGAGCCATGATGGAAGAATAAGTGGAACTACTTGATTGGATTAGAAACATTAAAAGTTATTCAATGACAGAAATGTATATACATGAATACTTAGGTCACATATAAAATACATTATAATATGTGCCAAATTGTTAGTTATATATGAACATGACATAATGAAATGGGACCATTCATTATTTGAGAAAACTGTCCTGTGTCTTAGTAAATGTATTTAGATATTTATTGTATAATGTATGTTACGTATATATTGTATAAACATATTTTCTGAGGACACTGCAGCAGGACTATCAGAAGCCTTACACTAGTCTTGGCTACAGAATGATACATTGTCTCAAAATAACAATGAAAAAGTAAATGCTTCATTAACTGAAATGATGCTTCCACATTCAGTCATTTTGGGTGGGTTTTCCTACCTAGATTAATTATATGCAGAATATGCTTACAGGCATGCCTACAGGCCAACTCCATTCAGACAATTTCTCAGTAATACATCCTTCCCAGGAAATTCTAGATTGTGTCAGGTTGTCAATTAAACCCAGCCATCACATTGATAAAACAATGTAGTCTCCCAAAAGACACAGAAATAGTCAATATATGTTTGAAACAGAATTTCAAAATACTTGAAGCAGAAAATACTACTTGTGTGAGATGATGACAAATTTTCAAAAACAATTGGAAACTTCAACGATCATCTTTAAATAATGGGTATAAAGAGAAAACTGAGAGTCAGTGGCGTGCATTCAGCATTCAGAAGGCAGAGGCAGGCAGAGCTCTGTGAGTTCGAGACCAGCCTAATCTACAAGAGCTAGTTCCAGAACAGGCTCCAAAGCTATAGAGAAATCCTGTCTCGAAAAACCAAATAAATAAATAAATAAATAAATAAATAAATAAATAAATAAAGGAAAACTGATAATCATTAAGTATCTATTAATTAATGTTACTTAATCATCATTTATAAAACACATTTCCCAACAATAAAGTAGATATTACATTCACACATGCTTGTATATTCATCATAATATACTGTATGCTTACAATTTAAAACAAATCTTAATAAACATAAAAGAAGCTAAACAAAGTAAATAGAAATAATTTATAGAGTAGAACCTGGAGATAATTAAAATATTTAATAATTAATTGATTAACTTTGAATTCTTTAGGGGTTATTAAAAGATAAACAGGGGAGATGATTGACAGGAAAACAAAATGCATTAAAATGTGCGTGAAGCATCTGAAAACCTGCAAACCTAGTCATTCCATACCTTAAGCCAATGAGCCCTCTTCTGTATGAGCCACTTTTTCTGGGCAAGTTCTTTCTTGCCTTTCCTTGCTCTTGCCCCAAACCTCAGCTACATTTAACTCACAATCCTAGTTTCAGATCTGTGGCTATGAATCCAGTTCTTTGTGAGTCCCATTCTCCTGGCCTAGCTCTATCTAGACCAGTTGTTCAGGAGTCATATTTCCATGGTTTCAGTAAGCAGTTTATTCTCAAGCTTCTCTTAGCTTAGCTGAGGTCATGTATTGCAGGGAATCATAGAGTTGGCTTGGCCTAGCTATTTTGAGTGATATGCATCATGAGTTTTTCAGTATAGAGTCCAAGACTCCACGGGCACAATATAACTGTCTTCCAGGTCCTGAGAGACTAACACATTCCTTCAGGCAGTGAAGTGTTCAGACCACTTTGTGTTTCTCTGTAGTCAAGGAAGCATGAAGGTTTGCCAGGACAGTTGCCTTAGACATTAATCTTGTATACCTTATATAACTTGCAAACTTTATTGTTTCCTAGCAACTACAATGGTACTGTTCCTAGAAATTGCCCTTATGTTATGCTTCTGATAAAGGTATAAGAAGTCTAATTACACTTAAATAAAATAGTCACAGCCTCATTTTTGCTGTAGCCCCTCCAACCTGGCCTGATTTCATTCCTAGCAGCCATATCATGTGACTTTGGTTTGGTGGTCTTTACAGTGTATTGGGCCTGCACTGACCCAATCTATGGAAGCAGATTATTACATCAGACAAGGAACAAAAGAGCTTTACATGCTTAGGTAAAGTTGCATAAACAAAAACCATATGACTGACCAAAGTTAGACTCCTATACATGGAATTTAAAAGAATAGTCAAAATATTATCAAATAATTCAAGTAATTTGTAGAAGATACAAAGAAATACCTAATTGAACTCTAAAAGAATAAGAAAAAGTGCTTGCAAGTTGTTCAAGAAAATACAAATATATATCAGGATGAAATAACAAGATAAATCAGGATTTGAAAACTGGACTCAATAAAGATATAAAAACATACCACAAGGTGAAAAGAAGATGAAACTGTGAAAAATCCAATATTCCAATTAGAAAACTCAAGGGAAGGTCTTAAAAATAGAATGAATCAAACATAAGAAAGAGTAATAGGATTCAAAGATAAAGTAGAGGATACAGAAAAACAAACAAAAATATTTCTTTAATAGAAAATTACAAGAAATATGTGGTATCATCTTAGTACAAAATCATCAAGTTGTAGACATAAAAGAGGGAGATGAATCCCAAGTGAATTGCAAAGACCAACATTTTAACAATGCCATAGAAGAAAACTTCCCAAATTAAGGTAGAACACGCCTATACAGATATAAGAAGCACACAGAGCCTCATCTAGACAAAATCAAGAAAGAATCAAATCATGAAATGTCAGTCAAAACACTGAATATATAGGAAAAAGACTGAATACTGAATATGTAACATATATATGTATGTATACTGCATTGTTATAGAGCTACAGTAATAAAAACAGAATGTTATTGACAACAAAAAAAACCATGTAGGTCAGTGAAATGAAATAGAAGGCCCCATATGAACACTAGTAACTACACCAATCTGATATTTGCAGAAGATGCAAAATATATATACACTGGAGAAAAGACAGTCTGTATACAGTTGAATAAAATTAGACCCATGTATATTACCCTGAAAAAAAAAGAAACCCAAAAGCATTAAAGAACTCAATTTGAAAGCTGAAATACTAAAACTTTAAGAAGGAAACATAGATAGTGTCCTTCAGAATACAGGGGCAAAAAAGGAATTTCAGTCAGGAGCTTAATGATGTAAGTACAGGAGATTTCAGTCTTCCCTCTATTTCTGTTTATTTGGATATTTTTCTCTCTTTCTGCATGACTCTTTACCACAAGTCTTCCTGATGTTCTTGCAATGAAAACTTAGGCCTTTTAATTTTACAGCCATGCATTACCATGTAGCCCCCTCAGCCCAGTGTAGGGCCCACTGCATCACTGGAGTGAGTGCTAGCCCAGCATGTGTTTCTTTTCCCATTGGATAGCTCCTTGGTAGAAGCTAGGTGCTCTTACTCCTTACATTTGTGCCCTTTCAAGTTGTGGTTTTGAATTTTGACTTAAAATATACTGCATTTGACAGACTGGATATACAGAATCCAGAATCAAAACTATGCACAACATTAAATCAGTTTTTCATGAACAGGTACAGACACTATAGACACCACAAACACAGGTGTACGTGTGCAGACATATATGAACATATACACACATGGGCACATATCTTACACAACACACAAAAGTTTACACACAGATAAACCACACATGTTCACACAGAGACACACATATATAGACATACACACATATACACAAACCACACAATGACATACATGGGCATATGTAGCTACCAAAGTTTCTTCCCTTCTCTCCTGGCGATTCGCAGGGCCGTGTGACCTCCAGCTTCCTGGAGACTCTGCACTAGCTCTGGCTTGAGGGGATAACCTAGCTAGAACCTGGTTCTCTTTGTTATGGTGATTCCACTTGTATTCAAGGTCTTAGCAGTGGGCCGATAGCCTGCCTCCCCTAGCTGACCCTGCCCGAGGGGCCAGGAAGCTTTAATCTTCTCCTCCTGCTTCTGGTTGGGAGGAGGCCTTGCATTTTCGATCCTTCTAGCCTACTGGTATAAATACCTGACTTGAGTTTAATAAAGTTGCCATTTACTCTTGTGAATGAGCAAAGGTTTCTTTTGTGTGTGTCTCTTTTTCAACCCTCAGGACAATCATCCCTTCTCGTGGGCCCGAGTTCAGGAAGCGCGCAGCCTAGGTTGGGCGTGGGTATCCATTGGAAAGTGCAGACTCTTACAGGCATAAACAAACACACATAGACATATGTATTACACACTGGGACATAGGCACATAAACACAAGCATACATCACACATGTGTGTAATATACACAGGGGCATATACACATAAACACACAAAAACAGACACCATACATAGGTGCATACATATACACACATCACACACAGACACATACACCACAAAAATCACATGTATGTGTACATGCACAGATACTTATAAGGAGACATACATACCACACATAAAGACACATATATCACACAGATAAAAGCATGCATAATCACACATCTCACAAAAAATAAATTCTTAATCTTACTTTTATCAAAGTCTCTAGAACATTGATATAGAAAACAAATTTGTTCAGGTGATAATTTTTGCTTTCTAGAGTGAAGTCATCAGACACAGTTATGTCCTCTCAAGGTCAATGGCACATGTTTTTTTTTTAAATCATATAACATGCAATAATGTAATCGTACTCAAATGTCCTGCCATTAAATCGAAAAAAGTGAAATACAATTGCAAATGCCTTTCCATTTAACTTCCCTAAAGTGTTTTTATTTTTCAAAAATTATGAACATAAAAGAAAGCAAAAGAAGAAAACTACAAAATTAACATTGAGATTCACAAGGTTTTGGAATATATTCATTATTTCCCACTTTGAATGTTTTCTGTGACCTAGCTATATTCCTCCTGGATCTGCAACAGAAGAACTCCAAGTCACCTTAAAGAGACAATTGATGGACAAGAACAGGTGGCATATATAGAATTGGAATTAATTTAGTCCTGAAGAAGATTAAGGAAAAATGGATGCAACTGGAAAACCAGATGTCAGGTTTTGCATAGCAGCCCTGAACATTCATATAAGTGCTCTGAACTGTGCTTGACACCAGTCCCCACTTGGCCATGAGTTGCACCTTTTCTGTTAATCTTTCATTCTTTGTTATAATCATAATTTGAAGAAAATCTTAGTTTGAAATAAATTTATTATTAATCTATTTTGTGGTTTACATATTGTGTGCTGGCTAATGAATTAACCCAATAAATAAAATCCATTTTTTTTATCTAAACTTACTCTATAATCATTTGTCATTATCATAAATATCCATGGCCTCTCTTCCTTCTAGTTCTTGCCTAGACTTCCCTTCTTGATGGACTACAAGCTGTAAGAGAAAGCAAGTCATTGTCACCCACTCAGGTTTGACCATTTCACACCTATTATTAAACAAGAAAATGCCAAAGAGATATGTGTATAGGCTTTCTGATAAAGATATATTCTTATTTGAGGTTACTTCTTCCAAGATGACTCTAGCTTGTGTCACCTTGAAAATATAACTAACCAATCCACATTCCTTACCTCTTTTTCCATATTGTAATCTTGCAAAGGAGACTGTTAAGCATAGACCACTTGCAACCAGTGGCAATTTGTCCATCATCTTTTTCAGACCAGAGTGTTTACATAAAAAATTAGGAATTCTTTGACTTGAGAATTTTATCTCTTCTCTCTTTTATCTTATGATATTCATTTTATAATTTAATATCACATTATACGCCTTGTTTGGGTTGATATAGTTTTGATTTTGAATGTTTTTTTTTTCCATTGGCTCTAGCTTTATATCAACATATGACTAATATCTAGGCAGGTTTTGCTTTATATTTATTCTTGTGACTGTTTTGTCATCTCTGGGATATAACATATGGCTTTGTACTTGCTATGTAAATGCTCTATTACTAAATCCTAGGACCTATTTCTTTCCTAGTCATACTATGAAGTTATAATCAAACCTGTGTTTTATCTCTGTAATTCACAGGTAGAAGAAGAAAACTATCTCCTACACATTTGTACAATGATACACTTATGTATAAACACAATAAATAAATTAGTAAAAACAATAATTTGTTCATATTTTCTTGTATAGGTCTATGACACATAGTTATTATTTTTTATCTGGAATATATTTTGTTAATTGTATACTAGATTAGGAAATAACTTGGTTAGATCAAGCAGTTCCAGTATAGTCTCTTAAAAATAATATGTTTCTGATTTTATTACCTTGAAATTTTTGATGAAAGTAAAGTTACCATGTACATGAGAAATTGTTTCTGGGTTTTCACTCTTTTCCACTGATTTACAGGTTGACTGCTAAGATTAAATTATATTATATTTCTTTAATAGATGTGCTTTGAAGCTAAATTATATTTTTCACATTAATTTTGTTAACCTTTCTATCTTTTCAAATGATCTTTGGCTTTTAACCTTTCTGTAACATCATTCTCACACATAATTCTTATAAACACAAATAGATGGATTTTATTCATTGACCTACTTGACAATGTCTTTTCTTTATCATTTGTATTCAGTGTTATGTGTATGTACATTTCTGGTATATGTATATATATATATATATATATATATATATATATATATATATATCATGAGCATATGAGTTCTGGTATTCATGTGCTATTGAACTTGTATAAAATTACAGAAACAGAATAATTTTGTATGGAAAGTAATACACCTCAAGATGCTACATAGTTTTCAATGATATGTTTGTACAGTAACTATTCTTGTCATTAGCCAATATATTTATTCAAATTTCTTCTTGTTATTTCAGAAAACATGTGACATTTTTCATATATATATGTATATGTATGTATATATATATATATATATATATATATATATATATATATATAATATCCTGGTCAGGTGTCCTCAAAGGCCCCTGAGATGGCACCTTGTCCTCCATCAGCATCCTGGCTCTTAAACCATCCGAGACTTATCGATCAGGCCTCTTTTGTATAATTTCCTCAGTAGAGGAATTTGGGTTAGGTTCTCTAAAATGCTTATTGGAATTAAAAATATTTTTTCTCTACCTTGATAAGAAAATAATATCTCAGAGGACTGTGATGATATCAATGGTCTTTCTTGCTGTCTATACATATTAGTACAACCACTTCTTTCAGTGTTAAAATGAGATCCTTTAGATCAATTCAATTTCCTTTTATTTATTGAAAATGTTTTTAGAGTAGTCAGGAAATTTGTTAATATTTTCTTCTTCCTTAGAGCTCAGACTTATTATAGGAGAATGTCTAGAGTGTCTTTTATCATCAGTCTTTCTCAAATGTGATGACATTTTTATAATGACACACTCATGTAACTCAGAGAAATCATTGTCTCTTTATTTAACTTTATGGCTATAAAAGCACAGAGGAAATATTAGATTTTTTGGGGGGGTTTAGCTTACCATATTCTAATTTGGGGCTTAATGCACACCAGGTTCTATTTGCAGTGCATCTGAAGCAAGTTTTTTTTTAAATCATGCAAATTATACCCATTATTTTTGTGCCATATTTAAAAACTACTGTTTAAATTACGTATTTGCTTTATTGTTTCTTGCCGTTTTCTATTCACATTGGCATCTCCTTCCTCTAGCCGTTCTGCTACTCTATCATAGCAACACATTCCTGGTCTCTTTGCAGTGTGGCTGTACTGGAGTCGCTGAGGTTACTGCCAGTATCCAGTCACCAAAGGATGTAAATAAGCATTGTATGTTGGTTTTCCAGAGCAAACTTTGGTAAAATTTTACCTTGAATTTCTGTTGAGACCTTACAAGGTGTATATAGACATTAAAAGTCCCCAGATAAAAAGGTCTCACAGCACACCTGGTGTCTCTTTAAATGTATACGTATCCAATTGTTATTATAGAAAAGTTTGTGTTCAACTAGGAGACAAAGACTTGAAAAACGTACAAAACTAAACACTCTCTGAGGATGCAGTATTCATTGTTCAGCATGAGTTTTGGTAATTATAAAAAAGAACAGAATATACAGCAACTTCAGTTATACCAGTAATGTGTGTCCTGAACAGACCCTATGATCTTATAGATCTGGCAACCAGGCATCTACAATGGGTTTCACTAGCAATGAGAACTTGTATATGTGTTTGACTTGTTCCCCTTAACTCCTAGGTGAGGATAGTTTCCTTGACTTTGTATTCTTAAGTTATAGCATTCTAACATGAAAGTTTAATGCACAGAACTTACACTGGAAGTCACAGGGGTGGATGAGTCTAGTGATGCACACTAGAATTTCCAGATTCTAGTGTCTCTTACACATTTGTATTACCACATATAATATTGAGGATTCTGTTTTCTCTAATTTGAAAATACTGGTTTTTTTTAAATAACTGATTTATTGATTTGTGATAGCAATCAGCCTTGCTGCATTTCTTTTAGAGTATTTTTTCTCTTTTACATGTCTGTTTCATTTCTGTTGGGTAGGTATCCAGTATTGAAGATCAGTTTGAATAAATATTCAGGTATTCATGGTAGCTAGTTTTTACTTTCTTGATTTTAATGATGCTGCACTTCTCTTAATTCCAATTACATAAAAGATTGAAAGTAAAATAAAAAGACTTAATACATGATCATTTAGATTGAACTTTTTTTTAAATTGGAAGTTCTTAATCTAATCTTAAAACTTTTACATTTCTGTAAATATTTAAATATCCTAACACATCTACTTTGCTTCAGTTCTTCAGTTTTTTTCATGACTTCACTTTTTTGTTGTTGTTGCTGTTAATCATTATTTATTCTTTGTGGCTTTCACATCTTGCATCTTGATCCAATTATCTCCCCATCTTTCGTATCCACCCTCTGACCTTGCAACCTCTGCTCCACAAAATAAAATCAAATGTAAGAGGAAAGAAAAAAGGGAAAAAGAAAGAAAGAAAGTGTTATCCTAGGCAGCCATTCAGGGGTCCCCCACTCTCATGTCCTCAGGGCCAGCTGCTTATCTGTACCCCAACAAGGAGGGTAAGCTTTATGGCCCTGCCTAGGGGAGGTGTAGGACCAACTCTTCTTCCTGCAACAAGTCAGGGGTAGGATTAGTTCTCCCAAGTGTTGCAGCCAGAGAGAGGCAAGGCCAACTCTGTGCAGCCCTATCTATCCTCTTGGCTTGTGGTGGTTATAGGAGCCAATAACATCAACACACCATGGACCTGAGTGGCAAGTATATCATCCACCTCTGGTCACTCTTCACTGCCTTCACCTCTTTAGATCTAACTATCTACACAGAACATGAACTATTCTGTCTCTCTGCCATACTCCATCATATGTTTCCTTACCACAATAGTGCATAACCAATGAGTGCCCCAAGGAGAGGGTGGGCTCATGTTTTTTCCTCGCCAACAGGAGCAGGCTACCCCAGGAAGGCATGTGAGTATCCTTTTCCAGATCAGTCTTAAGAGCCCTTTTAGCGTATTTTTTAAAAGATTTTATTTGTACTTATGTTATGTGTGTCTATGTATTTATTATATACACTATATGGCAGTGTATGTATGTTGATATCTGCATAAGTCAGCAGAAGTTGCCAAGTTCCAGTGATTTGTGTTACAGTAAAGCTGTGGCTTGCCTGTCGTGGGTCTAGGAATGGAACTTGGTCTTTTCTGAAAGCATGAATGCTGTGATATGTAACATGAGGGCTGGCTTGTTGGGGTTTCTGTCCTTCCCAGTACCCCAACAGCTGGCAAGCAACAAAGAAAATCACACACAAGACTCCATAAGGTTATAAACTGATTGGCCCTATGTTAGCCATAATGGCTCCGTACCTTTCTCAGCTGGGCAAGTTACATGCTGCCTCTTTGGTGGTCTGCGCAGGAGTGGCCAAGGGAGTTTCTTCCTCCCTAGCCTTATCCTATTCTCATTGCCCCGCCTCTACTTCCTGTCTGGTTGACCCGCCTATACTTCCTGCCTGGCCAATCAGCGTTTTATTAAAATACATGATTGACAGAATACAGACAATTCTCCCACACCATTTCCCTCTTTTTTTTTTAATAAAGGAAAATACCCATAGTTCATTTGTTGGGAATGTGGGCGTAGTATTTCAGGCTACTTCCTGCTGGTTGGGGGTGCTGATAATCTTATGGGGACTTTCTCTTTCTATCTCTGGTCATATTTCTGCCTGGCATTACTCTGCTAAGACATAGACTGAAACAACTTTGTTAATTATCCAATAAATGCATCACATATACTTAAGGACATCACATATTTCCCCCTTTCTATCTAATTAAAAAAGGAAGGTTTTAACTTTATTTTTTTAACATTTTTTTTCTCTCAAAGTTTATTAAAATACAAAAGTCTCCATTTCCGTCCCTCCACCCAACACCCTCCCACTCCCCACACTCCCTCCCCTCCTCCCTCTCCATCCCCAAGAGCAGTAAGGATCTCCCACCCTGTGGGTAGTTCAAGCTCCTCCCCCCTCCCTCCAGGTCCAGGAAGGTGAGCATCCAAACAGACTGGATCCCAAAAATCCAGTATATGCAGAGGAAACAAGTCCCAGTGTCATTGTCAATGGCTTTTCAGAAAGACTCCGGGCCAGCCACATTCAGAGAATCTGGTCTCATTCAGAGAATCTGGCTGGATCACGTGCTCGCTCAATCCCAGATAACTGGCCTTGATGAACGCTCATTAGATCAGTCCCCTTGTATCAGTGGGTGATCGCACCCCTCCCGGTCCTAATTTCCTTTTTCATGTTCTTCCTCCTTCTGGTCCTCGTTTGGATTTTTGGGGACTCAGTCCGGTGCTCCAATGTGGGTCTCCGTCTGTATCGCCATCCCTCGTCGGATGAAGGTTCCCTCTGATCTTGCCTTCCTTGCTCACATTGTCTTTCCTTCTGCTTCTTGTTTGGACCTAGGGAGTTAAGTCCAGTGTTCCAATGTGGGTCTCCTTCTCCAACTCCATCCATCACCAGATGAAGGATCTATGGTGATAAGCAAAATATTCATCAGTATGGTTATGGGCCAAGGCCAGTTCAGGTACCCTCTCTTCTGTCCAGAGAACAATCTGAGGATCTCTCCTTGGACCTGGTATTCCATTTATAATCAAGTCTCTAGGAAACCCTAAACTGACTCCCTTAATTGAGATATATTCTTCCCTGATCCCATATCTATCCTTCCTTCCTCCCCAACTCCTAGTCCCCCGAGCATTCCCCATTCCTCACCTGCTTCCTTCTCTCTAACCCTCTCCCCTTCCAGCAACCCTCCCACCCCCCCCCAAGCACCCAAGGTTACCTGGGACTCTTGTCTATTTCCAATCTCCAGGAGGAAAACTACCTGAATTTTCTTCAGGTTCACCCTCCTATCCACCTTCTCTAGGATCACGAATAATAGGCTCAAAGACCTTTAATTATGGCTAGAATCCACTTATGAGTGAATACATACCATATTCCTATTTTTGGGTCTGGCTTACCTGACTCAGTAAAGAGTTTTCTTTTTTTTATTATTTTTTTTAATTTTTTTATTTTTTTTATTTTTTTATTTAATTTTTACTGGGAACCCCTACACAATCAAGTCTCTTCCAAACCCTAAAATGGCTCCCTTAGCTGAGATATACACCGCCCTGCTCCCACAACCATCCTTCCTCCCTCCCCCCTCCCATTCCCCCAAGTCATCCCCAATCCTCCCCCTCTCCCCTCTCCCTGACCATCTTCCCTTACTTCCAAACCCCCACCCCCCATGCACCCGAGTTTGCCTGGCAATCTTGCCTAGTTCCACTATCCAGGAGGATAACTATATGATTTTCTTCAGGTTCACCTTCTTATTTAGCTTCTCTAGGGTCACAAATTCTAGACTCAAAGATCTTTAACTATCGCTAGAACCCACTTATGAGTGAGTACATACCATATTCCTCTTTTTGGGTCTGGCTTACCTCACTCAGTAAAGCGTTTTCTATTTCCATCCATTTGCATACAAAATTCAAGATGTCATTTTTTTTGCCGCTGAGTAAAACTCTAATGTGTATATGTTCCACACCTTCTTTAACCATTCTTCTATTGAGGGGCACCTAGGTTGTTTCCATGTACTGGCTATTACAAATAGTGCAGCTATGAACATAGTTGAACAAATACTTTTGTAGTATGATAGGGCATCTCTTGGGTATGTTCCCAAGAGTGGAATTGCTGGGTCCTGAGGGAGGTTGACTCCCAGTTTCTTGAGAAACAGCCACACTGATTTCCACAGTGGCTGCACAAGTTTGCATTCCCACCAACAATGGATGAGTGTGTCCCTCACTCCGCATCCTCTCCAGCATAGGCTATCAATGGTGTTTTTGACTTTAGCTATTCTGACAGGTGTAAGATGGCATCTCAAACTGGTTTTGATTTGCATTTCCCTGATCGCTAAGGAAGTGGAGCATGACCTTAAGTGTCTTCTGGCCATTCGAGTTCATCTGTTGTGAATTCTCTGTTAAGTTCAGTACCCCATTTTTTAATTGGGTTAATTAGAGTTTTAGTGTCTAGTTTCTTGAGTTCTTTGTATATTTTGGAGATCAGACCTTTGTCTGATGAGGTGTTGGTGAAGATCTTCTCCCAGTCAGAAGGCAGCCTTTTTGTCTTAATGACAGTGTCCTTTGCTTTACAGAAGCTTCTCAGTTTCAGTAGGTCCCATTTATTCGTTGTTTCTCTTATTGTCTGTGCTACTGGGGTCCTACTTAGGAAGTGGTCTCCTGTGCCTATATCTTGTAGACTACTTCCCACTTTCTCTTCTATCAGGTTCAAAGTGGACAGATTAATGTTGATGTCTTTAATCCATTTGGACTTGAGTTTTGTGCATGGTGATAGATATGGATCTACTTTCATTCTTCTACAGGTTGACATCCAGTTATGCCAGCACCATTTGTTAAAGATGCTTTCCTTCTTCCATTGTATACCTTTAGCTCCCTTGTCGAAAATTAGGTGTTCATAGGTTTGTGGGTTAGTATCCAGGTCTTCTATTTGATTCCATAGGTCGACTTCTCTGTTCTTATGCCAATACCAAGCTGTTTTCAATACTGTAGCTCTGTAATAGAGATTGAAGTCAGGGATGGTAATGCCTCCAGAAGTTCCTTTATTGTATTAGATTGTTTTGGCTAGCCTGGGTTTTTTGTTTTGCCATATAAACTTGATTATTGTTCTCTCAAGGTCTGTGAAGAAGTTTGATGGGATTTTGATGGGGATTGCATTGAATCTATAGATTGCTTTTGGTAGAATTGCCATTTTTACTATGTTGATTCTCCCAATCCAAGAGCAGGGGAGGTCTTTCCATTTTCTGGTATCCTCTTCAATTTCTTTCTTCAAAGACTTAAAGTTCTTGTCAAATAGGTCTTTCACTTCCTTGGTTAGAGTAACCCCAAGATATTTTATGTTATTTGTGGCTATCGTGAAAGGTGATGTTTCTCTGATTTCCCTCTCTGCTTCTTTATCCTTTGTGTATAGGAGGGCCACTGATTTTTTGGAGTTGATCTTGTATCCTGCCACATTACTAAAGGTGTTTATCAGCTGTAGGAGTTCTGTGGTAGAGTTTTTGGGGTCGCTTATGTATACTATCATATCGTCAGCAAATAACGAAAGTTTAACTTCATCCTTTCCAATTCGAATCCCCTTGATCTCCTTTTGTTGTATTATTGCTATTGCTAGAACTTCAAGCACTATATTGAAGAGGTATGGAGAGAGTGGACAGCCTTATTGTGTTCCTGATTTTAGTGGAAAGGCTTTGAGTTTCTCTCCATTCAATTTGATGTTAGCTGTCGGCTTGCTGTATATTCCTTTTATTATATTTAGGCATGATCCTTTTATCCCCAGTCTCTCCAACACCTTTATCATAAATGGGTGTTGAATTTTGTCAAATGCTTTTTCAGCATCCAATGAAATGATCATATGGTTTTTTTTCTTTCCGTTTATTTATATGATGGATTACATTGATAGATTTGCGTTTGTTGAACCAGCCCTGCATCTCTGGGATGAAGCCTACTTGATCATAATGGATAATTTTTCTAATGTGTTCTTGGATTCGGTTTGCCAGGATTTTATTGAGAATTTTCGCGTCGATATTCATGAGTGAGATTGGCCTGTAATTCTCTTTCTTGGTTGTGTCTTTGTCTGATTTTGGTATTAGGGTAACTGTAGCTTCATAAAAGAAGTTTGGCAATGACTCTTCTGTTTCTATATTGTGGAATACATTAAGGAGTATAGGTATTAGCTCTTCCTGGAAGTTCTGGTAGAATTTTGCATTGAAACCATCTGGTCCTGGGCTTTTTTTGGTAGGGAGATTTTTGATCACAGCTTCTAATTCGTCGCGACTAACAGGTCTATTTAGATTGTTCACCTGTTCTTGGTTCAACTTTGGTATATGGTACTTATCTAAAAAAATGTCCATTTCTTTTACATTTTCCAACTTTGTGGCATATAAGCTTTCGTAGTAACATCTGATGATTCTCTGAATTTCCTCTGTGTCTGTGGTTATGTCCCCCTTTTCATTTCAGATCTTAATAATTTGCATGTTTTCTCTCTGCTGTTTGATTAATTTGGATAGGGGTTTGTCAATCTTGTTGATTTTCTCCAAGAACCAGCTTTTAGTTTCTTTGATTCTTTGGATTGTTTTCTGTGTTTCTATTTTGTTGATTTCAGCCCTCAGTTTGATTATTTCCAGTGTTCTAGACCTCCTGAGTGAATCAGCTTCTTTTTTTTTCTAGAGCTTTCAAGTGTGCTATTAAGTCTCCAATGTGTGCTTTCTCCATTTTCTTTAATTGGGCACTTAGTGCTATGAACTTTCCTCTTAGCACTGCTTTCATAGTGTCCCATAGGTTTGAGTATGTTGTGTCTTTATTTTCATTAAATTCAAGGAAGACTTTAATTTCTTTCTTTATTTCTTCCTTGACCCAGGGGTGATTTAGTAGTTGACTGTTCAACTTCCATGAGTTTGTTGGCTTCCTGGGGGAAGCATTGTTGTTGAATTCTAATTTTAATCCATGATGATCTGACGAGACACAGGTGGTTACTAATATTTTTTTGTATCTGTGGAAGTTTGCTTTGTTACCGAGTATGTGATCAATTTTCGAGAAGGTTCCATGAGCTTCAAAGAAGAAGGTATATTCTTTCCTA
This sequence comes from Myodes glareolus, assembly GCF_982192425.1. Taxonomy (NCBI): domain Eukaryota; kingdom Metazoa; phylum Chordata; class Mammalia; order Rodentia; family Cricetidae; genus Myodes; species Myodes glareolus. Next base: position 63,329,099 of record NC_142047.1, on the reverse strand, counting down.
TTTGGGTGGAGTGTTCTATAGATGCCTGTTAAGTCCATTTGATTCAATACTTCCAATAAATCTCTTATTTCTCTGTTTGGTTTCTGATGGAGGAGGGTTATCTGTCTATTGTGTTATTTTCATTGGTCAATAAAGAGACTGCCTTGGCCCCTTGATAGGACAGAAAATTAGGTAGGCGGAGTAAACAGAACAGAATGCTGGGAAGAGGGCTATGATGCAGAAGCCATGGAGCCAGTCACCAGGTCACACATTCCGAATCTTTTCTGGTAAGCCACCACCTCGTGGTGCTACACAGATTATTAGAAATGGGTTAATATCAAGATATGAGAGTTAGTCAGTAACTAACTCTCTAGAGATAATGGGCCAGGTAGTGCTTAAATGAATACAATTTGTGTGTTGTTATTTCTGGGACTAAGCTAGCCATGTGGGAGCCAGGTGAGGTGAAAAGCAGACCTGCCAGCTCCCCCTCACTACATACTACATATGGCCCCCACGTGGATATCTGAATCCACAGAAAGCCTGAGCAAGCTTGGGAAAGAATAGAGTAAAGTATGTTTTGTTGGTAGCAGCAATTTCTTAGGTCTGCTCTGCTTGCTAGAGGCAAGCAAGGCTCTTAGCTAAGAGAGGCTTCCTGACTCAGCTTTAGCTGCAAAACCCTGCAGCTCATTAAGAGGTCCTGCCACGAAACACTTAAACGGTGTTGATCAAAAGCTGAAGGCATGCTTTTCGGTTTTCAGCCGTAGCAGGAAAAAAGCTGCTCTGTTTTAAAATGCCGGCTTTCTGGACTGTCCTGCCAGGACAAACTCTGACTCTTTCAGGCAGGCAGTTCAACTGAGTGTGGTCTGTGAGAAGAATACTACAGCTTGCTTGCTTGCAAGGACCTTGAAACGCCATAGAGTTGTGGCAGTGAACACAGCTCTGGCTGGTACCTCAGCCATGAGGCTGGAAAGGTAAATAATGGACTGGGTCTAACCATCAAAGCCACGGTTTTAGACTCATGTGGTCAGAAAAAAGAGAGAGAGATACAGTAAAGAGAGGTTCAAAGACGAAGAAAACCTCTAAATTGTTTACTATGTGTTAAAAATATATGCAGGCTAAAGGTTAAAGTTCTTAGGGTAAAAGAAGAAGAAAGAAAGTAGTTGGGTGTGGTGGTACACACCTTTAATCCCAACACTTGTGAAGCAGAGGTTGATTGACCTCTGTGACCTCAAGGTGTGGTAGTTCACGCCTTTAATCCCAGCACTGGGGAGGTAGAGACAGGCAGATTTCTGTGAGGTCAAGGACAGCCTGGTCTACAGAGTTATTCCAGGACAAAGATATACAGAGAACCCGTCTCAAAAAGTAAAAGTAAAAATAAAAGACATAGAGTTTAATATAAAGCCACATAAAGATGGAAAATACACAGAGAATCGTGATACTGTATGCTTTTATGCTCTCTTTGAATTGTTTGAATGCTGAGGAAGGAGCAACAGCTGCTAAAAGATATTTGTTTATAAATGCTGCTGAACTAATCCAAGATAGATATGTTGAAAATACCTTGACTTCTGAATTTGGATCTAAGGATATGATACTTTGGAAAGGAGGTTCTTCTTTTGTTTTCACAGAGGATGAGACCCTGTGGATTGCTTCTATCCAAATATGGTATGATAGACCACGTCCTCCTGAAAGGTTGCTGTGAACACCCTCAAGAAATTACTTCACTCAACTGCCAACTGAGATGAACCTGGCAGACAGGTTTTACCATGAAAGACCTGATTAACAGTGCCCCTATACAGCAGAAAGAAGTTTGGAGAGAAATAACTACGTCCATATTCCCAAATATTGTTTATAAATGTTCTTTTACGTTTAAAGGGGGATATGATATAGATATGAATCATTTACATTGGTATGGATTTTAAGGTCAATTTTGTTATATGTATATATATTTCTGATCTTGATTGAGGTATTGTGATTGTGTAGTTCATTTAAAAATGTAATGTATAATTAAAAATATAGGTTTTTAATGGATAGTCATTGATAATAGTCAAGCTTGTTAGTTTGATTTTCTAGATGTGCATAGATATATTTCAGATAGGCATTCTTCATATCTTTCAAAGACTACAGAACATGGCATTTAATGTTTCAATAACTTAGGACTTTTCATGACAATGAGACACGTCTGCTCCTGGCAGCACCAATCTACTTCAAGAGGAAGATGGGCATCGAATAGGCTCCTTATGGAGTTTGATAGCCATTTTGGGCAAGAAACTGCTCTTGCCTGGACTGTTGCATAGACTGGACACAGAGACCCCGCAGAGAGAGGACTGCTGAACTTGCCTAAAGGTGAGATGATCTTTCGGGGTTCCTGATTAGTGAAAGAGTCTGTGAGACATTCTGCAGGACACAGCAGAAGTGACTGAACTGCCTGTGAAATTTCCTGCTTCATGGAAATGTCTCTGGATATTATGGGCCTGAAGGCCGAAGATGGGTGCCCCAATGATACAGAGGAACTTTGGGTGACTGTCCAGGCAGCAAGATGTCTCTGTCATTTCTAGAGTTTTGGAAGTTGCTTACTTCTTGTTTACTTAGGTAATATTATATCCTTCTGGAGTCTTTGATGGAGTTGAAGAATGGATAGTCATAGTTAACTAGTTTTCCATTATTATGATAAAGATATAGTTATAAATATTGTGACTGTAATTCTTGCTTGAAAACTGTTTTGGTATATGTAATTTTACTATGTTAAAATGAAAGCCTTTTTTTTGTTTAAACAGAAAAAGGGGAAATGATGGAGGAGGGTTATCTGTCTATTGTGTTATTTTCATTGGTCAATAAAGAGACTGCCTTGGCCCCTTGATAGGACAGAAAATTAGGTAGGCGGAGTAAACAGAACAGAATGCTGGGAAGAGGGCTATGATGCAGAAGCCATGGAGCCAGTCACCAGGTCACACATGCTAAAGCTTTTCTGGTAAGCCACCACCTCGTGGTGCTACACAAATTATTAGAAATGGGTTAATATAAAGATATGAGAGATAGTCAGTAACTAACTCTCTAGAGATAATGGGCCAGGTAGTGCTTAAATGAATACAATTTGTGTGTTGTTATTTCTGGGACTAAGCTAGCCATGCGGGAGCCGGGTGAGACGAAAAGCAGACCTGCCAGCTCCCCCTCACTACAGGTTTCTGTCTGATTGACCTGTCCATTGGTGAAAGAGGAGTGTTGAAGTCTCCTACTATTAATGTGTGTAGTTTGATGACTGCCTTGAGTTCTAGAAGAGTTTCTTTTACATATGTGGGTGCCTTTATATTAGGGGCATAGATATTCAGGATTGAGACTTCTTCCTGATGAATTGTTCCAGTTATGAGTATGAAATGTCCATCTCCATCCCTTCTGATTGATTTTAGTTTGAAGTCGATTTTGTTAGATATTAGAATGACCACACCTGCTTGTTTCTTAGGTCCATTTGCTTGGAAAACCTTTTCCCAACCCTTTACTCTGAGTAGGTGTCTGTCTTTGTGGTTGAGGTGTGTTTCTTGTAAACAGCAGAATGTTGGATCCTGTTTTCGTATCCAATCTCTAAGTCTGTGTCTCTTTATAGGTGAATTGAATCCATTGATATTAAGTGATATTAATGACCAGTGGTTGTTGACCTCGGTCATTTTTTTAGGTAGTAGTGTGTATGTGTTTTCCTTCTTTGAGTTGTGCTTGTGAAGGGTCGCTAGATGTTTGAGTTATTGTAGGCAGTGTTGGGAATGTTGGATTCCTTGGGTTGTGATTTTCCTTCTAATATTCTCTGTAAGGTTGGATTAGTAGCTACGTATTGCTTAAATTTGTTTTTATTCTGGAATATTTTGTTTTCTCCGTTGATAGTGAACAATAGCTTGGCTGGGTATAGTAGTCTGGGCTTGCATCCATGGTCTCTTAGTTTCTGCAGTACCTCTATCCAGGACCTTCTGGCTTTCATGGTTTCCATAGAGAAGTCTGGTGTAAGTCTGATAGGTTTACATTTATAAGTTACTTGACCTTTTTCCTTTGCAGCTCTTAATACCCTTTCTTTAATCTGGATGCTTTGTGTTTTGATTATTATATGGCGAGGGGATGTTTTTTTTTCTGATCCAGTCTATTCGGTGTTCTGTATGCTTCTTGAACCTTCATAGGAATATCGTTCTTTAGGATGGGAAAGTTTTCTTCTATGATTTTGTTGAATATATTTTCTGGACCTATGATCTGCAATTTTTCTCCTTCTTCTACTCCTATTATTCTTAGATTTGGGTTTTTTTTATCATGTCCCATCTGAAATGTTTTCATTTCAGATGAAAAACATCCCATCTGAATGTTTTGTGATGAGAATTTGTTGGATTTGCTGTTTTCTTTGGTCAGAGCGTTTATTTTCTCTATGGTGTCTTCATAATCTGAGATTCATTCTTCTTTCTCTTGTATTCTATTGATTATGCTTGTTCCTGAAGTCTCTGTTTGTTTACCTAGATTTTCCATATCCAGCTGGCCCTCGTTTTTGTTTTCTTCATTGCCTCTATTTCAGTTTTCAATTCTTGAACTGTTTCCATTACCCGTTTGATTGTTTTTTCTTGGTTTCCCAGGTATCTTTTACAAATTTACCCATTTCTTCAAACTTTTTGTTATATTTCTCTTCCATTTCTTTACTCATTTCCTCCATCTTTTTGTTATATTTCTCTTCTATTTCTTTAAGTGAGTTATTCATATCCTGTTTAAGAGACTCTATTGCTTTCATAATGACACTGTTTTCCACTTCTTCCGAAATAGGGTGTTCAAGTCCTTCTGTCGTAAGATCGCTGGGATCTGGTGTTTTCATGTTGTTTTTCAGATTGTTGGAGGAATTCTTGCCTTGACGCCTGCCCATCTCTTCCTTCAGATGCTCTCCAATGGCTCTTCCCTCCGCTGGGTTCTCTGCTACTGGTTTAGTGCCCCTTGCCATCCAGGAATCACTTTGCCTGCATTCCTACCTTGTTGCAGGCAGGCTATTAAAACAAAGGAACTCCCTCCCGTTTGCACTTACCACCTGTCCCGGCCGCGGGTACCCACCCAGGCTGAGGTGGAGGAATTTAATCCCCAAAAAAGCGAGAGGGGAAGGGTAGGGGTTCCAGGCAGAAAACCGGGATGGCGTAGGAGGAGAGGGTGTTTAGCTGGTGGAAGCCACCCCTTTGGAGTAGCCAGGGAGATAAGGATGGTGGGAAGATTGTGTGTTCCCTTTCCGGACTTGTGTGGCAGTCAGGAACACACTTACCCCTCCATTATATCTTCAGAGCCACTCGCTGGTCAGAAGTCTCCCTGCCTGCAGTCTTACCTTGCTGCAGGCAGGCTTTTAGAACAAAGGGCAAGGTTTTAACTTTAATGCAGTAAAATTACAAATACAAAAGAGTTATCAAGAAAGAATTATAATTATAATATTTTGCCCATTTACTTTTGGCAAGTTAAGGAAAATACTCTGTCATCTGTCATATATTTGTCAATCTGAAGTTTTAAATCTAATTCATTTTTTATCATAACTAAGGAAAACTATAATTATATCTATCTGTCTTCAACTCTTCAAAGACTCCAGAAGAATATAATAATATCTAAGTAAACAGAAAGCACATTATAAGCGACTTCCAAAGTTCTAGAATTGACAGACACCTTACTGTCTGGACAGTCACCCAAAATTCTTCTGTAATGTTGGGTCATCCATCTTTAGCCTACAGAACCATAGTATCCAGGAGACTTTTCCACAAAGCAGGAAATTTGAAAGACTATTTTGCCTGTATTGTAAGTTTGTCAGTCACTTTCTTCTGGGTCTTTCAGAATGTCTGGAAGACTCTTTCATGAAGCAAGAACCCTGAAGATCTGTCCTATCCTCTTTAAGCAAGTTCGTTAGTCATTTTTTCTGTGCATCCTGTATGTCCAGTTCATAAGTATACCATCAAACAGTCCATAAAGAGCAGTTTCTTGCCCAAATGACTAGCCTTGTCACACTGAAGGAACATTCCATAATGAGTTTCTTCAGTGACATTCATCTCTATGCAATAATTGGTGCTGCCAGAGCAAACATGTTTCACTGTTGAGAAAACTCTAAGTTCTTAAAACATGTTAAATGCCATATTATGTATATCTTTGAAAGGGTTAAAGAATACCTATCCATCTGAAATATATCTCTGTACATCTAGAAAATCTAACTAACATGATTACAAGTTTGACTTGGGAGGCAGAGGCAAGTGGATCTCTGTGAGTTCAAGACTAGCCTAGTCTACAAGAGCTAGTACCAGAACAGGCTCCAAAGTTACAGAGAAATCCTGTCTCAAAAAACCAAAAAAAAAAGACTATCTGTATTTGTTAACTATACATTACATTTTTAAATGAGCTGCACAAACACAAAACCTTATAAAAGAATAGAAATGCATATATACAATGTAATAAAATCAACCTTAAATTTGTATCAACAAAATGAGAAACATATCAACTCAAAGTATTCATTCTATACCATATCATCATTTTTCAAAGAAATTGACTGTTACCATTAATAATTAAAAACAACCCTTTTAAATTAAAATAAACATTTATAAACAATTATTTTGGGAATTTTGGAATAGTTTTCTCCAAACTGCTTTCTGCTGTTTGTTGGGCAAAGTAATTCTAGGGTATACAGAGACCTTTCAGTAGGTCTTGTTCCATCAAGCCACATTAACCTGGAAGGAATCCATAGGTTCTCATCTTCTGTGGAAACAAAAGCAAAATCTCTCTTACAAAGTAACATAGCCTTAGACTCAAATTTTGAAGTCAAGATAACTTTAAAATATATATGTTGGTTTAGTTTAGCAGCTTGTACAATGAAACTTCTCTCTGCAGTTAGCTCATTCATAGTCAAAAATTTCAAAGTAAACACAACAATATACATATTCCAGACTCTCTGTATATCTTTAATTTTTATGTGGCTTATTTTTTACTCTATTATTTTTTAATATTTAATTATATTAACTCCTCTAATCTTTGAATTTTTGTACTTTGGTTTATATTCTTTTTTCTTTTTCTTCCAAGCCCTGTACATTTTTAAACACACTGTGACCCATTTAGAGGTTTATTTTTGTCTCAATGTGTCTTTATTGCATATCTGTAATAATTTTCTAACTTGGAGTGCCTTTTTTTAATTGCTGTGCAGGCATTACTAGGACCAATTCCATGGCCCTGCTTATTGGCTCTACCTTATCCAACATGATTGAGTATGTTACTCCTTTTGTGAGCCATGTTCACCACTCCATCTCCAGGGACACAGCACACTTGTGTCATAATTAATCAACCTGTATCACTATGCTCAAAAACCCCATTTAAGTGCAGGACCTTCTGAAAGAGTCAGAGTTCATACTGACTGCTTGAACCAGGAATCCAGCTCTTAAAGGAGCCATGTGGTTTTTGCTGCTAATGTTGAGTCAGGAAACCTTCTTGTAAAGTCTCCTTACACAGACAACAAATAGATCCTATCTGGCAAAAAAAAAGTCCAGCTGTGCTTGGATCCTGGTTTTGTGGGCCTAGAAGCCCTCTTTTCTTTTTAAGGTTTTTTTTAGGTCTTATGTGGATCCATGCCCTAGACAATGGGTGCCATTTCATAAGCCGAGGTTACTTGTTCATTTCCCAGCTAGCCAGATCCGAATGATCACACAGAAATTCTATTGATTCCAATATTCTTTGGTCAATGGCTCAGACATAATTCTAGCTAGTTCTTATATCTTAAATTAATCCATTTCTATTCATCTGCAGCTTACCAGTAAAACCCTGTGCCTTCCTTTTTCTGCAGCTACATGATATTTCCTGACTCTGCCCACTGTCTCTATTTTTTTGTTTGTATTTCCCTCCTAATTTTATTCTTCTAAGTCATATGCCAAAACACTTTTATTCATTATTCAATAAAAGCAACACACATACAGAATGATATCCTACATCAATAGGAAAGGATTTGAACAGCATGCATGAAACATTTATGTGATGCCACACAATCTAAATTAAAACTTAAGCTTTCTCTTGACCTGATCTTGCACCTCTCACTGCACAGGGTATTCTAGGTAGAATCCATTCTTTCAAAACACTATGTCTTACAAATATTGTGCTTCAAAGCAAAGGCAGAGGTAGTAAGTTAGCTCTGGAGAGGTTGCTGAGGAAATACAAGAGTCTGGGTGTAATTGCTAATATCTATGGGGAACCAAGATGAAAATAAAGTCCATGGATCACATGTATGCCATATGAGTAAATAACAAGTTTATCGTAATACTTTCTATATTACTCTACGCTGTCTTCAATAGAGTTACACACTCTGCAGTATCCTGAGCATAGAAAATCTCAAAGCTAAGGCCCAAAGTGACACATTTCTTCAACAAGGCCATACCCACTCCAACAAAAGCACACCTCATAATAGTGCCATTCAGTATGAGATCATGAGAGCCAATTGCATTCACATTCTCTGGGCCCAAGAAGCTTTTAACAATATCATATTGAAATTTTTTTTAGTTCAACTTCAAAACTCCCTGTAGTCTACCACAGTGTTTAAAAGTCCAAATTTCATAGTCTCTTCTGAGATTCATGCAAACTCTTTCTGGTAACCCCTATAAAATCAAAATCAAAAACAAATCACATACTTAATACATATGATGGCACATAATATACATTACCATTCTAAAATGTAGGGTAAGTGGCATATAGAGAACATACTGGAGTAAAGCAAGACTAAAACCAGCTGGACAATTGCAAAATTTTGCATCTCCATGCTTGATGTTAAAGTGCTCTTCAGATCACCAACTCTATTTGGCTTTGTTGACTGCAACACACATTTCTCTTTGGCTGGTTCCACTCTCTGTCAGCTGGTCCCTTCAAGAGGTATCCCATGACTCTAACATCTCTAACATCTTGGATTCTCCAAAACAATCCAGGCTTTAACTTTACAGCTTCACACAGTGGTCTCTCTAGTAGGCCTCCATTCAGGGACACCCCTGACACACGCCAGGCTTCAGCGGCTTTCTTAAGGTGCAGGTGGGCAAATTCCACAACTCGCTTCTTCTGTCCTTGACTCCAAAGCCATAACTATGAGGCTGCAGCTGCTAAGGTCTGCTTGGACCTGGAACATGACCCACTAGTTCAATTACAAATGTATCAGCTTTCTGTCCTTCACTCCCAAGTTTAGCTGTGTTGAAACTGGATCTATAGGAGATACTGGTCACAAACTCAAAAATCTACCAGCTTCCGCCTTCCCAGTTCTGGAATTAAAGGTGTCCCCCCACCACAACTGGCTGTAAGCTGTTCTTTAGCTCCATTTTACAAGTTGGGTACTTAGATGGGTGGGATCTTGCCCACTCCATTTATTCCATTTCCTTATCCATTTATTTCTTTGAACACAGAAATTAGCTCAATTATACCTTGTGGTGCTTTTTTTCTCTTCAAAATTTTCATTTGTAATTTAGTCTACTCAGCTTGCTCCTTTTCATTATAAATCTATATTAGATTTACCACTAAAAACCACATAACAGTCTATACTAGGCTGTTTTGGGATTTTCTCTGCTTATGAAATTAATCCAAAATACTTCACTTTAGCCTCAGGAAGATTCTTTGGACAAGAAAAAAGGTAGCCACTTTCTTAACTAAAACATCACAAGAATAATCTCAGGCAACATACTAAATTTCTGTTCCTCTGAAGCATCTTGAGTGAGCCCCCAACAGTTCAAATAACTCTTAGCAGTTCTTTCTTCCATGTTCCTACTAATATGGCCTATTAAGCAGTAATTAAAGCATTCTGCTGCTTTCTAAACCCAAAGTACCAAAGTTCAAATTCATTTAGACAGAAACATGGTCAGACCTATGACAGCAATACCCCAGTTCCTGGTACCAACTTCTGCCTTAGAGTTTTTATTGCTGTGAAGAGAAAACCATGACCACAGCAGCTCATGAAGAAAACATTTAATTGGGGTGGCTCGCTTACTGTTTCAGAGACTCAGTCTATTATCATCATGGCAGGGAGCATGGCAGTATGCAGTCAGACGTCATGCTGGCTACATCTTGGTTTGCAGGCAACAGGAATTCAACTGACACACTCAGTGGTATTCTGGGCATAGGAAACTTCAAAGCCAGCCTCCACAATTACACACTTCCTCCAAATGGGTCATGTTCACTCCAAAAAAACCCCTCACTTCCTAATAGTACCACTGTCTATAAAATTGTGGAAGCAAATTATATTCAAAATATCACAACTGCCTTCCCCAAATATTGCATTTCTCTTCTACTAGAAACAAAAACACTATTTTAAATAAAATCAACGAGTTTGTTCATATGGTTTCTTTTCCATAATGAAGCAAGTATAGGAGCTTTTACAATAACTCAACCTCATTAAACTTAATAAACATCATTCATGATGTCTTTGATTGACTCATTTCACTTGGAAAACTACTGTTATGATCTGTTCCTTGAAAAAAAAAAGAGTATGCAAACCCTTAATGATTCAGGCAGAAATGGGGAAAGAAATGGAGGTGGTATAGAATGAGGACCAAGAGGGCAAAGAAAAGTAGTATTGCTAGAATCAGAAGAGCATCATTTGGCACTTGGCTAGGGAATAGTGCCAAATATAAACAAAAGGCAAATCTTAAGAGGTCAAAATGTAGTTGTCAAATCAAGATTTTTGACTTCCTCACAATTATGGATTCCAAATCCATCAAATAAATCTTTTCTCTCCTAAGTTACTTTTTTTCAAGACATGTTATCAGAGCAAAGAATGGAACCAGAACAGCCTCATATTTGCTGGGAAAACACAGGTAGTCTAAAATCAACTTTGGTTTGTTTTCACAATTACATGACACTCATTGGAATTATGCATTTGTTAACACAATTGTATTCTTCCCCATTACCATTTCATCTTGCACTGGATGCCCCAAAAGGTGCCTCATCCTACATGTAATGTACCATGCATGTTTTACTGTCCCTCCCCATAGTGCTATAAATGGAAACCAGGATTTTATATGAGCTAGACACATACTAAGCTCCTAAGCTAAACTCCTAGCACAATCTTTTCTGTTTGATCAGGGATGAGAATCCTGGATCTACATACAAGAAATGCTAAGGACTTCACTAAAATTTACTAAAATTGATCAATACCTTCATCAAAGTAACTAGATTAAAATTAATATACAAATTTAGTAGTCTTGGAGAAGTGAGATGAGTCGGTGGGTAAAGGTGCTTCCCTTACAAGCCCGGTAACCTAAGTACAATTTCTGGAACCCAGGTAAAGGTGGAAGAAGAGAATATATTCTACAACATTGTTCCAACTTTCACATGTGCTTGTGACATATGCAGGTTTACGCACACACACTCACTCACACACACACACACACTCACACACACACACCTACACCTACACATGAACAAACCCCTACACACATATCAACCCACACAAATAAAATTTTAAAAGCTCTGGCGTGTTTCAAGACGGCTCCGTGGTTACAAACACCTATGGCCTTGGAAGAGAGGCAGACTCCCGTCACAGTTCTCACAAGACGGCTCCGAGGTTACAAACACCTATGGTCTTTGCAGAGAGGCAGACTCACGTCACAGCTCTCACACGATGCTGCACATCCACCCGGAATTAATTCCTCTTCTTAAGAATCGTATGCTTTATACTAAACTCTAACCTACAGAAGTGCCAGGCATATATGTCTTATGTTTATATGGACTAGCTTTGTGGGAGCCTAGTCTGTTTGGATGCTCACCTTCCTACACGTGGTGGAGGAGGTGGGACCTTGGACTTCCCACAGGACAGGGAACCCTGACTGCTCTTAGGACTGGAGAGGGAGAGGAGAGGTAGGGGGAGTGGGAGGGAAATGGGAGGAGGTGGAAATTTTTAATAAATAATAATAAAAAATAGAAAAAAGAAAAACACTCATACACATAAAATAAAAAGATGAGTGTAATTTAAAAATGTAAAAATCAGTGTCCTTTCTACAGTCCAATGATAAATGCAGTTTATTTAATTTTGTTTTTTTTATTTTTGAGGCAGGGTTTAATAGAGCACAAGATAGCCTTTAGTTCACCATTTAGCTGAAGCTGGTCTTGAGCTTTTGATAATCCTGCCTCCCCATCCCAAGTACTAGGATTACAGGTCTGTGCAATCATATCTGGAGTTCCTGTTTTTTGTTTGTTTGTTTGATTTAAGGTGATTGTATAGATAGTAAACCAAGGAACATTCCACACTGTTAGTAAGACAGATTCAAAAATGGTAAATGCTTTTCCTAAGGTTATAAAATTTGAAGTGTAGATTTAAACAAGCTTGCTCATTCCTTTGGCATTGGACATTCCACATGGCCTTGATTCTTTCCTAAGAACAACCTTGGTGACTGAAATCTGTGTCTGGACACTGATGAAGCCACATGACCACAGTGCATGCACAAAGCCACGGCTGCTCTTCCCACTCCTTGTGTAGCACTGAATACATGAAGATGGGAAGCTGATAGCACTGCTAAAGTTGAGAGACACACATGGACACTGTACCAAAGAATACAGTCAAGGATAAAGAAACGCATGCTTCACCCCAGCTCAGGCCCAGGGCATCTCAGATTAGGTTGGATTTAGGGAAGGTACAGAAGACCCAAAAGAACTGTGGGAAGCTACAATCCAGGGCTACAATCTCAACTACTCCATAAAGCTGGTCCATTATCCTAAGACGGAAACATTTCAACTGAAAGATAAAGCCCTAATATCTCTAATGAAACATTACCAGTGATAAGGCTGGGAAGCGGGCTCAGACGTCAAGCAGTTGCTACTCTTGGAAAGAAAAGGGCTCTGTTCCCCGCACTGATTTCTGGTGGCTCACAACAACATGTAACACCTGCTCCAGGGTATCCTTCCAATGGCCTCTTCTGGACTCCAGGCACAACTCATTTAAGTGGCACAAATATGTATAGGCAGAATAAACACGTGCACAATAGGATAAAACAAATAAATTTTCAAAATATTACCAGTGAAGAACTGAAACCTCAAGTCTTTCTTTACGAAGACTGGAAGTTCAAGTTTAGAAGGAACTTATTATGCATTAAATCCCAAACTCCAAAATTAAATGAATTCTGATCTAAGCTTATTAAACCTGTTAGCTTGAACAGTGAACAAACTTCACACTGCCTTATATTAAACACTTCATACTCCAGGCAATGCAAGACTCCAAAGAATTATCAGCCAGGTGAAGGGGAAGTTCACAATAAAGATATAATCATGAATAAAAATACATTTCTATTTGGCAGATCTACCTGCACAGAGAGCAACACAATTAATACACTGAGGAGAAGAAATAATAAAAATATCTTCAGGAGGTTCCTTCCAGTTTCATTCCTGTTGCTATGATAAATACACTGACAAAAGTAAATTTGGGGAGAAAAGTTTGTCTCAGTTTAAAACTCCAGGTTTTGTGTTGAAGCCAAGGGAGGAGCTTTGAACAGTTAGTCATAGCTTGCCAATAATCAAGAGTGTAGAGAAATGAATCAATGCAGGCCCATTTGATTTTACGATTGTGGACAACTTGATTTCTCCATTCTTATATTGTTTATGGCCCCTACTGAGGAAATTTTTCCAAGTACAGTTGACTGAGTCTTATTAAAGCATTAACTAAAGACAACACTCCATAGACATGCCCACAGCCCAACTTGATGTAGGAGTCCTTCTTTGATTCTTTTTAAATTGCTGCCTCCCCCCATTACCCTCCCACTGCCCCACTCCTCCTCCCCCTCTGTCTCCAGTACTAAGAGAAGTCAGGGTGCCCTGCCCTGTGAGAAGTCCAAGGCCCCTCCATCCAAGTCTAGGAAGGTATGCATCCAAACCTAGGCTCGCAAAAAGCCAGTACATGCAGTAGAATCAAAACCTGGTGCTGTTATCATTGGCTTCTCAGTTCGCCCTCATTGTCAGTCACATTCAGAGTCTGGTGTGATCACAAGCTCGTTCAGTCCCAGTCCAGCTGGCCTTCTTGAGCTCCCATTAGATCAGTCCCACCGTCTCCGTGGGTGGACACACCCCTTGTGTTCCGACTTCCTTGCTCATATTTTCCCTCCTTCTGCTCTTCATCTGTGTCTTGGGAGCTCAGTCCAGTGCTCCAATGTTGGTCTTTGTCTCTATCTCCATCCATCACCAGATGAAGGTTCTATGGTGATATGCAAGATATTCATCAGTGTGGCTATGGGAGAAGGCCAGTTCAGGTACCCTCTCCTCTGTTGCCCAAGGATCTAGATGGGGAAATCCCCTTCGACATCTGAGAACCCCTCTAGAGCCAAGGCTCTTGCCAACCCTAAAATTCTCTCCTATAATGGTTCCCTTAGTTAAGATATCTTCTTCCCTGCTCCCATATCGACCCTACCTCCATCTCAGCCATCCCATTTCCCCGAGCTCTTTCCAATCCTCCCCTCTCCCTTCTCTCTACCCTTTTCCTTTTCTCCCCAACCCCCCACCCCTGTGGTCCCAACTTTTTCCCAGCAATCTTGTCTATTTCCAATATCCAGGAGGATAAATATATGTTTTTCCTTGGGTTCACCTTTTTATTTAGCTTCTCTATGATCACTTGATTCAAGAAAATTGCATTAATAGTGAATTATATGACAATTATGAAGAAATCTAGCTTAGAAACAGAGGAGAGGATGTGTACAAAGAATCCAAATGCATATCCTCATGCTTGCATGGCAAACCCTTGACAGACTGTGTTATCATCCTGTTGCCCAAGAAACCTCCTTTAAGAGCAAGCTACTGAGAAGTTATAGTTCATGAGGTGGAGAAAGGCACATATGCCAAGGCTAATAAAAAGAAAATTACTCTTGCAGTACTATTTTAGATAAATCTGAATTCAAACCAAAAGAAAAGCAATCAGGATTAAATAAAGGCACTATGTAACAATAACACTTCTGTTCTCTAAGACATACATCCTTAAGGTATTAAGGCAACATTATGCCTTAATATATGTGATAAAACCTCAAAGTGTCTCAAATATAGTGAATGAATGCACTACAGATTTGAGGTCTTTTACTCTTTTCCCTCTTAATTGACACATCCAAACAGTAGCAGGAGCATTAACAGGGGTGTAATTGAAATATAATGGCATCCTCATCCACCTGGTCCAATTAACCATGAGAGAATGGTTTTATCCAAGAAATGTAGAATATAAACCCTCCTATTCAAGATAAATCACTTGTGGAGAGATAGTCTTGGGTTAAATTTTAATTTAAATCCATAAGTTACAAGGGGCAATTTATACCATTGATAGTCATGTTGAAAAAAAGAAGAAATATCTAAAGAGTAAGTCTACACTTTTAGGAAACTAGAAGAAGAATCTTGTTATAACTAGTTCTACCTCATTAGTCACAGAAATCTGCCCAGAGTAGATTAAAGGCTTAGATGCACAATTTAAAACTACTAAGAGATGTATTTTCAAAGTTGTAGAGATGGTTCAAATTTCTTTAAACCTTAAAACTATCCAAAGAATATTTACTAATAAAAAAAATTGAAAAAAGCAAACCCCAGTAGTTGCTTAGCCCACAAGGCAGCATTCTAAGCAGTTTCAATCTGCAGCATTGTCTTGATTGCCATAATTGATGTGAGAAGACGAATCCTGATTGTGGGCAGCAATTTCTGGTAGCAGCCAAGATTTAAAAAGGGCATGTTAGGAAGAAGAAATTTGCCTTTTGTCTTCTCAGCCTTCTTTCTTGCAATCAGGTTAATTTTTCCTGCTATTGCTGTTGCTATCAGAAGGAGAGTTCCCAGGCTTCTATCATAGACTAAGGACTAGAGACTTTCCAGGAAACCTCCAGGTTTTTGCAGATTGGAACTGCTGAGGAATGCAGCCTTGTTGGCTAAGCAACTACTGGGTCTCATAACTTAGAGGCTGAGAACCCCTGCTTGCTCAGTTCTTGAGGCTGGTGCCTCAGCACTCTGAAGAGCTGCACAGTGGCTGGCTCACAACTGTTGTTACTAATTCAGCTTAAGTGGATTCAATAAAATATATAAACATCAGTATAGTTCTACAGCAGAACTTATAGTCAGGGATAGTGATGCCTCCAGAAGTTTCTTTATTGTAGAGGATTATTTTAACTATCCTGGGTTTTTTGTTTTAGTATATAAAGTTGAGTTGGCAGTTTTGAGGTCTCTGAAGAATTGTGTTAGAATTTTCATGGGGATTGCAATGAATCTGTAGATTGCCATTTTTATTATGTTGATTTTACCTATCCAAGAGCATAGGAGATCTTTCCATTTTCTGATATCTTTTTCAATTTCTTTCTTCAAAGACTTCAAGTTCTTGTGATACAGGTTTTTCACTTGTTTGGTTAGAGTTACCTCAAAATATTTTATGTTATTTGTGGCTATTGTGAAGGGCGCTGTTTCTCTGATTTTTTTCTCAGCCCATTTATCATTTGTATATAAGAGGACTACTGATTTTTTTAAAGTTGATCTTGTATGCCACCACATTACTGAAGGTGTTTATCAGATGTTGGAGTTCCCTTATATTATTATATCATCTACAAATAATGAAAGCTTGACTTCTTCTTTTCCAATTTTTATATGACTCTGAAATATCATCCCATACCTGTGAGAATGGCTAAGATCAAAAACACTGATGAGAGCTTATGTTAGAGAGAATGCAGAGTAAAGGGAACACTCTTCTACTGATGGTGGGAGTATAACTTGTATAGCCACTTTGGAAATCAATGTGTTACTTTAGAAAATTGAGAATCAGTCTACCTTAAAACCCAGCTATACTAGTCTTATGCATATACCAAAAGAATGAACAATCATACCACAAAGACACTTGTACAACTATGAGCAACAGTGAGAACAGGTCTTCTGTGAGGCCCGGTCCTCCCTGTTCCTTGAGGTCAAAACACAGGATGCAAGTAATATTTATGCTAACCAGCTAAGCTTCCTGCTAAGTTCCGTGCTTGCTTCTGCTATGGCCTGGTACAATAGCCTGAGGGGTCTATATTACTTTAAAATGGTAATTTCTCAACCTTCCTGAAAGAAGCTCAGGCACCAAGGCCCATCTACCCTGTCTGACACTGCCTTGCACCCTCGACCACCTGCCTGTGGAGAATCTCTCACAGGCGCTAGTTTCCCCAGCCCGCTCTGGGTGGGAGGAGTTTTTCTTTACTGAGGCCAAAAGTATTTAACCCTGGATTAAGTTGAATAAAATGGGCATTCTCTTCTTGAGGATGACTCGAACTCTGTACCTGTGTGTGCGTCTTGTGTTTTAACCCCTAGGACAATATGGAACTCGTGGGAGGTGGGCGTGGAATGGCGACCCCCACAGTCTTCTCCTTGACTTCTCCTTGGCACTTAGCTGGCTTTTGATAACATGTTCCCTTTGATGCATTACTTAGCCCTGTCTTGAAGTAAGGAGTGAAGCTCAGTACTGCTCAATTTGATGTGCCATGCTTTGTGCAAGCCCATGGCAGGCTTGCCCCTTTCTGAAGGGAGATGGAGAAGGAGTGGATGGGGAGGAGGACATCTGGGAAAGGAAAGCTAACAGGAAGAGAGGAGGGAAGAGAAAGTGTTTGGTATGTAAAATAAATGAAAAATGTTATTTAGAAATTATACATATACATTTTCATTTATTATATATATATATATTGGTTTTGTTCCTTTAGAGAACCTTAACTAATACCACCCCTATGCCTCCCTCTCCCCAACTCTTTCTGCTACTTCTTTTCCTTTTCCAAGACAATTTCACTTCTATTTTTATGTCATATGTACATACATTTACACACACACAATATTATATATCTATGTAAAATCTAGGAAAGGCATATTCATATGAAACATGACTTTTGTTTTCCTGAGACTTACTTAAATCATTTAATATGATTATTCCATGTTGTCTTGAATACATTTTCTAGCACAAACCAATTATACAATCCTATGTTTTATCAAAAAATTATTATACAGTGTCTGTGCTACTGGGATTATATTTAGGAAGTGGTCTCCTGTGCCAATGCGTTCAAGTGTACTTCCCACTTTCTCTTCTATGAGGTTTGGTGTGGTTGTCTTTATGTTGAGGTGTTTGATCCAGTTGGACTTGAGTTTTGTGCATGGTGATAGATATGGATTTATTTCATTCTTCTACATGCTGATATTCAATTATGCCATTAGTATTTGTTAAATATGCTTCCTTTTTCCATTTGACATTTTTTGCTTCTTTATCAAATCAGATGTTTATAGGTTTGTGGATTAATATCTGGGTCTTCGATTTGGTTCCATTGGTCTTCCTGTCTGTTGGAACCTCCTGAAATTGAAAAGCTTCTGTATAGAAAAGAACACAGTCAACAAGGCAAAAAAGCAGCCTAAAGAATGGGAAAAGATCTTCACCAGAGGACTGACTTCCAAAATATACAAAGAACTCAAGAAATTGATCATCAACAAAACAAATAATCCAATAAAAAAAGGAGTACAGACCTAAACAGAAAACTCTCAACAGAGAAATCGAATATGGCTGAAAGACATTTAAGGATATGCTCATCATCCTTAGTCATCAGAGAAATGCAAATCAAAACAACTCTGAGATTCCATCTTACACATGTAAGAATGACCAAGATCAAAAACACTGATAACAACTTATGCTGGAGAGGATGTGAGTAAAGGGAACACTATTCCATTGCGTGGGAGTAAAAGTTGGTACAGCCCCTTTGGATATCAGTATGATGATTTCTCAGAAAATTAGGAAACAACATTTCTCAAGATCCAGCAATACTGCATTTGGGTATATACCCAAAGGATGCTCAATCTTACCACAAGGACATGTGCTCAACTATATTCATAGCAGCATTTTTTTTTGTCTCAGTCAGAACCTGGAAACAACCTAAATGCTCCTTGACCAAAAATGGAAAAAGAAAATGTGGTGCATTTACACAATGGAGTACTACACAGCAGAATAAAATAATGACAGCTTGAAATTTGCAGGCAAATGGATGAAGCTAGAAAACATCATATTGAGGAGGTAACTCAGAAAGACAAGTATCATATGTACTCACTCATAAGTTTAGACACAAAGGAAAGGAAAACCAGCCTATAAATTATAATCCCAGAGAACCTAAACAACAAGGACGACGGTAAGAGAGACACATGGATCTAATCTACATGGGAAGTAGACAAAGACAAGATCTTCTCAGTAAATTGGGACCATGGGGACCATGGGATAGGGTTGAAGGGGAGGGGAGAGAAAACGAGGGAAGCAGAGAAAAATGTAGAGATCAATAAAATTGACTTTAAAAAGTTAAAATCTCTCACTCACACACACACACAAATTATTATATACTTCCAGAGCTATGTTGTGGTGAACAGTCTCGACAAACTAGCACTTTCTTTACTAGGAATCACGTTTATTTTGAGTCCCTCTGCAATTTAAAACCACTCATTGTGATTTTGAGGGAACTTTATAAATGTTGTCACTGTTGGCTCTCTATGTGGTCAACCTCAGGTGCCTTTGAATTAATCTAGAATCCAGGAAGATCTGGTGGAAGAAGGACCACTCTAATGAGAGGATTATTTCATAGGCAGGCAGTGTCATCTCACACCTCAGGCTCTCATGCCTATGTGCTAAATGAACCGAGTTAGCAATGGTCTCTCATTTTCTGAGCTAATGACAGAGAACAAGACATTCACTTGGGCAAGGTGGTGCATCATTTTCTCTGGTGCAAGAACACTAGTAGATAATAAACAGAAGGCAGCCATAAAGAGGCTTTTTCACAGATGTGCTTGCATATGGTCGAACATTTAAAATTCTTTAATTATTATGTAGAACAGTAAATTAATTGCTCTACAGCCAAGGGGACATCTTGGAGGCAAAGCACAGACTGCAGATCATAAACTTCTGCAGTCCCTCTGTCATTTCTTTCAGATAAGGTTGTCAACTCTAAACTTACAAGTCACCTGTGAGTCTGCTACAAAACCAACCCTGCTCTGCAAACTGTCATATGTTCATAGGCCGGTGATTTGTTTATAACATAATTTATTTTAGGCTAGTTTGTCTGCTGTAAGTAAATATTGCCAAGATTTATTTCCAAAATCTTAATGAGGAACTGTAAATTATCATTGAAAGACTGGGGAATTATAGAACCAGCAACACAAATATAGGGAGAAGAAAAGAGAAAATGTGTCTTGGGCATTCCAGAAGGTTCTCACAGGGATAAGATTGGTTTTAGATTAATTTTGTAAGAATTTTCATGTGATTATTTAAGGTTTATTGTTTTATGGCATACATTCTATGAGTAAATAATGAATTAGTCCTTCCTTCCTTCCTTCCTTCCTTCCTTCCTTCCTTCCTTCCTTGCTTCCTTCCTTCCTGTTGGTTGCCATTAAGTTTGTTATGTACCTAAAAGTTATATTAAAGTCATGATTCTCCTGCCTCCACCTCCTGAGTGCTGTAATTATGTATGTGTGCCACCATGCCAAGTAATGATATCTTTAAAAAATAGATAGCCTTGGGCTGAGAACCTAAATTGCCTTTAAAATTATACTTTGAAAATATAAGGTGTAATATAATTGTCTATTATCTTAATTCCTCTATTATTTTACATATTAAAATGAAAATATTCATTTCCCAATTGTTTTGTGAACTGACAAGTGTCTTTATTTAAGTTACATTGTTTTATCTAATGTCTTTCTGTCTTTTGCACAAGGGCATATTCATAGTTTGTAGTGATTAACATTAATTGTCAGCATGAGGGTTAGAATCACATGGGGGATCTGCTGTGGATAGAACTGTAGATTATCTTTATTAGAGTACTTATGGTAAGAAGACTCTCACTGTGAGTGACACTATTCACTTGGCTGGGGTCCTGGCTGCATCAAAAGGACAAGGAAAGCCAAACACAGTTGTGCATTTCTTGTCTTGGAGTGTGGTTGCAAAGATGTCCCAAATTTCTTCTGCTAACTCTTCCCCACAAGGACGAACCGCAGTGCCAAATCCTGAGCCAGAATTGATCTTTTCCTCCTAAGTCACTTTTGCCAGAATATGTTCTTAATGGTGAATATTTGACAGAATATTTTAACTATATAAAAATTAACTAAAATAAAGCAGACACATAAGAACACACACACACACATATATTCATATACACACTCCTCACATATGTGCACCCCATATATACATATGCCTCACACATGCACACATGTTCCAAATGTCTACAAATTTGCGTGCATGTGCACACACACGCAGATAGATAGATAGATAGATAGATAGATAGATAGATAGATAGATAGATAGATAGATAGATAGACAGACAGACAGACAGACAGACAGACAGACAGGACCACATATAAGTAATACGATTGCATTATTGTATTGGTTTTTGACATGTTTACCAATAAAATGTCATGGATATGATTAGCCATTATATTTTAATGTGGCCATGAGTCTTCCTAAGAGAGACGATTGTTGAATTTGAGCACAAAGCTGATCTTTCTCAGTGATTGCTAGAATCCTTCACCTTGATGAAAGAATGTGGAGATCAGAACCCTGGGGGGCATTAATTTTTTTCCTTCCTAATTATTTTAATTGGCAATAGAGATTCCCATCTATGAATGTGACATACGAGAGAAACTTAATTCCCAGATCCTTTTAAAAGTTAGAAGTTCAACAAACACATAGGCTTTCCTGGGTCCTCTAAGAAAGCAGATTTTAAGTTTTCCCAGCCTCAGTAATTACATGAGGATTCCTCATTATAAATCTTACTCAGATATGTCTATATATCTGTACCAGGCTGGCACTGTTTCTCTGAAGAACCCTAAAATAGATCATGCGTTCAATTCATTTTTGGAAAAAGACTGACATCCAAAAGCGTATCTATTAATAAACCCAGGGAGATATAGATAACAGATAGCCCCCTGCCAAGTTTAGCCAATGCATTAGCTTTGCAAGTATGAAATAAAACTGAGGCACCATGCCTCAGACCAGGAAGTCCTGAGCATAGCTTATTTTTCAGAATTCCAGAGGATGGGATATTTAAGAATATTGTGTCAGGAAATTTGTTGTCTGGTGGTCTCACTGCCTGCTTATCAGTAGTCTTACTGCACCCTTACTAGGTGGAGAGGTTTCTTTTCTTTTGTCTTTTGTCTTTCTTTCTTTCTTTCTTTCTTTCTTTCTTTCTTTCTTTCTTTCTTTCTTTCTTTCTTTCTTTCTTTCTTTTTTCAAGACAGGGTTTCTCTGTAGCTTTGGAGCCTGTCCTGGATCAGGCTCCAAAATCTTTAGACCTGTAGACCATGTTGGACTCAAACTCACAAAGATCCACTTGCCTCTGCCTCCCGAGTGTTGGGATTAAAGGCGTGTGCCACTGCCCAGCTGAGGTTTCTTATTTATAATTGCTCCAACCTTGCTAATAAAGGAGATGACTCAGTGTGTAAAGCACTTGTTATGCACGCATGAGGACAAGAGCTTGGATCTCTAGCACCCAGGTGAATTGTAGGTGGGCATGGTTGCACATACTGGAATTCCTAGGTCTCAGGATCATAAGTCTATCCAGACCTGGACTAGCCTGACTTGTGTGCTCAGGTTAAAATGAGAAAACCCTCCCTGATGTAGGAAGTGGGGAGGGATGCAAGAAGACATCAGATGTCGTCATCCTCTGACCTCCACGTGAATATTCATCTCCACACATGTGCACCCACACATGTCAAAACACAACACACAAGTACACACCAAATACACACGCATGCAAAATGCTTTCTTTGATGGGAACTTACACCTTGGAACATTAGCCTAAGTATTGTTTTCTCTTTCTTCTTCTGTTCTTTTTATTTTTTTTAATCCAGCTCAGACAGAAGAGGGTGTTGCTCATTCTCCCCTTGGACTCCCTGCTGTTGCCAGCTAGAGATTTTCTGAAACCCTTTGTGCTAGAGGAAACAGTGTCCTCTGTGGACTTTTCAAACCTCAGGACTCAGAAGGAGCATTTTCAATAATGCAGAAATTGACGAGGACCAGATATTTTTTCAACAGAAAACACCACTGATATGCAATGTTTTATTCTCACTTTTAAGTATAAATTGATTTCAAGAATGTTTATTTTATTTTATGTATTTTAATAGTGCTTTATCTAATCAGCTGCTAATCTAGTTACCTGGAGCACATTTACTGAAAACTAAATAAGAGTTCATAGCTCAGCCTTGATGCAGTGGGTAGACTTTGCCCAGCCTCAACTCCGTATGCCATGTCTCCCTATGGAAGACCTTACCCTTTCTGAAGAGTAGATAGAGGGATGGGTGAGGGGGAGAAGGAAGAAAGGAGGGTGGTTGAATATGTAAAATGAATAAAAAAATTTATCAAAATAAACCAGAGTTTATCTCAGCAGTCATGCCTTCTTCATGAAGATGGTTTCCAAGCAAGCTTCCAGCTTCCTCTGTGGCTCTATTGAAAAGTCTTGTTGGGGCTCTCTTAGGACATTAGCAGTTTTGTGCTGAGTCCTGATGTATATTAATAATACATCATTGTGCCCCTCATTGTGTGTGTATGTGGTGTGTAAATGTATTCAAATGAGTGCACACATGTATATGTAAATATGGATGAGGAGTCTAGAGGCCAGGCTCGTGTGTTATTCCTCAGATACCATCCATCTTTCTTTTTTAACACCTGAGACAATCTCTCACTGGGCTGGAGTTCCTAGGTCTGGCTAGGATCAAGAGATCCCTTGCATCCCCTCGGACTGGGATTAGAGAGCCAGGCAACTATGCTGACTTTGTACATGACTGCTGGGGGGTGGAACTCTAGTCCTCATGTTTGCAAGGGAAGCACTTCACTGAGTGACTTACTTTTGCACTGCCCTCTGAACTTGTTACTTCTCAGAATCTTCCAACTTCCACGGCCTTCTGGAAGCTCAGGGCCAGAGTAAGCAAGACTTCCATCTGAGAAATGTTTAGTTCCAGAGAAAAACTGCTAATGGCAATCCCAAGCAACTAATTTTATGAAGCATCTCTTCCCTGATACAACTATGCAAAAATCATTCTTTTAACATTATCTAAATTTATCTTAAAACAAACATAAATAATTACCTTAATAATTATTGACTAAGCATCAATAATTATGAAGAGTCTTACGTGGATTTTATTTCCTTCTTTCGTTACCCTTTCTGTGCACAGCACAGCTGCTCAGTTTTCATGGAAAAATCCTAGTTGTAGAGTTTCAAAGTACAGTAAATACTAAATTTAACTACTTCAGTAAAAATATGAGATCATTATAAAAGAATTATTTTTAAATTACCTTTCTAATTAGAAGAGAAAATGAAAAAACAGATTGAGCTAAAATCATTTTCTTTCTAGAAATATTAAGTTAGATTTTACTTGCCTTTCTTCATTGTGGCAACCACTTGAGATAATGACTGACCATGGCATATTTCTCATCTAAATAAGTTCTGTCACTCTCCTATAGGCAACTCCATTAGAACATTCGGTCAGGGGGCTTTCGAGCCTATACTCCTGTCTACATGTCTTCAACCACACAAGTATTTCCACCCTTTCGTGCCTCTGCTGACATCTTCTAGCTGAGAGCAAAAATTAAACATCAGAGATCAAATACCTCTAGCAAAGGATTCATTTTCCCGAAAGAAGTAAAAAGAACTTAATCCAGGCAAAACTTGTGATAATGAAGGATATTTAAATTGAAAAGTTTGGGACAGGGATGTAGCTTAGCTTCCGTGTACAAGGTAGAGTACTTGCCTAGCATACACAAAACTCTGGATTTATTCCCAGTCCTGGAAAAATTAGACAGGGTAGCTCAAGCCTGTAATCCTAGCACTTTGAAGGTTCATGAAGAATTGTGAGTTCAAGGTTATTGGTTCATGGCCATTCTGACTACACAATACCCTGTCTCAAACAAGACTGGGAATGACAGAGAGGGAGCAAAGAAGGAGGATATTGCAAAATTGTTTGACAAGAGGCAAGTTCATGTCACCTGCATCTCTGGGTTTTCCAGTTCAGGTTTCTCTCATAGTCAGCATGGAGCCACACACCCTGAGAAAACATGGGACTAATCTTCACCCTGACCTATCTCAGAAGATCCAGAGGGAGCATTCATTTTAAGAATTTTATATCTCCAAAGAGAAATGAAGAATCCATTTCACAGATTTTCTGGCATAGCCCTCTGTCTCTTCATGGGAGAATAACTACCCAGGAAATATACAGAAGAATGATAGACTTAGCTTTAGAGACTGATCACCTGAATAAATTAGGCAGCTAGAAGAACTAAACTAGACAACAACCATAAAATGTCAGGTAGTAAAAAATCCTTATTTGTTTTTCCTGCCTGGTCAATTTAAATATTATCTGCACAAAAAATACAGAACAAAAAGTTAGCCCTGTGTATGATTAGTAAAATAATATTTCATAAATTGTGTATCAGTTCTTTTTACCTGCTCATAGTTCTCTAGAGTGACTCCACAAAACTCAACAGCACTTCTAGAGATTGGCAATGCTAAGGGACAGGAATCTTAATTTTGGACTGTTACATAAGAGGATTGTATCTGATGAATTTCAGTCTTTATTCTACCTAACGGAAATAAATATTCAGAAGCTTTTGTTTTAATTACCATCATTTCCTTAGTAGTCAATATATTTACAGTCAATCTGCTAGAAGCTACACCAGACCAAATAATGAAATTGACCTTTAGAATTTATGAGTTATAATATGGGGAGATTTAAAAATCATTTTCAGTTAAAATTTAAAGCTACAATTCTATGAAATTCCAGCAATAAAGATCTCTAAAATTATTGGATTTAATAATCTAAGATCTATTTGGGAAAAGTTGTAAGCTTAAATGACTCTAGTATGATGACTATAAAACCCAGTTGATATTTATTTACATACATATACATACATTTGCATGCATGTACATACATAAATACATACATACATCAACCAACAATCAAGGAGCCTAATGGATCTGACCTAGGTCCTCTACATTGTTATGTTTGTGTAGCTTAGTGTTCTTGTGGGTTTTCTAACAGTAGGAGAGGTTGCTGTCTCTGATGTTTGCAGGCTTTGAGAACCCTTTTCTTCCTAGTGGGTTCCCTCTTGGTATGAGGGTATGCGCCTACTCTTATTGGTACATTTGATTTATATCTCTGGGAGGGCTGCTCTTTTCTGAAGAAAAACAGAGGAGGAGTAGATCTGGGGAACAGGGGACTTGGAGAGAGGAGGTTGGTGAAACTGCAACTGGGATGTGGTAAACAGAAGAATATAAATATATATGTACATATACATGTGTGTATTATATATGTATATAAATTATACATTATATGTGTAGCATATGTATATATACACATGTGTATTGTATATGCATATATAAATTATACATTATATATGTACTATATATGTATATATGAATTATGCATTGTATACATATATAAATATACACATGAATTTATATTTTCAAATTGAGGGAACTTTTAGTAGAATATATAATAAAATATTGCAGATTAAATAGACTTAAAACAAATATTTGATGTTGGATTCCACTCTATATGCTGTAAATACCACTGGTTAATAAAGAAACTGTCTTGGGCCTGTGCAGGGCTGAATAGAGGTAGGCAAAGAAAAATTAAACTAGGAGAAAGAAAGCAGAGTTAAGGAGATGCACGTAGGTGCCGCTGGGTACAGATAAGCCAGAACCTTGCCAGTAAGCCATGAGCCTCATGGTAAAATACAAAATAATAGAAACAGGTTAATTTAAGATATAAGAGTGAGCTAGAAATATGCATAAGCTTATTGGCTTATTTATTATTTAAATAACATAGTTTCTGTGTAATTATTTCGGTTCTTGGCAGCCGGGAACAAACAAGCATCTTCCCTACAACAAATGAATGTCTGTAATTCTTTGTGTACATCAAGCATTGTGAAATCAATGGTTACCCTAGTGAATTAATTTAAATTACTAGGACCAGAAATATCTTTATGATTTCCTTTTGTTAGAGAATCAAATCATATGACGTATATTGTCTAGTGAAACTCTTAGAGATTTTTCTTAAAGCTTTACCAGTATGTGAAGAAATATTTTAAATATTTCTGATTTAATTTTTTATTAATTTGATTAATTAATATGAGTGCAGAGGGCAAAGGACAACTTTTGAAATTATTTATTTGCCTCTACCTTTCCATGTATTCCAGAATCCAATTTAAGTTGCCAGGTTTTTCAGAAAAGCCTTTTACCCTCTGAGCTAGGTTTCAGGGTCCTCAGCTGTATTTAATTTATGAATATATGATAGGAAGCAAAGTATACCATTAGATGCCTGGCATGTGGCCAGGAGACATAATTCACAAGCGAAAATATTACCCAGTGAAGAAGAAAGGGCATAGCTAGCTTGGAAGAGAAGAAATAGAGGTACCCACTTGGCTAGCAAGTGTGATGTGGGTCTGACGGAAGAGACATAAATTGCGGTAAACCCTCAGATTATGATTACAGCAGCTAAAACAAAATGAAGGAAAATAAACCAAAAGTACTCCTTAAGTTAAGCCGCAAATCAGGTTTGAAACTTATGCCTTTTGTTTGAAAACAGCCTTCTGATTGCTGATGCTCCATTGCAATCCTTTCACTGCTGTCTGTATATGAACACAATTAATTACACCTACGAAGCATCAATGGCTAATGTGACGGCATAGTTTTCCCCTGAATACACACTCTTCTAAAAATAATACCTGTGTGAGTACAAATAAATGATGCACCCTCCACTTGGAAATTTTAGCATTCATCAAGAAGGGAAGAAAATTAGCCTTTACAGAACATGTCCAGTGTTTCTATATGGCCTGGTTGTGTGAATGCCTGGCAGCACGCTCACCTACCCTTTCCATCAGCCACGATTCAAATTGCCCAAAACACCTGCATTTTCCACATGTCACTATGCTGGATGCTTTGCTCTGTGATTACCTAGTAAATAAAATGATCCTTACCTGAGAGATGATTGGAGAGCCCCTAGCTCACAGATACAGGAGCTGGTGGGATGCTATAGTTTCAGCTACAGCACCAGCTGGGCCTGATATGTAAATGAAGTGTTCTGACTTTAGAAGATGCTAAAGCTCCTGAAGACAGGATAAGATATTCCGTTCACACACTGTGTTATTACCTTTGATGGGCCTAGATGGTGTGCATTTTGGGTAAAAGGGGAGGATATATAATACAGATACTGTGAACTTTGTATTTATGGAGAAATTGAGAAATTTAGGGTGTGGGAGACACATCTTTTATTGGTATTTACTTTTTCCTATGCACACAACCTATTATTATGTACATTCATTATTATACATAAAATGATGCTTATTATAGCCACAGAGGATGCTTTATATGCTACATATAAATGTACATATATGACAAGTGCTGACTGAAAATTTCTTCTTCCTTCATTTTATTATTCCCCTGGACTCTGCTGTCATCTAAGAATGGGCATCATGCAAAATGAATAGGGTATGCTTTTCTAACATGAGTTCTTCCTTAAATCTCTTGGCTTTGGCATACACTGGATTTTAGTAAAGCAGCACAAGCAATATTTATTGATATACCTCCATAGACTATTCTTGTTCCTCTTGGATAGCAGGGACTCCAAGTTAAGAATAAACTATGTATTCAACTTAGAATCACATTTGTGCCCAATGTAATTCCCAGTCAGCTTCTTTAAGGGAATGTGTGTATGCTTGTGTGTGTGTACTTGAGCGTGTTTGCACGTGTGAAGGTTAGAAGCTGATATCAAGTGTCTTCCTCAATTGCTTCTTTACCTTACTTTTCTAAGGCAATGTCTTTCACTGAACATGTCTTTCACATTAGGTTGGCTAGTGGTAACTGGCCAATTCTCCGGTCTTTAATGCGCCAGTTCTGGAATCACGTATATATCATCATACTTTGCTTTCCACAGAGACGGGTGGGCACATGGACAATCTACACTCATGCTTGCACAGCAAGCTCTTCACCCACAGAGTAATCTCTACAGGCCCCTTTAGGAGTACTCTGCTTAAAGTTAACAGCAAACTTGACATGCCCTAGAATTATCCAAGGGGAGAAGACTCAATTGAAAAATTTCTGAATAAGACACTAATCTATAAGAATATCATGAGGAATCATTTTGATGCTACTTTCTGTTGTTTTTTTAGATCAGTATTTGTTTTCCCCCTGATCCCAGGGATATCTAGTCTCCGATTCTTCGCCACCCGATAGTGTTGGGTATGAGATTCATCATGCAAAGTAGACCTCAAGTCAAATCAGACAATGGTTGGTTATTCTCACAAACTTTTTGCCACCATTACACTAACATATTTTTCAGGCAGGACTAATTAATTGTAGATCAAAGGTTTGGTGGTTGGATTAGTGCTGTGTTTCTCTTTTTGTCCTGCAACAGATGGAAACAAACACAGAGACCCACAAACACGTGTCAGAGTAACCCTGCATGAAGGCCCAGAGAGGATTGTATGATGTGAGGATGGAGCCTGGATTATGATGTACACACTAATTTGTTAGAGATACAAAAGTGGTGGGACACCTGGCAAGAAAAGCTGCTAATAGGGTATGGAACTAGCAAGAAACTGAACTGATTCCTTTTGATCATGAAAGACAGAATCAATAAATATAATTTAACAAAATACATCAATGGAAAAAAAAGAAGCTACTTAAACATGCAAACCATATTTAAAATGTTACATATGTGGCCATTGAGGGATGAGAAATGAATTAATTTAGTCAATTGAGTGTTCTTTATTTTATCAACTTTTCTTTCAGGCTGCATTTTAACATTGAGACAACATATATTTTTATTGTTAAAATTCATGAGGTGGAAGTAAGTGAGAACAAAGCCTCCACTTACACTAGTGAGGATGACAAGCTGTTTTAAACTCTAAGTACCGTTTAACAGTTTAATGATGAGACGAATGAGGGCCATAAAGACATAATTGACGCAAAGCAAAATCTTAAATGTGAATCTTAAAATTTAATCAAGTTTTTGAAAATAGAAAGCAGAAAGTATGATGGGTGAAAGCAAAGAGTAAGAGACTAGAAAAGACATCCTAGTCTAGGAAAACAGTAGGATTTGAGGGCATAGCTCAGTGGCAAGCATGTGCTTAGCAAGTATGATGTTCCAGCTTCAGTACCTACCTAGCACTGTAAAAAAAAAAAGTTTCTCGCTCTCAAATGGAAACAAAACCAACCCCAGAGGAAATTTCTCATGACCGTATTGGCATATCCCTTTCTCAGACAAGTGGGACTGTGTTGATTAACACTAGTATATTCCTGGAACTGAACTGCACCCAGAGAATATGTGGACAGATCAATTCTATCTTTGGGACCTCATTAAACATGAACTACAGGCAGAAACAAAAGGATGGTTAATTATAAGTCATTGGAATAAAGAAAATAGTAAGTATATACAATGTTTCTGAGACGTAGAAGAATATTGTTGAATTTAGGTTAGAATATGCGGAGAAGATTATCTGATTGGCAGGGCAATCAGAAAGAGGACTTGTGGCAGCTTCTGTGAGAACAACTTGTGTCTCACAGGTGTGCACATGTGTTTTCTCCTAAGGATGTGTGTTTGATGTGTGCTTGTACTGGTTTGGGGTTCGGTAATTGCTCAAATCAACTATTATTTGACCCAACGTGCTTTTTTTATTAAGTTAGTGCTTGTCAGTTTTGAGAATGATACACTTTTGTATGGTGCCCTTATGCTGTACTTGTGTGTGTATATATATATATATATATATATATATATATATATATATATATATATATATATATATCTTTAACGTATGTACCCATGAGTTTAAATGGATATCTCATGATCTTATTTTTCTTAGAGATGTTAGAAGATACAGTTCATTGCGTGATAATCTAAGGTAACCTCTATATATACTAGTCTTGTAGAATGAGAACTAATTTTAGTTTGTTATGTCCTAGTGAGTATTAATACTTGAGTAGGTAAACCAATTGGGAAGGTGAAATAGAAACAAGCAAGCAAACAGACAAATAAAAACTTCCCCTCAAGGCTCAAGGATCTGTGCAGAAGAGAAAGTACAAAAATTGTTAGAGTCAGACATGGTTGATGATTCAAGAGAACAGCATCTTCCCGACATAGCAGGACTGGCATATGTAGATTGTGACAGCACACACATCATCCAAACAGGGTCAACACCAAGCAAAATACAGGCACTGACAAGGGAAAGTAGGCACAAAGTCCTACCTGAGCCGAGATGGTATTTGAAACTGATACACGCTGGGAAAAGAGAAAACAGTTTTCTCCAAAGAAGTATCACTGGGTATATCAAACACACACCAGGGCAGGTCTCAAAACCGTGAATAGCTGGCTACCATGACATGGAGTCCATGATTTATTGTGGGCTTTTTGTTTCCTTTGGTTGGTACTTTTAGTCTTGGTGGTTTGTTTTTTATTTGTGGGAAAAGAGAGAGAGGGGAGAAATGTAAAGTTGGAGGAGGATTGGCAGGTCTGGGAGGAGTGGGGAAGGGGAAAACATAGTGATCAAAATATAATATGCGAAACAATTTTAAAGAAAGAAAACAATTAAGGAAAATATTTTTTTTCCAGGAAGGCATGGGAGGCTGATGAGACTCGGGAAGTAAAACATATATAACACATCTGGGAAAGCTGAAACTTGCAAGTCTTGTGAGGACTTGCCTCGAAGTTATAGAACCAGTAAACAACAGTGGGGAAGGAAACTGACCATGCTGGTTCTCAAGAGGAACTTCTCAGACTTCCCATATGTGTACTCCTCTTGCAGAAAGCTTGAAGGCTGCAGCTTGCATAAGTCATCACCTATGGTGAAGCGAGCTTATAAAGGCTGTACAAATGCATTTGAATCACTCCTGATTTGTAAGTTATCCCTCATACGTATTCTGATATATCACTCCAGTAAATTCAATGGTTGGAGTCTGGTATTATGATTCCCTATGTCGTTTGAGTAGATACTCTGTTTTGTGATACCTTGGGAAATACTTCATATAACCTAATAAAAGAGAGATTCTACAGATTCATTGTAGATAGAAAACAGGATCATGAGTACATAATGTCAATGTTTCATGGTGATATTTAAAAAAAATATTTAAGTAAGTACAAAGCCAATTAGAAATTTATTCCAGAATGCTTAGATGGTGAAAAGCAGACCTTGTGGATATTAGTAGAACTCTTCGAAAACTTTGTTCTGACAAAGAATGGAGATATATCAGTACTGGAGGAAGCATGTGTTAGATTGAGGAGAATTTAGCTTATGTTTTTGCATATCATAAATGATTCATTGTGAGGGCAGAGGGAAGCAGAGGTTGAGGGGAAACTTATGGATAATGTCGCAGGAGGGATGAAATAGGGAATTAAAGACTAGTTTATTAGTTAGTTGTTGCCTGATTGAGAAAAGGTGGAATTTGATGGGTTAGTGAAGGTTGTGATTTCTCAAACTTAACACAACAGAAAGTTGATGTGATACTATGTGATAAAGTAAGATTTATTATAGGAAAAATATAGTGTTGTAATAATGGAAATTAAAAGAAAGGATGTATTGCATTCACAGTGTAGAGAAGATAAGCAACTTGACGGATACTACATCTAACATACAGAAGTATAGATACCTATATATATGATCTTATCTAAAAATAAGGTTTTGGAAGGAGTAACTTAAGCCAATGAATTCATATTGTACTACAATCACCTCTGTAGTTTATGTCTCTGTAAAAGAACATGTGAGGACTCTCAAGAATAGACAAGGCACACAGTCCAAAAGTCATAAGATGCATGTAGTGAAATTGGAGAAATACAGCTACAAGCTACAGTGCCTGAGGATCCTGACAGTTATCAGATGCTTAGCAGTCCAGGAAGGAGTCTGCAGAGGGGTACAGCTCTGCTGGCACTTTGAAACTCTTATAGAATCAATGTCTCAGGTTTTATGCCACCTACTTTGTGTTCCTTCAGTATTGCTCTCAGTATAGGAAACACACAAATATTATCTGACTATAAAAAGAAGTAATATCTGTGAGTGACAAAATACTTGAAATGAAGTAACTAATGCAAGGAAGGTTTGTTTTATCTCATTTTCAAGGAAATACAAACAATAATAACAGAGAACATCTCTAAGGTAAGATTTTCATAAAGTAGAATTGACTAAGCTTTCTATCCTCAAACCCCTACAGGCCTTGTAACAAGCCCAGGACTATGGTGTCAGAGAACATGCCAATTTCCATGACACAGACTGCCCCCGTCAGTCTTATGGGAATAAACAGGATCCTGACCTGGAAAGTGGAGTCAACAGAAAATTAACTACCCTGAAAGAATCCTCCACCTAGAATCATCTGGCCCAACAGCCCAGACTCAGAGTTCTTCCAGCCCCTGCCTCTGGATACTGGAAGTAAAGGTCTGTACCATGGCATCCCACTCTAAGCGTTTCTTTAGTTTCTTTTCCCAAGACGTGAGACCTTGCCCTGACATCATCACTCTCTTTATTCCATTTCTTAATCTGTATATCGCCTTTATCATAGAACTTTGTTTGATTCCAATTCTTGGTGGTCCTTTTTTAAAATTTATTTATTTATTTATTAAAAATTTCCACCCCCCCACCCCTTTTTCCTCCCTGTCCTCACCTCCCCCTCCCTCTCTAGTCCTAAGAGCAGTCAGGTTTCCATGCCCCTTGGGAAGTTCAAGGTCCTCCTCCTCCATCCAGGTCTATAAAGATAAGCATCTAAACAAACCAGGCTCCCACAAAGTCAGTCCATGTAGTAGAATTGAAACCCAGTGCCATTGTCCTTGGCTTCTCAGTCAGTCTTCATTGCCAGCCACATTCAGAGTGTTCAGTTTGATCACATGCTCCATCACTCCCAGTCCAGCTGGACTAGGTGAGCTCCCATTAGATCCGTCCCAGTGTCTCAGTGGGTGGACTCACCTCTCATGGTCCTGACTTCCTTGCTCATGTTCTCCCTCCTTCTGCTCCTCATTTGGACCTTGGGGGCTCAGTCCACTGCTCCAATGTGGGTCTTGGTGGTCCTTTTGTCCCCAAATTATGCACTTTGGATTTTTTCTTGCCTGGTTTGATTATTTTCATTATATCAAGTATTTTCTTTTTTCTCAAAGGGAGAATTAAATTTCAATGTGCTAATGATGATGTTTTTTGAGGTGAATAGTCACAAGAATGACTATAAAACAACTTTTAGTTATTTTTCCCATAACAGTAATAAAATACTGTGATAAACGTAGTTTAAAGGAGCCACTAAATTTTTCCCCAGTTCTATAAGAGGAAAGAGGCCCAGGTGTCAGGAGTTTGAATTAGCTGGTTATGTTGAATCCATAGTCAGGGGTTACAGAACAATAAAAGTTCATGCTCATCTCATTTCTCCTTTTTATATTGTCTACGTTTGAAGCCTGGAAATGGTGCCACTCACACTGGGCATGTCTTCCCATATCAACATACCTATACAGATAACCACACAGGCATTCCCAGATGCCCATTTCCCATGTGATTCCAGATGTTATCAAGTTGGCAATTGATATTGACCATCATAAACAATTGAATAATTTAGTTCCAAAGATGTAATCACATAATTGAGTTTATTATATAATAGGAGTTCATACCATCAAATAGGTTAAAGAATCAAAAATATATAATGATTTCCTTTGTTCTTGCTTTGATAAAGATTAAATACAACTTTGGAAGGAAGGGGTCTATTTCAGATGAGAGTTTAAGTCACAGTAGGAATTCATGACAAAATCCTGGAGGCATAAACTGAAGCAGAGAGAGTAGAGGAATTCTCTGTGTCGGTTTGTTCATCAAGTTTAACTCAGTTTGCTTTCTTTTATCACCAAGGACCACATGTGCCCATGGATGACAATACCTTTATTGAGATTGTCTTTCCCTTATCAATCACTATTCAATAAAATGGCCTCTATACTTGCCTACAGGCCAGTCTGATAAAGTAATAAGGTTTCTTCTTCTCAGGTAACTCTTAGTAGTAGGAAGTTGAATAAACAAAATAAAGAAACACATAGAGTATCTATCCTTCCCCATATCCTCACTTTAGCTGCTGCATTGATTAGACTTCTGTGATTCTTTTCTTCATTCCTACTTATTACTTGTGAGTTATAACTTCCACACTAGTAGAAGTTCAAGCATTTTTATTACTTTTCCTTGAATGTATCTTTGGGCATGTGTACACACTCTTGTCTGTGAACATGTTAATACCAAAGGTGTATCTCAGGTGCCATTTTCCTGAAGATATCCACATTGGCTTTGAGCACAGGGTCTCTTTCTGGCCTGGAATTCAGGGACATCGATAAGGTGATGGGCCAGGAAACCCAAGAAATCTTGTTCTTCCACTACAGCACTAGAATTGCAAGTAGATATCACCTTGCCTGGAATATTTTATGAGGGTTTTGTAGAGTACACTAAGGTCCTAATCCTCATTTAATTGGTTTATCAGCTAATGTATCTAAATCCTATTTCAGATCTCTCTTGAGCTTAGTGTTCCCGTAGTTGGACTAGTACAGTAACAGTAACATTGTCATAATTGATTATTCTCCTCCTCTGTCTTAGTTATAATTGCACATGGATGTGTCTGGGGAAATGTCTTGCCCTCTAATTAATTTAGTAAGGTCTTGTCAACTAAGAGAGCATGTGGTCCTGGGTTGTATAAGAAAGTTAGCTAAGCATCAACATTGGACTGAACCAGCAAGTAGTTTTCCTTCTTCACAGTCACTGGCTTAAGTTCCTTTGTTGGGTTCCTGCCCTGATTTGTCTCAATGGTAGATTGAGACCTGAAACTGTAAGTCTAAAAAATATCTTTCTTTTAGTTATGGTGTTTATTACAGCAAGAGAATACATACTAGAATATAATCAAATTAAACTTTGGTTACTTAAAAAGATTTATTTTGTTTTGTGTGTATGAATTTTTCTCTCTGAATCTATATATGTGTGCCATGTATATACCTGGTGTCTGCAGAGTTGATAGGAAAGCATAAGATCTCCTAGAAATGGAGTTCAAATGCTGATGAGTCACCACGTGGGTTCTGGGAACCAGATACAGGTCTTCTGCAAGAGTAGCAATTTCCCTTAACTACCATTCTTGCAGGTCTGGTTTTCAAGGTAATATCTACCCAAGCAAATACTGTTCCTTTTGTTTTACTTATATTGTTGATGCCCTGGAGAAAGGTACATACAATTTACTAACACTTACCACTTGCCTTGGGGTACTTATACACAGCCTTGGAAACATAAATATGAGGGTATAGTGACCAAGGTTCCATTCATACCCTTGCATCACCTGGGTTAATACTGGAGTCCTTGACCACTGCTGAAGCCTATGTATATTTAGTCACATTTCATCCAGACATATACAACCATTGTGGTCTTTGTGCAGCCATTAAACTCTAGGAATATGTCCCAAGGGAAAGTTATAAACATGTTTTCAAAACTACGACATTTTTGCATTGTTGTGAGTCAAGAGTTCAGTTTATCCCTGTGAATTTAGTTGATTAGAACATTGTGATTCCAGGCCAAAATGTTGTACATATCTGCATAAATAGTGATATTAATCCTTCTCTTTCTTCAGTCATCAAACATGATCTCCCTAATTCTCACTCCTAGCTCATGACCTCGTTCCTATTTTCAGACAAAATTCATATGATGATATTTCATGAGCTCTTATAAGCATATCTACCTGCTATTCCACATAACTACATTCATGACTGTAGACCCAGGAATTTTCTGTTTTTTATTCATTTGCACACCAGATATGATGTGTCCTTTGAAATGCTTTGGATTTAGTTCCAGACTTTCTGACTTTCTGCAAATATCCTAAAAAAGGAAAGGAATTCACTTGGGCATGGGTACTGACAGATGAAATAAGAATAATTTACAGGCGCTATAAGATTTCTTCCCACTCTTCTTGATTTCTGTGAACTATTCCTTGTCACAATGGTTTCTCAGAGCCTGTATGGGAAAAGTACAATGGGACCAAGTATTGGAATGCAACCAAGTGGCTTGTGAGCCTTTAAAAATGATTAAATTGTATTATATCTCTTTATATGTACATGTGTGCATTTACATGCATGCGTATGTGTGTATGTGTGTTTGAGTGAATGATACATATGTGCAAGATGTTGCAAATACCAGAAGGGAGTTTCAGACCTCTTGAAACTGGAAATATAGGTTGCTGTGAGCTAACCAACAGAGGTCCTGGGAATCCAATGTGAGCCTAGTAGTCTTTCTTAACCACTCAATCATCTTTGTGCAGAGCCACTGTGAGCCACTGGTGGTCTTGTATCCTTCCTCTGCTGAGATTACAGACTCAGAAAGCTCCAGAATCAAGAGTCCACTCCAAGGAGAGTCCTACAGATACTGCTCCATGCAGTTCTAACTCATTACTCCCCCTAGGAGAATGAAGAATGGAAAGGCAACACTAACATTTTTACAGAAAGTGCAACATTATTCACACCATGTATTTATAGGATGTGTGCTTCCATTATCCTCTAATATGCATTGCTCCTCAGAAATGAGAAATACAAAGTTGAAGGACTAAAACCATATCTTCAGAGTATCATGGTTTGAGTTCAAGTCTTGCTAACTCTTATTTCAGTCCTAAATGAGAGATTTATATCCCAATCCCTTCCCTGTAGGAACAGGGAATGTTGGGAAAAGGAGACAAAAGTTATTCAGAAATGTATGCAATAGTGTATTCTGGATATGCCAGAACCATTATATTAATCAGCTCAGCGACTGTGGTTCCCTGCATGGGCACTTTAAAAGAGCAAGCCAGTCAGGATTCCAGCATAGATGAAAAGTGGCATGAAGGAGATTTGGCAGTTGAAGTCTTCTTAAGAAGAGAGAATCCATTTTTGTTTTTTTTAATGGAAGTGACCCCTGGTAAGTTATTCACACTCCAGTGGATAGACTTATATGCATGTACATATGAACAATAATGAGTAGACTTAGAAGACTATGAAAAGAAGACATGAGGTTGGGAGAGGAACATGGTGAAAAGAGTATGGGAGTGGTGGTATTCAGTATGATTACAGTACACTATATACATATATGATATTCTGGAATAGATGTAGGTATATTTTTATCTTAGTAAAGAAGTAGCATTTCTGAAAAAAATAAAAATCTATGAAATATTTCTTCTGATAAATGAGAAACCTCTTGGTATCTAGAAACTTCAAAATTTGGGGGGATAACATGAATTGAATACAAGTCTCACCTCTTCACACACTGCTTTGAAAGCAGTATATACATCTTGAGCACAGTACTCTATCCTGCCAGTGAGGCAAGTCTCTTGAAATTGTTTCTATTTCAAATGTCTGTGAAACATCATAGTTCATATGTGACCATTTGAACATCTTCAAGGACCGTTGGAATATTTGCTGAGACAGATGTTTAAGTTTTGCCCTTCACAGTATGAGGAGCCCAGATTTTCATCTCCCTTCTGAGCCTGTCCAGATTCTTGGAAGAAGTTATTTAAATATAATATGGCTTAAAAGTTGAGCTCTCTCTTCCTTCCAGATAGTTAGATTTATCAGAATATTTCTAGGCATAATTGGCCATTTATGAAGGGTCTCTAGGAAAGGTAGATTCATAAACTTTTAAGGAACTAATTCACAGACAGAGAACCTTTCTAGGCAGATTTCCTCAAGTTGAAACTCAATTGCTATGACAATCAAAACCAATTTCTTTTTATCATCTCTCTGGAACACAGTACAAAATTGTGAAGTATTATAATGGATTATCTGGCAGACGAATTTCAAAAACATCAATGGTAATAACTTATAATTTAATAATAAAATCAACAAAAATTAGTCCTTGAAGCAATTATTATGAAAAGTTGCAAATTAGAGCATGTACCTCAGAAGGCAAGCTCCAAAACATAAAATATGCAATGTGAAGGAATGAGGCTGGAATTGGGAAAATTCATATCAGAAACACTTGGTGCTTATTATGAGAAGGAGAGGAGATCACAAGGAGGAGTTTTTACAGTTCCCAAAATTCCTCTTCTTCTTGGGCAGCAATCTGATATAAAACATGCAGTCTAGTAAGTTCTGAATCAGATATTCTGAAATGATAATGATTTGCAACTCATAAGGAGAATTGTACTTGTCTTAGGAATTCTATTACTGTGAAAAGATACCAAGGCCATATCAACTCTTATAAAGGAAAACATTCAATTGAAGTTTTAGCTTACAGTTTTAGAGGTCTAGTTAATTATCATATTGATGGGGAACATGGAAGCATACAGGAAGACATGGTGCTGGACAAGCAGCTGCTACATGTTGATATCCAGGAAAGAGGAAATAGACTGTCATTAGCAAAAGATACCTCAAAGGCAACCCCCACAGGAACACACTTCATCCCACAAGACCACACCTACTTCAATAAAGTCATTCCTCCTAATAGTATCAGTCCTTTTGGGAATCATTTCCCTCCAAACCACCACAGTACTAGAACAAGAAAAGAAATTATATCATTAATACCAGAAGTTGTTATGCTGGATAATGGAGGAGAAAACTCTTCAACAGCCTTAGTGTGATGTGAATCGCACTACCATCAATAATAACCAGTCTTACTGAGCTCCCAAGGTCGAAATGAGGAGCAGAAGGAGGGAGAACATGAGCAAGGAAGTCAGGACCATGAGGGGTGCATCCACCCACTGAGACGGTGGGACTGATCTAATGGGAGCTCACCAAGGCCAGCTGGACTAGGAGTGATGCAGCATGTTATCAAACTGGACTCTGTGAATGTGGCTGGCAATGAAGGCTGACTGAGAAGCCAAGGACAATGGCACTAAGTTTTGATTGTACCACATGGACTGGTTTTTGTGGGAGCCAGGTTTGTTTGGATGCTCACCTTTTAGACCTGGATGAAGGAGGAGGACCTTGAACTTCCCATGGGGCAGGGAACCCTGTTTGTACTTAGGACTGGAGAGGGAGGGGGAGAGGGGGGAGTAGAAGGGATATGGGAGGTGGGGAGGAGGTAGAAATTTTTAATAAATAAATAAATAAATAATAAAAATAATAACCAGTCTTAAAAGAAATGCCCATAGATACACTGGTGGCTTCAATTTTATGGTGGTAACCCAGCACTTACTAATTGGATTTAAAGCCCAATTGACAGGTTGAAACTCATCTCTGGTACTACAAATCTGGTGAGGAACTAGTGCTTGAGGAACTTATAGGTCCTCGGTATTTTGCTAAATGAACAGGCGACTCAAATTATCATCTAAATAAATAGCTCTATAAATAAAGATTGATTCAGCTCTCAGTCCTAGGTAGACAAGCAACTTCCATCATTGAATAGTACTTAGTATAAAGTCTTTAAAACTGATCAAAATTAAAACAAAAAAATTGGCAGAGTATTCAGCCATAAATGGGGCATGTATATCACACCTAGATGCCAAAGCTCAGGTATTATTGCCTAAATAAAAGGAAAATGATTTTAAGAGCCAAAGTTCAAAGAAAGGGTGTCTTTCAAACCTTAAAACTTCCAGACTCATGAACTCATACCTGCCATGTTTGCCTTCACGAGACCTGCACAAGATGCAGCCAGTCATCATTTCAGCATGGATAGATTCCAACTCTCTTAGCTGAGGAGATTTTGAAAGCTGGTGGTCACTAGATTAAATATTTCTTTTTAGGTGTGTGGTCCCTTGTAGGTTGCCCATGTTGTAGTAGATGATTCCTACACCCATGAGTATATGGATCAACTTTATTGAACTCAGAAAGTTATTTTTAAAATCACATGGAATTTGAAGAGGGCTGTGATGCTGTTGAAAGGGGTGAGAAATGATTATGTTTGAAATGTATTATATGCACATGAATAATTATCAATCAATAAATAAGTGAACACATAAGTAAAAGTAACTTTGTGTCAGCTTTTCACATCTATGACACTTGCCCAGAAAAAGTTAGTAGTGCAACACTATTCACTGCACAGGCCACAGATATCTCAGTCTGTTCGTGGGAAGGAAATGAGTTTCACAGCTGAGAACATGTGCTTATCCAGCCAATAAAGAGCACTCTGTTCTCCTTGATGACTGTGTTTGGGATGGGCTTGGGATTCAGTTCCTGTCCACCAGACCATAATGACAACCTCCTCAGACTATTCTGTCCTTCATAGAGCAAGCTGAGAGACCTTTGCTTCCCTGTTCTGTTTCTTGTATGTATTTTTGTAAAGAAGTGATACCTGGAAGAATGTAAATCATCTCAAAAGCGTGATAACATAAACTTAAAAATAGTGCAAGTTAAATATTAGGGATGAAAATATAACGTTATATTTCTAAGTTCACAAATTAATCACATTGGGAATCACTTGGATTGTCAGCTGAGAAAAGAGCTGCTAAAGGTTATATCTCTAGTGTGTGATTATAATAAATAGAAATAATGGATAGAGCTA
The DNA here is from genome assembly GCF_982192425.1 of Myodes glareolus. Taxonomy (NCBI): domain Eukaryota; kingdom Metazoa; phylum Chordata; class Mammalia; order Rodentia; family Cricetidae; genus Myodes; species Myodes glareolus. Next base: position 63,287,737 of record NC_142047.1, on the reverse strand, counting down.
GAAAACATCATAATGAGTGAGGTGATCCAGAGATAAAAAGACAATTTTCTTATGTATTCACTCATAAGTGGTTTTTAAACATAAAGCAAAGAAAACCAGTCTACAAGCCACAATCCAAGAGAACCTAGACAACAATGAGGACTCTAAGAGAGACATACGTGGATCTAATCTACATAGAAATTAGTAAAAACAAAATCTCCTGAGTAAATTGGAAGCAAGGGGACCATGGAAAAGGGTTGAAGGGGAGGGGAGAGGCAGGGAGGGGTAAATGTATAGCTCAATAAAATCAATAAAAAAGAAATAATGAAAAAATACAGCTATTTTTTCTCCTTCTTCCTTCTCTGACATGCTGTAAAGATCTCTCCCCAATGCCAAGTGTGGAAGTCCTCGGTACCTACAGATTTTGTTACTATTTTGAGGTGTAGAATTTTCAGGATGAATTAATTCACTGGGGGAGTGTTCTCAACTGGACTGCTGGAAATTGTGTTTGTCTTGTTTCCCTACTATTACAAGGTAAGCAGCTTTGCTTCACACAGACTCCAGCATGATGCTATGCCTATTACAACCCCAGATTAATGGATATGTGTGAGTGACCTTGGGCTGAACCCTAAACCCTTCCTTCCTCCTTCCCTGTTTCCCTGCTTCCTTCCCTCCTTTCTTTCCTTTCTTCTCTCTTCTCTTCCTGCCTCCCTCACTTCTTCCCTCCACTCTCTTCTGCCCTTCTTCACTCTTTCCCTCCTGTCTTCCTTCTTTTTCTCTAATTAAATTACAAATTTAAAGACAAGTAGTATAAATATTACCCACCCAATAATCTTGCTTAAAATATTATTTTTCAAATTATATCTCAGAAAGTGAAAAATATCAATATGTGCAATAGCAGTGGCAGCAACAACTACAAAAATAGTCAATTGCTGAGCAGAAAAGTAGAAAGAATGAGCCAGACAGAACTTTTTTGGGGCTCATGTTTGCTGATAGAAGAGACACGTTTAGTAAGACACAAATATGTGTGTAACCATGAAAAAATAGCCCAAATTAGGATGAAGGAGAAGCTTTCTCTGCTTGTTGCCCCCATGGGATCATGACAAGTTCAGCACCAAGGAACTTCTGCACATGGAGGTAGTAGACATGCCCTTTTCAGTACACAGTCTTATTGATTTTCAAACAAAATAATAAAGAAGAATGATTTAAAGCACAAAAATCACCATCATCATTAGAAGAAAGTAGGAATATATTCTATCAGAGCTGGAGAGATAACTTACTGTTTTCAGACTAACCAAGTTCAATTCCTAGCACCATACCTGCAGAAGATCCAATATCCGTTTCTATCCTCCAAAAGTATCCAAACCTACAAGTACAAAAGCATATGTTCATTCACACACAGAGACACACACACATACACAAACACACCACATCCTCTATCTACATATATTTATTTTGTATATGTATATATAACATATAATATATTATCCTTTGCAAATATTTGTGTATTGTTTTATATAATACTTAGTGCATCACATTTGGAACGTGCATTTCCATAATATATATTGTAGATGCCATTTTTTTAAGTTCAGAAAGTTAAGACTGACAGACATATAGTGTAATAACTATTTTCAATCTTTTGTTCTAGTGCTTTGGCATGGAGATGGAAATAAAATCAGGAAAATTCCTGCAAGATTGAGGAAAAATTCGCCTGCCATAGACTGTCAAAAAACAGCAAAGAGACTTTATCTGAAGAAGTGTGGAGAATGAGAACTGATCCTTGAGGCCGGTGTCTGACTTTAACTTACATGCTACCGCACATACATACACACATTGATACACACAAATGTGTACACATGTGTGCATATGCACACTCACATTATACACAGGCATGTAAATAGATAAAGAAAACTAAGGATACAAACATTTTTCTTATGTAAATGTGTACAGCCAATAAATGGGAAACTGCTTTTGATTCCTAATTATATATATATATATATATATATATATATGTAAATCTAAGATAAAACATTCTTTTATTCTCCACTTTAATTTATAATGAATTTGTCCTACACCATCATCTGCCTTTTTCCATTAGTGCAGTGTCTTTTCGAGTGGATGTGTTTTTACTTGTACCTTCTGAAAATCGTGAAGGGTTGGCTTGATGAGGTTAATCACAGACCAATTTTTACTCCAGTCATCAGATTCTCAGACCCTTATGACACATCAATCAAAGGTCCTTGGTGTGAATTCCTCATTTCATTGTGGGAATGCAATTCTGCTCATTATTAATCTTATCATATGGAAAACAGTTAATTTGTATGGAAATAGTTGTTTGTGTGCTATGCTCCTTGCTCAAAGTGAAATACAGATTTATGATTAAACCCAACTTTTTCTTTAGTAAGGTCGAAAATAGCGGCTTAGAATGAAATTACTTACACTCTATTTTACGCAGGTCACTCATGAAATGACCTCTCAAAATATGATCTGGTTCTTTACTGATTCTGTGTAATTTAAAATTAATAAAACTTTAAAAATTCAAGGTAGAAGCATGGTGAACATAATTTTTCTAAGTTTTTAAAATTTAATTTCATATTAAGATACATGTGTTTTTGTGTGTAAACAATGTCTGCATGAGTGTAATTACAAACATATCACAACATGTGTGTGGTAGCCAGAGGAAAACATTTAGGACTTCACACATTGATTTCACTGTGGGTACTGGACGTTAAACTTTTAACCTGCTGAGACATTTGCTAGCCCCATCCCAATATTTATTAATGAGTTTATTTTTTGTCATATATATATATATATATATATATATATATATATATATAATACATCAAATAAGAAAACAAACTTCCTAAATGATGACCCAAACTCTTTTGGTTATTATATAACAGTTTTCTATTGAGTACTGTGTACACGCTACACTAAAGCTTAGCATACTGCTGAGACAGCCTTAGATCTCAGATTGGCCTTCTCTCGTTACACAGACAAGGGTGACCTTAAGCTTCTTGTCCTGCCTCTACTTCCTGAGTGCTAATATTATATTGTTGAGTTAAGGCACTAGATTTATGAGATGCTGGAGTTTGAAGCCAGAGATTTCAGAATGCCAGGCAAGCACTGTCCCAACTAACACACATCCTCAGCAAAAACATGAGATATGTTTTATTCTGTATTTATTATCAAAATATATTGATTGTCTGTAACTTCAAGTACATATATGTTTAAAAAAATGCCTAGATAAACTCTGTGCAAAACAACTGAGTTTAAAAGTCCCCAAATAGCAATAGTATAGTGAAGAATATATATCCTGTCATGTACACAATGTTGATGTATTGTGCTATGAAAGTAACACATGAGCAGCTGCCGGGATATTGCAGTATTTAAGTATGTTGCTGTTAGACCACATCAGAAAAATTATTCGCCATAACCAAGTCTGCTTCATCACAGAGATGCAGGGATGGTTCAACATACAAAAATATGTCAATGTAATCTACTATATAAACAAACTGAAAAAAAACCCCACATGATCATCTCTTCAGATGTTGAAAAAGCCTGCAACAAAATGCAACATCCCTTCATGATAAAGGTCTTGGAGAAAGTAGGGATACAAGGAACATACCTAAACACAATAAAGGCAATATATAGCAAGACAACAGCCAACGTCAAATTATTTATTTTTTTTTTCCGTTAGACTTGTTTATTCAAGTATCCGAAAACACTCCTCCCAATACCCTCCCGCTCCCCCCACTCCCTCTCCTCCTCCCTCACCATTTCCCAGAGCAGTCAGGGTTTCCTGCCCGTGGGAAATCCAAGTTCCTCCCCCCTCCTTCCAGATCCAGGAAGGTGAGCATCAAGACAGGCCAGGATCCCAAAAAGCCAGTCCATGCAGACGAAACAAGACCCAGTGCCATTGTCAATGGCTTCTCAGTCTTCAGTTGGACCTTGGGGGCTCAGTCAGCCCCCATGTCAACCACATTCAGAGAGTCCAGTTTGATCTCATGCTCGTTCAGTCCCAGTCCAGCTGGCCTTGGTGAGCTCTCATTCGATCAGACCCCTTGTATCAGTGGGTGAACGCACCCTTCGCAGTCCTGACTTCCAGTGCTCCAATGTTGGTCTCCGTCTCTATCTCCATTCATCGTTAGATGAAGGCCCCCTCTGATTTTGCTTTCCTTGCTCCCGATCTCCCTCCCTCTGCTTCTCATTTGGGCTTAGGGAGTTAAGTCCAGTGTTCCAATATGTGTCTCTGTCTCTATCTCCATCCATCGCCATATGAAGGTTCTGTGGTGATATGCAAAATATTCATCAGTATGGTTATGGGCCAAGGCCAGATCAGGCACCCTCTCCTCTGCTACCCAGAGTACAATCTGGGGACCTCTCCTTGGGCCTGGGAACCCCTCCAGAATTAAGTCTCTTGCATACCCTAAAATGGCTCCCTTAACCCAAGTTTGCCTGGCAATCTTGCCTACTTCTAATATTCAGGAGGATAACTATATGATTTTCTTCAGGTTCACCTTCTTATTCAGCTTCTCTAGGATCACAAATTATAGACTCAAAGACCTTTAACTATGGCTAGAATCCACTTATGAGTGAGTACATACCATATTCCTCTTTTTGGGTCTGGGTTACCTCACTCAGTAAAGCGTTTTCTATTTCCATCCATTTACATGCAAAATTCAAGAGGTCATTGTTTTTTGCCGCTGAGTAAAACTCTAATGTGTATATGTTCCACACCTTTTTTAACCATTCTTCTATTGAGGGGCACCTAGGTTGTTTCCAGGTTCTGGCTATTACAAATAATGCAGCTATGACAGAGAAGTCGACATATGGAATCGAATAGAAGACCCGGATATTAATCCACAAACCTATGAACACCTAATTTTCGACAAGGGAGCTAAAGGTATACAATGGAAGAAGGAAAGCATCTTTAACAAATGGTGCTGGCATAACTGGATGTCAACCTGTAGAAGAATGAAAGTAGATCTATATCTATCACCATGCACAAAACTCAAGTCCAAATGGACTAAAGACATCAACATTAATCTGTCCACTTTGAACCTGATAGAAGAGAAAGTGGGAAGTAGTCTACAAGATATAGGCACAGGAGGCCACTTCATAAGCAGAACCCCAGTAGCACAGACAATAAGAGAAACAATGAATAAATGGGACCTACTGAAACTGAAAAGCTTCTGTAAAGCAAGGAACACTGTCAGTAAGACAAAAAAGGCTACCTTCGGACTGGGAAAAGATCTTCACAAACCCCTCATCAGACAAAGGTCTGATCTCCAAAATATACAAAGAACTCAAGAAACTAGACACTAAAACTCTAATTAACCCAATTAAAAAATGGGGTATTGAACTGAACAGAGAATCCACAACAGATGAACTTCGAATGGCCAGAAGACACTTAAGGACATGCTCAACCTCCTTAGCGATCAGGGAAATGCAAATCAAAACCAGTTTGAGATACCATCTTACACCTGTCAGAATAGCTAAACTCAAAAACACCAATGATAGCCTATGCTGGAGAGGATGTGGAGTGAGGGGAACACTCATCCATTGTTGGTGAGAATGCAAACTTGTGCAGTCACTGTGGAAATCAGTGTGGCAGTTTCTCAGGAAACTGGGAGTCAACCTCCCTCAGGATCCAGCAATTCCACTCTTGGGAATATACCCAAGAGATGCCCTAACATACTACAAAAGCATTTGTTCAACTATGTTCATAGCCAACGTCAAATTAAATGGAGAAAAATTCAAAGTGATCCCACTGAAATCAGGAACAAGGCAAGGTAGTCCAATTTCTTCATATCTATTCAATATATTACTTGAAGTTCTAGCTAAAGCAATTAGACAACAAAATGATATCAAGGGGATATAAATTGGAAAATAAGTCAAACTCTCATTATTTGCTGATGATATGATAGTTTATGTAAGTGATCCCAAAAATTCTACCAAGGAACTTCTACAACTCATAAACACTTTCAGTAATGTAGTGGAATACAAGATTAACTAAAAAAAAACTCAGTAGCCTTCCTTTATACAGACGATAAATGGGCTGAGAAAGAGATTAGAGAAACATCATCCTTTAAAATAACCACAAATAGCACAAAATATCTTGAAGTAACTCTAACAAAACAAGTAAAAGACTTGTATGACAAGATATTTAAATATTCGAGGCAAGAAATTGAAGAGAAAATGAAAAGATCTCCCATGCTCTTGGGTAGGTAGAATTCGCATAGTAAAAAAAGTCAATCTTACCAAAAGCATTCTACAGATTCAATGAAATGTCCATCAGATTCTTAGTAAAATTCTTCCCAAACTTCAAAGGAACAATACTCAATTTTACATGGAAAGAAACAAGTAATACAAACAGACATACAAACAACCCAGTAGAGTCAAACAAGTCTGTACAATAAAGGAACTTCTAGAAGCATCACATTTTCTGAATTTAAACTCTATTACAGAGCTACAGTACTGAAAACAGTCTGGTATTGGCATAGAAACTGATCAATGGAATTGAATCAAAGAACTGAATATCAATCCACACACCTACAAACACCTGATTTTTGATTAAAAAACATAAAATAAAAAAAGAAATCATATTCGACAAATGGTAATGTCACAACTGAGTATCAACATGTAGAAGACTAAAAATAGATCCATATCTATTGCCATGCACAAAACTCAAGTCCAAATGGATCAAAGACTTCAACACAAAACCAACCATGCTGAACCTCATAGAGGAGAAAGTGGGAAGTACACTTGAATGCATTGACACGGAAGACTACTTCTTAATTATAACACCAGTAGCACAAACACAGAGAAACAATTAATAAATGGGACCTCCTGAAACTAAAAAGCTTCTGTAAAGTAAAGGATATGGTCTACAAGGCAAAATGGCAGCCCATAGAATGGGAAAATATGTTCTCTAACCCCACATTGAACAGAGAGTTGATTTTCAAAATATACAAAGAACTCAAGAAATTGGTCATCAAAAGAACAAATAATCCAATAAAAAAATTAGGGTACAGAACTAAACAGAGAACTCTCAACAGAGCAAACTAAAATTGATGAAAGGCTTTTATGGAATACTCAACATCCTTAGTCATCAGAGAAATGCAAATCAAAACAACTCTAATTCTATCTTACACCTGTAAGAATGGTCAAGATAAAAAACACTGATGACAACTTATGTTGGAGGAGATGTGGGGTAATGGGAACACTCCTCCATTGCTGGTGGGAGTGAAAACTGGTACAGCCTCTTTGGATATTAGTATGATGATTTCTCAGAAAATTAGGAAACAACCTTCCACAAGACCCAGCAATATCACTTTTGGGTATGTATCCATAGAAAGCTCAGTCATAACACAAGAACAGAAGCTCAACTATACACATAGTAGCATTGTTTGTCATAGCCAGAACCTGGAAACAAACTAAACGTAGAAGGAAAATGTGGTACATTTACACAATAGAGTACTACACAGCAGAAAAAAATAATAAAATCTTTAAATTTGCGGGCAAATGAATAGATCTAGAAAACACCATATTGATTGAGGAAAATCACACCCAGAAAGACAAATATCATATTTACTCACTCATAAGTGACTTTTAGACATAAAGCAAAGAAAAACCAGCGTATAATTTATAATCCCATAGAATCTAGGCAACAAAGACCCTAAAAGAGGCATACCTGGATCTAATCTACATGGGAAGTAGAAAAAGACAAGATCTCCTGGGTAAATTGTGAGCATGAGAGAGGGCGGAAGGGGAAGAAAAGGAGAGAGTAGAGAAAAATATATAGCTCAATAAAAACTATTATTTTTTTTAAAGTGTTTGCTTCTATTTCAGAACACACAGGTTTGGTTCTGCAGACCTAAGCTGAGCATCTCAACACAACCTGAAACTCCAACTTCAGGGGATATTAATAACTCTTCTGGTCTCTAGACACAGGTGGCATATATTCATATACATATACCCAAAAATAATTTTTTAAAAAGTAGCATATTATGAGGTCATTACAGATATTATAAACAGCATATGAAGAGTGCTGACATTAGTTGTTGTATTGGAGACTGTCTCATATAGCTAATGTTGGTGTGGAAGTCATTATATATATAAAGACTGCCAGCATCTTCTTGGGTTTCACTTTAGCAATATTGTACACAAGAATTCAACATAAAGACATAAAGAATAGCTAGTGCACAATTTTATAAATCTCATCTTTAAGATCAGAACAGAGTTAGATATCACATTATGAATTGAGATGACCTGGATACAGAGTTGAGAATATTAAAACAAAGTCATGATGAGGACAGGTTTAGGCAACATTTTTATTGACCTTGTTGCTGTACATACATGTAAAAATGTATAAGATATTTATATAAGAGTTGTACATTTTACGTTCTTCAGAGGACACTGTACTACTTCCTTCCTAAGGGAACAGAATTTCCAAAATTTATATATATATATATATATATATATGCATATAAACAAAATATGATTTATTAGGTTGACTTATAAGATAGAGTCTGGGTATCTCATAAATGTTTATAAGCTCAAAGTCTGAGAGACCTGGACAATTCCTTGAGTGTGACTGGTCTTCAGTCCCTAAAGGGAGGCTGTATAAGTTGCGCTCTAAAATCAGTGATGTATGACAGTGACAGCAGAAACAACAACAAACTGGACACAAAGAGAAGAAAAAATGGGTAATGAAAAGAAATGTGTTTTTCCCTTGGACAATAGAAACTGTTCCCTATATTAGTCCTTTCTAGAAATGTTCTTCAAGACTCGTGCAGACACACATATTTTAGTTGATTTCAGATCCAATTATGGTGATAATGGAGATTAATTAATCAAATTAATTATAAAATAAAGTTAATCCCAGTTTCATAATTAGAATTTTGGGCCTAAAATAAATGTTTAAAAAAACATATAAGAGATCAATTCTGAGGAACCTGATGTATATTTGCTATGACTTGCTCTGCAGGGATAAAGGGAACAGAGAATGCAGCTCAATCTAATAGTTTAAACCAATTTAATGCATATTTATAATACTTAGATATGTTTCAGATTCCACCCCCATAATTATATTCTTCAAAGGAAATATATATTCAACTACTTAATGGTATTTTTACTTAAAAAGTCCTGCTGACAAATGTGGGTTATCCAACCAATTCCATAGTAGCTTGCACACCCATTCTATGAAATAGAATCTATATTTCAAACTCATCTAAGTCAAAAACCTATGATTAGATAGGTCATAGACCTATAAGGAAAGCAAAATATTATTATTCTTTGAAACATATTCATTATATCTTTATTATAAAACTAAAATGACTAACTTCTTGGTATCAGTTTACCCATAGATCTGTGCACTTTTCAACCTCTACCAGAGAGGCCTCTTCTTGTAATAGACAGCAACATAGAGATCCAAACATGTTCAGTATTCAGAGATCCTAGAGTGATCAGCCCAAATGGAATGTGTATATTGGACCTTTCTTCCTCTTTGAGGTTCATGGGCCTTTATGGATGAAGAGATAGACTGTAGTAGTCAGAGATGGTAGATGACTTCAAAGGAACAGGGTTTTCTGGACAGAAAAAGAATATATATATATATATATATATATATATATATATATATATATATATATATGAACTCACAATGACTGCAACAGAAAACACAATACCTGCATAAACTCAAGATAGTCAAAATCTTAGCAGGGAGCCCAGGTCGGGGAGGTAGGCATAAAAAGCCATCCCTAGCTGAGGAGCTACTGGCATTTGATAGCTGCTGTTTCCAGTACGGTAGCTCTGTAGTAGAGTTTGAAGTCAGAGGTTGTGATGCCTCCAGAAGTTCTTTTATTCTACAGGATTGTTTTGGCTATCCTGGTTTTTTTTTTGCTTTTCCATATGAGGTTGAGGACCATTCTTTCAAGGTCTTTGAAGAATTTTGCTGGGCATTGCATTGCTTTTGGTAAGATTGTTATTTTTACTATGTTAATTCTGCCAACCCAAGAGCATGGGAGATCTTTCCTCTTTCTGGTGTCTTCTTCAATTTCTTTCTATAAAGATTTAAAGTTCTTGTCATTCAAGTCTTCCACTTTTTTGGTTAGAGTTACTCTCAGATATTTTATGCTATTCGTGTCTATTGTGAAGGGTTATCCATGTGAGAAAAAATAGCATTAAAATATATTATTGAAAATAACTGCAATATGCTAATAAAACATTGAAACATCACATAATTCTGTGAATTTTAATGGTTCCTAAAAGTGCTTCTGTGTAATACAGTGAGAACAAGTTCTGACTTTGTTTCTTCTACGTTATGACAGAGCAAAGATCTTAGAGTTGCTCTCAAAATTTTGGCACTTTTAGGGTGACATTATTATGTTTTGGAAGACCTCACTCTCAAATGTCGATGTGATAAACAGGGACCAGGATGTATTGTACAATCCCACATTTGCAGAGGGCAGGAGAGCATTTACTCTCTATAGCAACAGTAATAGCTAATGATGCCTGAGTTTTAGTGGAGGATTCCCCCATCAAATGTGGGTGAAGTTGGTTCAGAAACATTTCTTCCATTTCCTTAATGTGTGAATGGCTCAAATGGACTTTCCTAAGTGAAAAATTTCCATTCTTAAATCCTTTTAAGTGTACCCTCGTTCCCAGAAGACAGCTTGGAAATTGCTCCCAGGCACTAGTTACACATTTCAGAGTGTAATATTCAGTGAGTCCTGCAGAATCTGCTTAATAATGAACCCTCATGTGTGGGCAGGAAGCTAATATAGGTGATATATTGATTATAGTCCTGCTGAAATATGAACTTTCCTGCCTAACAGAGTGTCCCCAAGTAAGAAATGTCGAATCTGCTTGGGCCAATTAGAGGGTACTTGAATTGAACTTATTCTATTACTCTACAGAGTTAATATTAATAGAAGAATGAAAGACTTATTCATTTCTCCTCTTTTGCGTTGCTCTTCTGTGAAAGAAATGAGTAGCCAAGGCCCACTGGCCATTCCTGTGATTACTGGTGGTGAACACAAGCAAGGACAGTGGTGGTCAGAGTTTGGAGAGGTTTTTGAAACAGACTAGAAAAGACCAGAGCTAAGAAAAATGGTGCAGAGAAGAAAAGACCTCATTGCTCATACAGACAGCTACTCCAACGTTGAGTTGTGTGTAGCGGACACTAGTGTATGTATGTACGTGTGTGGAGGACCGAGGGCAACCTTAGGTGTTGTTCCTCAGCCACCATCTACCTTGTGTTTTGAAACAGGGCCTCTCATTGACCTGTGATTCCCCAAGTAGGTGAGAACCGATTGACTAGCAAGCCCCAGAGATGACCTGTCTCCATCTTTCAAGTACTTTTCTGTAAGTGTTAACCACCACACCTAGGTCTTTTATGTGGGTTGTGATTGAAATCAGGAGTTTGTGCTTGAATAGCAAATGCTTTGCCAAATGAGCCATTCCAGGAATGAATAATTTTTAAATCTGAAAGTTTTTTTTATTCTGAATCTAGCCTATTAAGACCTTCTCCCCTTAAGACCAGATTGTCCATACAAGAAAGTTTAACCTCAGTACTGCCTCACAGTGATTAGTGAAGGATTGTCTTGACTGCAATGGTTGATGTATTCATACCAAGCTCTTTGTGGGTGGTACCATTCCCTGAGTATGGTCTTGAAGTGCACAAGAATGGACAAAGCAAGCTCAGCACTGAAATCAAGCACACATTTACTTCTTTGTGTTTTTGGCTCTGATATAATGTGACCAGCTGTTTCTGTACCTGCTTCCTTGCCTTTACTACTCTAATGGACTGTAACATGACCTTGGAACATAAATTAACATTTTCTCTCCTAGGTTGCTCTTTGATAAAGTATTTTAAAACAGTGACAGAATGGAACTAGAATAAACAAAAAGATTCTTTTTGTGTAAATATACTAAACAAGAAGATAATAGTTCCTTAGCCATCCACTTTACGGATTCTTTATAAAAATCTTTGACAGGAAAGTTTATAAACTCAACATTTGAAGCAAAATGTATAACACCCATTGGAGAATGACCTATTATGTAAATTATTTGGGTTTGGTTTTGTTGATGCTGAATCTCTGTCTCTCTGTCTCTCTGTCTCTCTCTCTCTCTCTCTTTTTGATGTTATAAAGCAGGGTCTTTCTGAGAGACCAGGCTGGCCTCAAATTCTGGATCCTCTTGTCTGCACCTTTAAATGCTGTGATTAAAGTGTGTGCTTGAGCACCATGTGATTATCTTGTTTTATTTAAGGTGTGTGGAGATTAGTCAGAATTCTAAATCTGAAAATTCTAAAGTCTTCTAAATCTGGAAATTCTTAATATACTTTTCTTAGTGGCAGTTACTGTTTGGGTCTTTGGGAATATTGTAGTGATTTCTCTAATACTCTTAAACATCTAGGCATTTCTAATGAATAACAAGTTGTCTCAGCTCTATTAAAAATGTGAGTAAAATTGTGGTGCTTTGATCTGGATGTTCTATATAACAAGTTTTGAGACAGAGCTATTATAATCTAGTGATCAATTACATCTATAGTTATATTCAATTTATGTTGGATTTGAATCTCTGTATATAAGTAGTGATGTGTGATTGTATGTGTGTATGTAGAGGCATATGACCTCCGTGGTGTGTGTGTGTGTGTGTGTGTGTGTGTGTGTGTGCACATAAGTGTATGCAGTGGTAGGGGAGAGTTACTCATAGAGGTTGTGTGTTGGTATCCATAGAGACTAGGAGGGGCATCAGATCCCTTGGAGTTGCTAACTCAAATGCCTTGGTATACAACTTTTATCTCTTAATGGAGCATTATGTCTTCTTAATTGCTGAGGCGTCTCTCCATCCCCATCTTTTTTTTTTTCTCTTTTAAGACAGAGTCTCCTACTAAGTACTTTATGATTGCTAGCCAGTGAGCCCCGCAGGTCTGCAGTGCTGAAGTTATGAGCACACATCACAAAATTTGGTTTTATTTTTTTTTAAACATGGATTCCATGTGTTGGCCTTAGGTCTTTGCAGCTTTGCTGAGTCATCTCCCTAGCTCAGGAGATGCATAATTTAAATTGTATCAACTCCCTGCATAGGAACCCAATCTGTATGGCTTTCCTTTTGTTGCTTACTATGTCCATAACAAAGGCACACTGTTGGACGTTCATCCCAAGCTGAACTCTCTGCTGTCTGTGGGCTCAGCTGGTGTGCACTAATTACTGTATGCTTTTTTCTTCGTCAGCGTTCTGTGGCTCAGTCACCAGTTTCCTCCAGTTCTTGATGTACTACAAAGTCTCCACAATCCTATTCCTGTGCAGTGTATGTCAGCACTGATGTTGTCACCTCGGCTGACAGGACACAAGGATAAGCACATCACAAAATACATCCTCTACTGAAATCACTCAAGATGAATGGAAACCCCTCCTAATTTTTGTTTTTCTGATAATCACTATATTAAATGCTTTACATTGAACCTTTTGCATTCAGATCCTTTTCATTTGATAAGAATAAATATATTTTAAAGCACAGTTCTGGAGAATGGAGCTAGTCCTTGTTCTTGCATTGCACACCAAGCACATTGCTGTAGTTTTCCCAGTCTGGAATTTATTTCTTAAGCAAAAGTGTTACTGCTCGCTCCTGCTGCAGAAAGTATTTTTGTATAGTTTTACTAGACCAATCAATTCTGTCTTAATTTTCCTATTGCGGGAACAAATATTTCAAGTTTCAGTTTTCACATGGAGTTTTGACTTCTTCCAGTCCTCAACATTTATGAAACGAAAGCAGTATTATCTCTGTATCTGTATTAATTCATTAGTTCTAGTAATTTAGTGATTATTCCCAGAATTGTTAGGTCAGAAGCTGACTATTCTCCCCTATATTTCTCCATGCACGAATGCCCGAAATTAAAAATGCAAGTGTAATATTTAGCATTTTACATGTTTTCACAGGAATAATTTAAGATTGTCACTTTAATCGTGAAATTACATAAAACGTATCTCTATGAAAGTATGCTATAAGTTATTTAGTTTGATCTAAACAAAGTATTACTATTTAATAATACTTACCTATACCTTAAGTGCTTAAGTTGACAAAAGCAACTTAAAAGGGAAAAGGGTTGTTTTGGTTTGCAGTTCCAGGTAACAGTTCCTTATAGCAGGGATGTCAAGGCAGCAGGAATTGAAGTCGCTAATCCAACCACATTCATAGTCAAGAGCAGAAGAATGAATTCATGCATGCATGCTAGTGCTTAGTTCTCTCTATTTATAGTCTTTGTCCTGCCAACAATAACAATTAAGATGAATCCTCCTATATCAATTAACAAGATAAAGGCAACCCCCAGAGTCCCATCACCCAGATGATTCTAGACTGTGTCAAATTGACAGTTGCTACCACCAAAGAATTCACAGACTATTTCCAGAAAGTGTAAACTTCATACTTTACAACATTATGTTGCAATGTTAAGAGGTTAGACATAGGTTAATGCAAAGATCCATAACTAGTCAGAGTGAAGACGATATGTGACTGTGGAGAGCTAAGCCCTAAAATGGGGCATCTATATCATAGTCCTGCTACTACTGTAAGGCTCTGGGTGTAAATCCCAGCCTCTGGCCCCATAACCCTGTCTGAGCCTTTGGTAATGCTACAGGTAAGTCCATTACTTTTCGTTTTACATGGGAGCTACATATTCTGTTTTAACATCTCACTTGGGCCTTATGTTCCCCTCACCAATTTCAGTTATGGGGGCAGATAGGACCCATTCCTCCCCACTTAAAACTTTCCCACTGCCCTTCATTCTAGCAGGACAATTTTTCTCTCATTCTTTCCTAGTGATACCTGCTTGCCTTACACCTTTACTGGGTAGAGATATTCTCAGCCATTTTGGGGCCACACTCACTTTGGCACCCACACACTTTCCTGAGTCACACTTTCGTCTAACTTTAACAGCCTCACAGGTTCCTACCCCAGACTGTTCTGTTCCTACTCTTCCTGATCCAGTAGATCCCCAAGTAGGGGACACTTCCACTCCTGTTATTGCTACTCACCACCAGCCAGTCCTAGTTTGCCTTAAAGACCCTTAGTCCCTCCCTCCAGACTCCATTTTCCTATTTCTGAAACCCACCACCAAGGTCTTAAGCCTATTATCATCTGTCTCCTATCTCAAGGAATTTTAATTCCTATGGACTCACCTTGCAATACTCCCATCCTTCCCATGTAGAAGCCTCCTGGCGCTTACACCTTGTTTCAAGACCTTTGCCTCATAAATGAGGCCGTTATTTCAGTTCACCATCTGGTTAACAACTCATAGATTCTCCTGTCTAACGTCCCTCCTGCTTTCTCCTACTTTACTGTTCTGGACCTAAAAGCTACCTTCTTTACTGTCCCTTTACATCCTGACTCATGCTTCCTCTTTGCCTTCACCTGGAAGATTCCAGGTCCTCCAGAGAGCTTACATGGACAGTTCTTCCCTCAGGGTTTCTGGGAAAGTCCCTATTTCTTTGGCTAAGTTCTGGATCAAGATCTCTCAAACATTGATGCAGATTGTAGCACACTCCTCTAGTACATGGACGACCTACTTCTCTGCAGTCCTACATTGTCTCTGCCCCAACAGGGCACTTCTGTGCTCCTGAACTTCCTTGAATCCCTGGGATATTGAGTCTCACCAACTAAAGCTCAGCTGTGCTCTCCTATGGTGGTTTATTTGGGTGTTCAACTTAGCCAGGTGTCTAACATCCTCACCTCTGATAGGGTCCAGACACTGTGGCATTTACAGCCTCCAATCATAGGGGCTCAGATCCTCTCATTTTGGGTCTGAAATGGTTTTCCTGCCATTGGATCCCAAACTTTGCTGTTACAGCCAAGCCTCTGTACCAGGCAGTCAGAGAGACCCCCACGGGACCTCTCACCCACCCAGCCGTTGTCTGCCAACACTTCTCTCAACTGCGAGATAGATGGCCTTCTAACAGCCCCTGCTCTTGGTCTTCCAGACCCCAAAAAGCCTTACCCTCACTATACAGATGTGAGGTCAAGAGTGGAAACGGGATTTCTAACCCAACAGGCTGGGCCTTAGAACTGGGCTGTCACCTTTTTATGCAAGCAGCTGGACCTCACCATCTGTGGGTGGCAACCATGCCTGAGAGCAACAGCAGCTGAGCTCACTCAGAAGGCTCTCAAGGTCACCTTGTCCAGGCCAATCATGGTATATTCCTCCCACCGCCTCTCAAACCTTCTGAGACACTCCTCTCTCACTCTCTCTCTCCTTGGGTCTTCACAAGTACAGGCTTTTCATTTACTGTTTCTAGAAAACCCCCAAATTACATTGGCTTCCAATCCTGCCCTAAACCCTGCAACTCTCCTTCCTGTTCCCTCCCTCTCTGGTATCTCCTCTCACTCTTCCCCAGAGGCTGTAGAGGCTTTAGCTTCACCCCGGTCAGATCTTTTAGACCAGTCACTTACAGATCCCCAACTCACCCTGTTCGTTGATGGAAGTTCCTTTATAGAAAATCAGGAAACCATCAGGCGGTGTATGTAGTTGTCACTAATGCAACTGAAGTAGCCCACCTACCAAAGGGAACCTTCTCACAAAAGGCCAAATTAATTGCCTTGACTAGGGCATTCCAAATAGCCAAGGGCCAATGTGTTAATATCTACACCGACTCTAAATATGCCTTCTTAATAGCCCATACTCATTCTGCACTCGGGAAGGAAAGGAGCTTCCTTACAACCAAAGGCATGCCCATAGTTTATGGACCCCTTATAGCCAATCTTTTGGAGGCCCTCCAGCTCCCTGAAGAAGTAGTCATTATTCACTACTGGGGACACCAGTCCTCCAAGGACCCAGTGGCCTTAGGCAATGCCAAAGCTAACTTAGTGGCCCAGGGACTGGCCTCTAGCTCCACATTCCACAGAACATATTTTGTTCTTACCTCCCTCCTATCAGTCCTTTTACCAACCAAAAGAGAGGGTTGAGCTTATAAAAGGGGGGGCACAAAACCAAAGAATTGATGGTTCTATTTAAATAACTGTTTCACCCTTCCTCAAGACAAGGCATTGTCAGTCATTTCAGATATCCACCAGACCTTACACGTAGGGCCCAAAACTTTTTTTTCTGCTTCCTGGAGGCCCTCTTTGATGACACCCATTTCTGAGATGGTATTTCACAGGTTCACTTCTCCTGCCAGACATTTGTCCAGGTCAACCCACAGGGGCTCTCCACATATGTCAGTCTCTACATCAGCTTTGTGGACACCAACCAGGGAAAGATTGGCAGGGTGGTTTCACTCATATGCCTACTCATAAAAAACTCTGTTATCTCTTAACACTTGTGGACACTTTTACAGGATGGATAAAAGCGTTTCTGACCTCCAGGGAAATGGCAGATGTGGTGGCTCAGGTACTCCTGGATGACATCATTCCTCAGTTTGGCATCCCATGGACCATCCAGATGTACAATGGGCCAGCCTTCACTTCCAGGGTCGTGGATCTTGTGTCAGAAGCTCTCAACATATCCTGGAAATTATACATCCCCTGCCATCCACAATCCGTGGGAAAGGTGGAGAAGGACAACAGACTCATCAAACAACAGCTAACCAAGCTCTCCATTGAACTCAGGTTATTTTGGCCTTCCCTTCTCCCCATTGCCCTTACTGGCCTGCAGGGCCACCCCACATTCCCCTACAGGCCTGAGCCCTTTTGAGCTGCTTTAAGGCAGGCCCTTTCTCCTTAACCATCACGTCACAGTCAGTCCAAACTCCTCCACTGGCAGGATATCTCCCTTACCCCTCCCTTCTGAGGTTCCTTCTCCCTTCACACACTAACAGTTGTGTACCTGCCCCGACACCAGTGGCCCCTAAGGCCCCCTCATCCTGCCCGGCTCTCTCCAGGGAACAGAGTACTCCTCAAACAGCTAACTCCTAGGTCTCTTGAACCTCTAAGGACAGGACCTCACAGGGTAACCCTCACCACCCCCTCGGCTGCCAAGTACCTGAGACACCCACGCTGTTACCATCTCTCCAGGCTCAAGCGGGCACCTACTCAGGGAACTTGATCTGTCAAGCAGTTAGGACCTTCCACCCACCAGTTTTCCAAAATGCCACAATGAAAGGCCTACCTGTTTTTCATCCTGGCACACTCATTTCTGGTGATACAAACAAGATGGGCAATAACAATATTTTCTCTCCTAGACACCTGCCTTCTTACCTCCCTCAAGAAACAGATGCCTGGCATCTCCAGGATGACGGTGAACAGGATGCCTTTCCAGCCTCACCTGTCACTGAGCATGGACCCACCAACACCCAGCTCTCCCCTCCCCCACATTGCCCCATGCGTGCAGGAAGTAGCCAGATTTGAGTTGATGCCCCTTTTTCCAAAGAGAGCCTAAAATTTTGGTCATAAATATCACCTCAGCTTCCTGTTACCCCTTAAACAAACAGTCTGAAATATAAATCTCAGTCTCCGGTCTCCATCTTTGGAGGCCCCTCCCCTGTGCCCTTTGAACCTTGACCCCTCCTCAAGGAGGGTTAAGGTGGCCTGCCAAACCTTGACACCACCCCAGGAAAGGTCAAGACCACTCCCACAGTCTATTTAAATTGTTTTCCAAAAAATAAACGTGTGGTGTGGTTTTTCATTTTCCACTCCAGTGGTCATGTCAACGATTTCCCATTCTCCTCAGGGCCACCTGGGAGCAGAGGTGTCTAATTAAATTTGGATATCTTTTAATCTGATCTTATTTGGCTTGATTGGGATTATTTTGCATTGGCAGAGAGCGTGTGTTAGAAAATACTCCTAACACTGGGAACGCTGCATAAGGAAGAACAGATGATTGGCAGAGTCAGCGATTGGAGAGGCCTTCTGCAAACTGTTTTCTGGATGTGACAGAGCCATTGTGTTCTCGAACTCAAAGTGACTATGCTTGCCTTCACAAGATCTGTATCTGATCTATCCAGTTAAAACTTCAACGTAGGTGGGTCAAAATCCTAAAATCTCATCTGTAGCAAAGAATCAAATAGATAATTGATGGACCCTGGGGGAGGGAGAGTTAGTTTTCTTTAGGAATGTGACCCCCAGTAGATTGTCTATGCTACAGCCCATGGTTTGTCAATCATACATAAACTGGCAGCATTGATTGGAGTTAATGGATTGAATAAAGAGGACAAGGATGTGACAAGGAAATGTGGGAGGTCCTTGAGGAGATGAACAAAGGGAATTAGAGGTAGATAAGTTTAAAATATGTGACTTACATGAATAATACTCTCAAAGCACACAAAAATAAGTGTTTTATAAAATTGGGTATATAGTCTATAATCTAAACTTTCAATAATATTTTAGAGCTAGTACTATAAAAACAAGATAAAGGTGATCACAGAATTTGAAAATTATCCCAGTATACCCTGATGGTTCAGAAACCCATTTCTATCAGTTTCTTCAGGGCATATGCGTGTTATAATACATTCCTAGTTCTCCACTCCTCTGGTTGGCTATTAACATGCAACCTGAAAACATGAATTAGGCAGTCTACTGACTGTGCACTAGGAAATAAGAATGGGGCCTATCAAAATCGTATTCTGAAATCTTAATGTTCAAAAGCAATAGGAATAATTATTGCTAGTTTCCCTCATATGTACACATTTCATTTACAAGAGCTTTGCAGTTGTTAGGCTCTAAACACATTTTTTTTAAATTCTCCTTTTCTTCCGGTCACATGCATTAATATTATTGGCTTTACTGTGTAGATTAAACACTGCAGACAACTGAAAATGAAAGGGAGTTTCAATTACTTTTGGCTTTGGAAGAGTGGTTCGCAGGTAACAAGAGGTTCCTTTAAAATTGAGAAGAATGAATTTGTGGACAATAACAGTGAAGCAAAAACAAACAAATTCTGCTTCTGGCAAATTAAGATAAACCTCACTTCACATTAATAGAATTAGTAAAATCTGAGGCATTCTTTCCTATTCACCAGAGAGGAATGCACTTGCTTAGATCCAAGGCTTTGGAGAGTGAGTGGGATGGCTTCAAATCCTAACACACCCACATAGTGCTGTGTACTTCTGGTAAAGTCCCCAGTCTTTGTGAGTGTCCAGTGTAAAAGAGGGAAGTAATAATCATGTGTTCTCAATTGGTGTTCTGTTTTCGTTTCTCATTCTATGATAGAATAACTTGACAAAAAAAGCTTAGGAGAGAGGTGTTCTATTCATCTTAGAATTTCAGGTCATAATCCTCCATAGCGGGGAAGTTCAGACAGGAGCTGAAAATAGTCAATCCCATCATGTCAGTCACAAGCAGAAAGAAGTAGAAGCCCCGTGCTTGTTTGTGCTCAGCTACATCTCTCCCTTCTTTTCTTATGCTGCTTAGGAACTCCTGCCTAGGGACCTGAGCTTCAGCACTGAACTGGCCTTCCCACATCACTAACTTAATTAAGAGACTCCCCACTCCAGACATGCCCATAGCCCAGTTCAATGTAGACAATATAACTAACCTTAACCTCACTATAACCCTTTTCTCAGGTGATTTTAAGTTGTATCAAGTTGACAATTATATCTAACCATCACAAATAGCTTATTACGAAGGTTACCTTCTAGTTTTTCAGCTTTAGTTCTGTGTCATTGTGAAGGAACAAGGCTAATCAATTGCTATCACTTCCAAATATTTAGTATGAAGGATTATTTAAAGAACACGAGATGCTGTCTTTGATTCCCAGTACCCACATGAAACGCAGAGCGTGAGTCTGTCTATGACTCCAGTGCTGGAGAGGTAGAAAGGGTGGGGCTCAACTGACTGGTTAGCAGGGCTGAAGGAGTGAGTTCCAGCTTCAGTTCTCAGGATCTAGACTCAAAAAGAATGTGAAGACTGAGAGACAAAAATAACTTGACGTCACTTCTGGTCTTCACATGCACATAAATACATGTGTACAAAGAGGCCACGACAATTTCTATAATGTGTATGCTCGACACTGGAACACCTGCACACAAAGCAGGGACAGGTGTATAACAGTGTGGAAGCACAGGAGACGGGAATAGAGGTTTGAGCTCATGTGAGGAAAGGTGACCTCTTGTCAACAGTAACACATTACAGAATCTCACCACAAGGGACTGTGATGGAAAATCAGAAGTATAAATCCAAATGTTGTTTTCTATTTAGCATGTAACCAAACCAGCCAACAGGACACAAAATGAACTGCACATAATTCATGTTTAGCATAAAAACTGAGAGACAGGAAGTTGCAGGCTTTGGTTTATGAATGGATAAGGAAGTGGCCATAAATCTCCCAATCTTGCCTGAATGAATTACCAAAGCAATGCCTGACAAACCCAATGCACAAGACTTAGACCTTTAGAACTGACATGCACAGGAATGAGCGCTATGGAGTAGGAAGATAATATCCTAGAAGATAAAGTATCTGTGAGGTGCCTCAAAGCCCCACATGTGCAAGCTTGGATGGTGTTAGATTTGGAAGAGCCTCTGCAGGAAAACAGAGCTTCCAGTAGAAAGAGAAGCAAAATGAGAATGCCACTACTAGGCTCAGAAGGGAGAGTAAGAAGGGGCAGCTGCTCAGAAGCAAGGCATCTAAAAAGCTTAACATGAGACCATTATTCTTCCAAAGAGTATTCAGTCCACTTTGCTTGTTGATTCCAGGAGAAGTCATGGATTTGGGCTGAGAAAATGCTAGACACAGGTATCGCAAACGCTTATGGGAACAAATAGAAAAAGGCATGAGAACTACATAACCAGCTTATCCTAAGAAAAAGAGAAAGTAAGGAACGGAGTTTACCCCCAATGGAAGTACTTCTCTGAAATGTCAAAACTACATCACGAGTATGAGGGCAGTACTAGAGCCAGTGGTATACAAGGGATGACACGCAAAGGCACCCAACATTGAAATAAGTTAAGTAAATGCAGGTGTGTGTGTGAAAACTAAAGGAAGAAGAAAAAAGAGGACCTTAATTAGCTCAGATGTAGGTGAACTACAACAGCAGGACAGACAAAGGTGCAGCCTGGGGATAAATGAAGGACCCGAAGGCTTAAGTCAGAAATGGAGAAATTTTATGATAAGAATTGCCGGAAATATAAAAGACAGTAGAATTATACATAAATAAATATTCATGCATTTACAAGTTTACAAATAGCAATCTTCCTACACGCACACACACACATACATGCACACACACACACACACACACACACACACACACACACACACACATATATCCAGCAAGAGGGCTCAGCAGGTGAAGGTGCCTGCTGCAAAGCTTAATGACCTAAGTTAGCCCCTCATTATTCACATGGTAAAAAGAGAAAACTGAATACTGCAAACTCTTTTCTGACCTCCATCTGTCCACTTTGGTAGCAAGCATGTACACACACACACACACACACACACATACACACATACACACACACACAAATTAATTAGACTATAATAACATTTTAAGCATTATATATGGATTTATGTAATATAATTTAACTCCACATATTGTTAGTTTATTTTATACACATAATTTGTATAATTATTTTAAATTATATTGCCAGGCATATCTTTCATGATGTGACCATTCATCTACAATGTGTCTCACTTCTTCATAGAAATATGAAGAGTTCTTATCACTTCATAAATTAATAGACTATATGCATCTATCTATAAAGATATAATTATTATATAATTATTTAGACATAGACACAAAATGATTGAACAACATATATGATCAAAAATAAAAGAATATAGAAGCAAATTTTGTTAGAGCTTAGAGTCCAGATAATAAAATATTTTCAAGACAATTAATGAAGCATGTCTTACATGAGCATATATATACAGAAATAGAAAAATAATCACAATTTTTGTAGCCAGTTATTGTTTATTACTAGAATTCACTACTATCCTATGCATAGATACTAATTATCTGGTCGTTCAGTTTTGTATAAATAGAAGAATTCTACTGCAATCTTTTATTTCTGGATGCTTTTCTTAAGCTCAGTTGACGAGATGTACATTTTTTTAAAAAAATGTAATACTTAAGTAAAAATAGGTATAAGTAGAAATATTACATAACACTTTCTTCTTGCATTCTGGTGTCAATAAGTATTTAGGTAATTCTAAGTTTGAAGTACTGTTATGGGTCAATATAAATGCTTACCCAAAGGGCATGTGGTAGAAATTCTGTCCTTAGGGTGAAGGTTCTGAGAGATGGTAGATGCCAGAGAGATGGAGCCTCATGGACAATGATTGGATCATGGGGGCCACCCTCAGAAGACAGTAATAATTTAAATGAGGATGAATTAGTTCCTGTGAGGCTGAAATAAGGCTTATTAGGTTTCATCTTTATTTCAGCTCACTTTAGTCTCTCTTCTGCATACAGTCCTTTTCCAGAAGATGACATCATTTTCCTGAACTTTTCAGACACTGGAATACCCTTCCAGATAAACAGTCTTCTTATACACTCTTTAGCATTAAGTGTCTTGCTTTTAAAGTAGGAAACAACCTAAGAGAGAAGTGAGGAATAGCGCTGCTATGTCCATGAACACATGGTGTCCTTTCTGTTGACACACATGAACAATGGGGACACACGTATGGTAAAATTATTATGCAGTTAGAATAGGATTACTGGATCCTATATGGTCCTGAAAGCAATTTTCCAAAGGGATTTGAACAATGTGTGCTTTACAACAGTTCTCCCTGCTACCTGCTCTGCCTGCTGGCCTTCTTTGTGTCCTGTCAGCCTTTGCCTGACTTCTCCCTCATGATGCAAACACTGGCAATTTTCCGTATTTACCTATTTTATTTGCTGTATTTGGGCAAATAGCTATTCTCAAATTTTACTCATTTTCAATTTGACTTTCAAACTCTTTCTAGATTATTGAGAATATGTAAAATACTGAGGGAACTATTTGATAAACACCTTTTCGTACATGTGAAAATCTGTGTACTAATAATTCAACAATTTTAATTATACTCTTGTTAATCAGTGGCTTCAATATCCACAGTCTTATTATTATTTAATGATACATTCTTAATTTTAATAATGTTAAAGTCTTAATTTTTTAGCTCATGGTTAATACAATTTTATGAAAAAATGTTCACTCACAACAACATGCATCATCTCTTTACATGTAAGATTTTATTGTCTTTTCGCCATCCACATTTAGATTTCAAACTCAGCAGAATTGTTTTTGCATATGGAACAAGATACTATATATATGATCTTTCTATCTCCATACTAAATCTCTTATTTTAGAATTTTTTTAAAAACTCAAATTAAACAACTTAATGGTAATACAGTCCTCTTCTATATTGTTAGGATTTAATATTCTTATTTAACTTTCTTCATTTCCTCTTAGTTGATAATGTTTAATAGAGTAAAATACTATAATGAATGTATAAAATGTATCTATGTTCCTGTAGCATGAGGGGACGGCTTATTGGGGTTTCTGTCCTGCCCGGTACCATACAGCCAACAACTCCCAACGAAAATCAATCACACAGAGATCTCTATAAGTTATAAAGCTGATTGGCCCATTAGTTCAGGCTACTTATTAGCTCTTATAACTTATGTTACCCCATTATCCTTATCTACATTAACACATGACTCAGTACCTTTTCCAGTGGGGCAGCTTACATCTTTCCTCTCCGGTGGTCTGGGCAGAACTGGCAGAGGAACCTTCCTGCTTCCCAGAATTCTCCTGTTCTCATTGCATCACCTCTACTTCCTGTCTGGTTTTCCCGCCTATACTTCCTGCCTGGCCAATCACCGTTTTATTAAAATACATGATTGACAGAATACAGATAATTCTCCCGTACCATTTCCCTCTTTTTTTTAAAAAAAAAAAAACAAAGGAAAATACCCATAGTCCATTTGTTGGGAATGTGGGTGTAGTATTTCAGGCTACTTCCTGCTGGTTGGGGGCGCTGATGATCTTATGGGGACCTAAAGAAAATTTAGACTTATAATCAAGTCATGACTGAAGTATCCTGTGAGTCTCGATCAGCTCAGGCTTGAATCTGTTCTGGATGTAGAATTCAGACATCTGGGCCATCTGTTCCTGTCGGAGATTTCTCAGGTGGCCTTCCTTGATCATACTGGATTTTTCTTAACTCAGAATAAATCCACAACCTCTCATTTTCTGTGGAAGCAAAAGCAAAATCTCTTCTCCAAAGTAATATACCTTTTGACTTCAGTTTTGAAGCCAAGGTATTTTCAAAATACCTATCTTGGATTAATTCTGTAGCATTTATAAGCAAATGTCCTTTGGCAACTGTTGCTCCTTCCTTAGCATTCAAACAATTAAAAGAGAGCATAATAACATACAGTATCAAGATTCTCTGTTTATTTTTCATTTTTATGCAGCTTTATTTCAACCTCTATTTCATTTATTTTTACTTTTATTTTTTGAGACAGGTTCTCTGTATATATTTGTCCTGGAATAACACTGTAGACCAGGCTGTCCTTGAACTCACAGAGATCTGCCTGTCTCTACCTCCCCAGTGCTGGAATTAAAGGTGTTTGCTACCACACCTTGAACTCACAGAGATCTGTCTGTCTCTGCCTCCCAGGTATTGGAATTAAAGGCGTGTGCTACCACACCTTGAACTCACAGAGGTCAATCTCTACCTCTGTCCCTTGAAGTCACAGAGGTCAATATGCCTCTGCCTCCCAGGCATTGGGATTAAAGGTGTGTACCACCACACCCTGTTTCTCCTTTTCTTTCTTTTTTATTTTTAATGACTTTAACCTTTAGCCTGCATATATTTTTAACACACTGTAAACCATTTAGAGGTTTTCTTCCTCTTTGAATCTCTCTTTACTGTATATCTCTCTTTTTCTGACCACAAGAGCCTAAAACCGTGGCTTTGACGGCTGGATCTAGGCCATTCCTTAGCTTTCCAGCCTCATGGCAGAGGTACTGCTGAAGCCATTTTTATTGGCACAACTCTATGGCGTTTCAAGGTCCCTGCTAGCAAACAAGCTGCAGCATTCTGCGCACAGACCACACTCAGTCGGACTGCCTGCCTGAAACAGTCAGAGATTGCCCTGCAGGGCAGCCCAGAAAGACGGCATTTTAAAACAGTGCAGCTTTTCTCCTGCTACGATCTAAGTGCTGAGATGATAAGGTGCAGGAAGAAATGTAATTATTAGCTATGTTTCTGAAGAAGAGGTATAGAAGCAATCTAAAGATTGCTTAGTTCTGCAAATGTCATGTGCATTAGCTACATGGTTATATGTGTTATGTAACTAGAAGTGAGGTTTCTCAAGGCAGTTCCATTGAAACATCAGTTAGGGATGTAACATTTACCCTAAATTGTGTTAGTATTAATAAAACTTGGGAGTTATAAATTGAGATAACAACCTGATAAATCCAAGGCATAGTGTAGGGGTGATTGGCTGACCCTACTCCCTATGTTTTCCTGATCCACCAGTTACAGAAGTCCTCCCAGGCCCTTCTTTCTCTCTTCTCTCTTCCTGTCTCTCAATACCTGAATTCCTAAGTTTTCTAACAACTCTATGGCAAATTTCAGTCAGCTGATCACTGACTCCATCCATGATTCAAGGTGGCTTTATTAGCACCACAGAGTGGCAGTGTGAACAATTTTCCTGCAACATTTCTCTCTTTTTGTTAAATAAAAAGAAGCTGCTTTTACTCTAACATAGTAAAACTATGTTAGACAACATAACAATAAGAACAATTATCAAGTAAGAAATATATTTGGCAAATTCAAAAAAATATTGCACTATTTATTCCATCTGGGTGAATCCAAAGTTTTAAACCAAATTTACTTTCTATCATGACTATGGAAAACTTTAACTTTAACTAAGCAGTCTTCAACCCCTTCAGAAACCAGAGAAGGGTATCATATTATCTGAATAAACAGGAAATGCAGAGCAAGCAGCTTTCAAAACTAAGAAATGACAAAGACGTCTGGCTGCCTGGACTGTTACTCAAAGTTTTTTTGCAATGTTGTGGCATCCACCTTTGCTTAATGGACCTAGAATTTCTGACAGACTTTTCTGCAAAGCAAGAAGTTTGAAGGGCTTCATACCTTGTCTTGGCAAAGTTCAGTATTTGCCTTCTTTTGTGTCCTGCTTTTGCAGTTTGGACAGCATTCTGTCAGCAGTTGAGGCAAGAACAGTTTCTTTTTCCAGTGGCTAACATTATAACCAATGAAATCAAACTCCATATGACGTTCTTCAAAGCCTGTCATCCTCTTTTGAAGTACATTGGTGCTGCCAGGAGCATACATGTGTCACTGTCATGAAAAGACTTATGTTTTTTAAAACATTGTTAATGCCATATTCTGTAGGTCTCTGAAGCACTTGAAAACCATTTATCTATTTAAAACATGTTTGACCTTGAAAACATACCTATCATGAGTATACATTTGTTTGTTATAAATGATTAACTACTAACCTGTATTTCTTTATTATGCTTAATATCTTTCAAGGACCAGAATTTTATATTACATTTTTTAAATGAGCAGCATAGGTTCAATACCTTAAACAAGAATATAAATATATAACACAGTATAGCAAAAATAATCTTACATTTGTATCAATATACAAAAGTACCACAAATAAGAATAGAAACATAAATACAGTATATCAAAAATAACCTTAAATTTTTATAAATCTACAAAACATTAAGTATTTGAGACTTTCAGCAACTTTTTTAGCTTGAAAGTAGATTCCGTAATCAACCCTTTTATTCTGTCATTTCTGTATCTCCTCTTTTTCTTTACAGAGTGAGATCCCTGAATCTTCCTTTCTGACCATGACCAATAACGACTTGTAGCCAAACTCCCTAAATGACGACAAACAACAATAAAATGACCAAAACCACACACCCCACTTGTTGGGAACGTGAGACTCATGTTCTTAAAATTATTTTCTGCTGTCTAGTGAAGACAGCATCTTTGGCGATGCTGAAAAATTGAGATAAAGATAAAATCCTGGATGAACTAGCTATTATCCAGTCTTGGTTTGCTGGAACATGAAGGTTTCTATGAAGTTCTCTCTGGTGTAGTATATGACACTGGACTATTTTAGCTAACCATCTTGAAATTGTTTTGAGGAGTTTGTAATCAAAAGGAGATCTTTGGATGATGTTTGTCAGTTTAGTGGAGTTCCAGAAACCAGGAGGATTTATCATTGTGTCCTATAAGCAGATAAAAGAGAAGATATAGGACCATAATCTATTAAGTATATCTGGCACACACAGGGTTAACTCCTTATTACCTGCTTCAGACACAAGTCCAAAATCCCATACAGGAAGCTAGATGAAGTCTATTTATAGAATTAATTACTACTCTATATAACAATTAATATCACAATAGAAAGCTTAAATGCATATATGTATATATGTGTATATAAATTATTCTTATAAATTTTGAGATAATATTCACTTTTTAAGAAAAATTTTAAAGATTCAAAATAAAACCAAGGAATTATGAGACTAGAGGCAATAGAATAGTAACTTAATTTTGATTTTCTTCTGTTGCATATCAGGTAACTCTTCTTACATGAGACAGAGACCTTAGATTTTTATCTAACAAGCAGGTTTGGGATTAGAGAGAGAACTACATTTAAACTTCACAGTCAGTTTTAAACTTTAATTGAGTTGGGTCTACAAAAAGTTGGTTTTCCTTACAAGTGTTTAGAGAACAGTATAAATAAACAATTGGGAACATTTATGAATTGTTTTCTGTTGAAAATGTGTTATAACATTAAGCCAATTTACTCTCTTTCTTGGGACATTTTCCCTGGATAATTTGTTTTCCTTCTTCAGATTTCTTATTTGCCCAGTGGTTATCAGGTTCTTTAGTTGGCTGCTTTAAGCAAAACAAAACAAACAAACAAACAAACAAAGACAAAAACAGCCCTAACTTTTGGGAACTTCCCGTTTTTTGGCAGGTTGTGTCTGATTAATTTAAAGACATCTGTTAGTCATATAAGTTAGTTCAGATAGAATTGCCATGCAGTTAATGTACTATTTCCTGTCCTAAGCAAGAGGTCTCTCTGGTTCAAATCTAATCTTTATCAATCATTTTTTTAATTCTTAAATTTTTTATTTATTTATTTATTTATTTATTTATTTATTTGGTTTCTCAAGACAGGGTTTCTCTGTAGTTTTGGAGCCTGTCCTGCAACTAGCTCTTATAGACCAGGCTGGTCTCGAACTCACAGAGATCAGCCTGACTCTGTCTCCCAAGTGCTGGGATTAAAGGCATGTGCCACCGCTTTTTGGCTTAATTTTTTTTTTTGAAAAAAAGAAAGCAAACTATCTTTTTCTTTTCACATACCAATTCAAGTTTCCACTCCCTTCCCTCCTTACATTCTGTCTGCCCTCCCCCATCCCACCCACATCCACTCTTCAGAAAGGGTAAGGTATACTGCTCCAAGGAAGGACCAAGGACCTCCACACTCTATCCAAGCTGAGCAAAGTATTTCTCCAAAGAAAATGTGTTCCAAAAAGCCAGTACAAGCAGTAGGGATAAATCCTGGTGCCACTGCCGGTGGTCCCACAGTCTGCCCCAGCCAGACAACTGTCACCCACACTCAGAGGGTCTAGTTTGGTCCTATGCTAGGACTTGGGGGGGCTCCCATTAGCTCAGGTAAACTGTTTCAGTGTATGTCCCCATTGTGGTCTTGACCTCTCTGCTCACATTCTCACTCCTCCCTCTCTTCAACTGGACTTTGGAAGCTCAGCCCAGTGTTCCACTGCAGGTCTCTGCCTCTGTTTCCATCAGTTGCTGGATAAGGGTTCTATGGTGACATTTAAGATATTCATCAGTCTGGTTACAGGACGAGGTCAGGTTGGGTACCCTCTCCACTTTTGCGTAGGGTCTTAGCTGGAGTCATCCTTGAGGATACCTGGAAATTTCTCTAGTGTAAGGTTTCTTGCTAAGCCCATAATGGCTCCCCCAAACAAAATATCTCTTGCTCTCCATCTCTATCCTTGCCCCATCTCGAACATCCTGCATCCTCAATTTATCTTTCCTCTTCCCTTCTGACCTCCCCCCTCTGCCCACACCCATGTATCTATAGAAATTGTTCTGTCCTTGGTCACATTCAGAGCGGTGTGGTTTAAAGAATAAGTATTAAGCATCTTAATTGCTCTGTGACTGAGTCTATCCAATGCTGACTGGGAATGATTGAGTCACATTTGAGATCGGGGCCTATGGGAGGACCATCAGGGAAAATTCTAATGGCACAGGGTTACCTTGCCTGTCTCCTGTTGATCTGAATTCATTAGTACAATGCTGGCCTTTGTGACACCTTCTGCATACTGCAGAGGGCTGAGGCCTTCTGTTTGGAAATCTCTCAAAAATATTATTCTAGGAAAATCTTGCCTACAATCTCTTTTCAAATAATCTTGTTTAACACAATTAAAACATCTGACATTTTGATTTTTTTACAAATTATCTAAAAATTACTTTTCCTATCAAAGAGGCTTTATAAGCATGAGATCCAATATCAACAGTATTTCTAATCCATTGATCTATTGGTGCTGATCTTGCCTTTAAAGGACTAATCACCCTTTTTGTATTCTTAACTATCATTTTAGAAAGCCAACAATTTAATTAATATTTGTCTATATTCTGAATTTGGTATCATTCTATTTATATCTAGAGTAAATGTTCATAAAAATTCAATGAACATATCTTCTTGGCCTTGTTTAATGACTCAGTCCTCTTTCCTGATTCTTCAACAACAGAGTGACATTCTGTGATTATTAAATCTAGACTGTTTTTGTAAATCAGTGTATTGACCTTCACCAAGATGCTGATCTTGAGAAATTTTGATACCTCTAGCCCTACCTCATTGCCCTATGACTCAAGCTGCTTCTTTCCACAATGTTTTCCATTGTAACTGAGGGTTAGCTTCTAATGTTGCTGTTACTAAATCTTTACTGTCTTGTAGAATAATTCTGTTCTGAATTGCTTATGAATTTAACATGTCCTTCACATACAGTGAACTCATATATATGAAAAGTTTGCTTCTTTAAGTCTCTTAAAATAAAAAACTTCTACAGGATTCTAGTCAATTGCTAAGTAGCCTTGGGGATGCCTATCATCTGATGGTCTTTCTTATATGCTAATTGAATAAACTAAAGTTGGTTTTTTAACAACTTGGTTCACTCCTCTTCAATTTTATAATGCAATAGTATGGTAGATTCTGCTCTAAATTCCTGTCAGTGTGTAAATATTTTTCATATATTTAGTAGTAGATCTCTTACTAAAACTTGTATCTAATCAGTCAAATTTTTATCATTTTCATTAGTAAGTCTTTATAAGTTTTATAACTTCTAATGTTTGTATCTTACCAGCAAAATTTTTATTAGTAAATCTTTCTAAGGTATATATCTTATTAGTCAAATTTTCAGATTTGGCAGGGCTTTCAACCCATTTTTAAGAATTAAATATGAATTAGTAACCTAATAGTAATTAAAATCAGTATTATATCAATCCCAGCTAAGTGATTTATCTTCCCCTTTATTTTTTTTCATTTGTATGTCATCCATACTGGTACTAAACAGGGTTCTAACTCCCTGAATTACGGTATTTCAAATTCTTTACATGGAAAAGATCTCTACCCCCTTTTTAAAACCAAGCTCCCCTTTTAAGAATTCACAGGCATCTCACCAGATCTGATACATTTCACTTTATGTATACCAATTACTATGGTGAAGGCAGATATGCGGGGTGATAGTCAACTTTGACAGCACTGTTGTGGGGCAGCAGGGTGCCCAGGAAGTCAGACTAGTGTGCTGGGATTGAAGTTGGCTGTCTTCATGCTACACCAGCTGGGCTGAGGACATCTGAAGCTGCTTCCATGTAACTAGGGGCTGAAGGTTTGTGACCAGGGCAGCAGCAGAAGAAGCCTGAGCAGGTATGAGCAGTTCTCAAGGTGACCAAGCTGGCCTGGGTTGTCAAGTCCTGGAAAAGGATCCAGAAAAAACTCATGTAGTAGGAAATGAAGGCAGAGGTCACTGGTGGGTAACTAATCCCAGAGGCATTTGGGGCCAGAGGTGGAGCCAGAGGTGGGCCGCAGCTGCAGGTTACTGTAGAAAAACTGCAATGGAAAAACCTGAGTCTCATACAGAGAGACTGTAGGAAGGGAGACAATGCCAGCCACAGCTGCAGTAGTGGTAGTAGAGATGTGGTAGGTTCACAGCCTTGGTGTGATTTACTAATGCCCCATGTAGGATTCCAAACATTTACCTAAAATAAACTAGTATTAATAAAAACTCTGGAGTCAGAAATTGAGATAAAATCTGATAAACTCAAAGAACAGTGGAGAGGCAATCAGCCGCCCCTACTCTCCATGTTTTCTGACTGCACCAGCCCAGGAAGTCCTGCTCAGCCCTTCCTTCTCTCTCCTTGTTCTTCAACAACTCTGTGACTAATCCCAGTGGGCCAAGGGCTGACTCCTTGATTCAAGGTAGTTTTTGGCACCATGGAGTGACAGTGTGAACAATTCTCCAACAAAAGGGGGCAACTGAGTATCTTTATGATTTATTAAAGTTGGATGTAAATATTTTTAAAATTCATTAATAAGAAAGTTAGAGAGCTCATAATCAGCCACTTCAGTTCTGAGACTTTATTGTATACTTTATGCCTAAGGAAGTTACAAAATGCCAAGCCTATCTCTCAACAATGAGTAAACAAAATGCCATCCCTATGCCCAAAGAGGACACAAAATTCCATTTCTAAGACACGGGGTAGTGGCACACGCCTTTAATCCCAGCATTTGGGAGGCAGAAGCAGGTGGATCTCTGTGAGTTTCAGAACAGCCTCCAAAGCTACAGAGAGACCCTGTCTCAGAAACAAACAAACAAAAATTCCATTTCTATCCTCAACAAAGAAATAAAGTGCCATCACTATGCCCAAGAAGTTAATAAAATGGCACCCTACGGATGATACAAAATGCCATCCCTTTGCCCAACAAAGAAACAAAATATCATTCCTATGCCCAACTAAGTAACAAAATTCCATTTTTATGCCCAAGGAAGAAACAAAATGTCATCCCTATGGCCAAGAAGGACCCAAAAGAAAACAAAATGCCATCCTTATGCACAATGAGTAAACAAAATGCCATCCCTATGACTAATGGGGAAAGAAAAACAGCTTTTAATAATAGAATTTGAATTGTATGTAAAATATAAAATTATTGATGTATGTCAATTTTGGATACAAACTTTATAAAAGCATTATATTATTGTTGTGTGTTACCATTAACTTCCAAATATTTCATCCTGCACTTTTTATTTTTAGTTCCATTTCTGTGTTGATGTTGACAGTATAATAATGGAAGAGATTAATTAATGTATTTGCACCTGAACCTACTTTAAATAATATCAGGGTGATAATGGAGAGCACATTGCATTGACAGGTCCCCCTTAATCATAATTATGCCAAAGTACCATCCAGAATCAATTAATACTGGATATCATACTGTTGTATGGAATTTTGATCTCAGAAGTGCATATCAAAGAGGAAGTCTATCATGTTACATGGAGGGGCTTTCTTGCTCATCCGCTCTGAAAATGAAAAGGAAGAATTTGTTGTAAAGAAAGGAACATTACTCAATGATAATCCAATGCTATGGAGCCTGATAATGTCTGACTGCATATATTTATGTATGATTGATAGTTACTTTATTCAGGCTCTTATTTTCCTTAAAGATTTAATTTATTTATGGTGGTGGATTTCTTCACATACATTGCTTATCTCCACATTGATGAAATCATGGTTACATAAATTATAACATAAAAAGTCTGCAATTAAGTAATAGAAAATAAGCATAACTATTTTGAGTAATGCATCTACCTATCTTTTATAATAAACAGAGACTCTGCCTACACTAAGAAAATTATGGGGCTGGGAGAGGACTCAGTGGTTAAGACCGATTGCTGTGTAAGAATTTTGAACTAAGATCTACTTAAATAACAGCTCTGAATGGACCTGTAATTCCAGTGCTTTGAACAACAGGGAAAGAAAAATTTGGGGAACTTAATGATCACTAGCCTAGCTCCAGGTTCAGTGGGAGTCATTGTATCAATGAAATAAAGTGGAGATTGATGGAAGGACTCCAACTGTCTCCATGCATGTGAATAAATGGGACACATACACCAGCAGATCTGTGTGCAGATACACCTCATTCAGAAATGGAAATTAGTGATAAAATATAGTGTTTATATACAATATAAAGCATTATTTGAATGTTACTTTCATTGTCGTGTTTGTGAGTGTTTGTGTGTGTGTGTGTGTGTGTGTGTGTGTGTATGTGTATGTATGATATGTGTTGGTATATCACAATGCAAATGTAGAAGTCAGAGGACTAGACTCTCTTGTCTCCTTCCACCTTGTGAGTCCTAAGAATAGGAGTACTCAGGTCTTCAGACTTGATAGGAACCATCCCACTGATTCCTGACATTTTTAAAAACACATTAGTCAAACACAGGAGCTTGGAGAATAGTGCTGTGCTAGCTTGCTTGCTTAGAATGTGCGCAGCATGAAATATACATGTGCACCATGTATATGTACTTATATATTTGTGTCTATGCATATTGTCCTACAAATACACATATTGATGTATAATAAAATCATACACAGTACTGCATGTTGCATTGTAATTTGTGTATATACAAGTACACATTTATGCATGAATGCGTGCATTCACATAATAAACTTGCCAAAAATCTCAAAGAGAAACGTTAATAGTAACAGGAAAGCAAACTTTGAAGTTTGTTGTATCTACTTGTAAGTAACTTAGCCTTTTTAAAACATAAACTCTATTTGAATATATCCAGTTCTCATTAGTAATTTCAGATAACCTTTTCCATTTACAAATTTTGCTATTTATTTACATTTCTAATGAATAATTCTTGGCTAGTCATTGTAATTTCAGGGTAACTTATTTTTGTCCATGCTCTGAATATTCAAATCTTTTATCTCTAGCTTGACTCCAACCTTATACATCCTATGTTTTACCAGTACTGCACAGGTGAACAGTTGTGAATTTCTCCTCTGAAGAATTGGCTACTGAGGGCTTTCTACCTCACTCTCTTATGAAGTCTAATTGAAAGTTTGGGAGGCAGATATTAGTTTATGTATGTTTGCTATTTGAAGTGTATCGTTGAGAAAATTCTGACAAACTAAAGATTCAACTAAAGTCCAACAAGGTGAACCAATGAGATGTTTTGTGGTTCCTCAAAATAGTATATAAGGGAAATTAATTCCAGGTGTATAGGTAGAAAGTTCTTAGGATAAGTAAGAACTCAGAGGCAGCTGCATTGCTAATAAACATGCCCCAGCAACAGACAGCCTGCATGAAAGTTAAATCTAGACACTCTCTACAGAACCTGCAGGCAGACAGACAAGCTGGAGAATCTCCACCTGAACTTTGACAGTGAGTTCACTCCCAGCAGGTATTCACTGATTATATAAACCTGTGAATGGGCCTAAGAATCTGAAGTTTCGGCTTCCAGACACATAAAATATGTTTATTTCCTGGATCTCAGATATTTCCCTCCTGTCTCGTGTAGGAAAAATTTTATTTGGGGGGAAACTACAATGCAACATTTTATTATTTTATTTTTAAAAAATAGAAAACACACTGTCTTTTATCATTTGACACACTAATTCTAGTTCCCATTCCCTCCTCTCCTCCCATTCACTCCACCTTCCCCCTACCCCACCCATTATCCATCCACTCCGCAGAGAGGGTAAGGTGCATTGCTTTGGGAAAGGTCCAAGACCCTCCTACAATATCTAGACTCCCACTCTTCAACTGGATTTTGGGAGCTCAGTCCAGTGCTCCGCTGCAGGTCTCTCCCTCTGTTTCCATCAATTGCTGGATAAAGTATCTATGGTGACATTTAAGATAGTCATTAATCTGACTACAGGGCAAGGTCAGTTGGGGTCCCCTCTCCACTTTTGCTTGGGGTCTTAGCTAGGGTTTTCCTTGTGAATACTTGGGATTTTTCTAGTGCCAGGGTTTTACCAGCCTCAAAATGGCTTCCTCAATCAAAATATCCCTTTCCATGCTCTCTATATCTGTCCTTCCAACATCTCAACTATCCTGTTCCCTCAAGCTTTGTTCCCCCATCCCCTTCTCTTCTC
Organism: Myodes glareolus; assembly: GCF_982192425.1. NCBI lineage: Eukaryota > Metazoa > Chordata > Mammalia > Rodentia > Cricetidae > Myodes > Myodes glareolus. The sequence continues at coordinate 63,251,652 of NC_142047.1, read as the reverse complement.
CTCTTCCACGTGTGCCCTTCCTTCTCCCCCCAACCCCATACTCTCAGTTTTGTCAGAAGATAATGTCTATTTCTACTTCCCAGGTGGATCTATATATGTTTTTCCTAAGGGTCACCTTGTTACTTAGCTTCTCTGGGATCATGGACTATAGGCTCCTTATCCTTTGCTTTATAGCTAGTAGCCAGTTATGAGTGAGAACCTACCATGCTCATCTTTCTGGGTTTGGGTTACCTAACTCAGAATAATTTTTTCCAGTTTCATTCATTTGCATGCAAATTTCAAAATATCATTGTTTTTTGCTTCTGAGTTGTACTCCATTGTGTAAATGTACATTGTCTTTATCCATTCTGTTGAGAGACAACTGTCCCATTCAGTTGAGGGCATTTAGGTTGTTTTCAGGTTTTGATTATTACAAATAATGCTGCTATGAACATAGCTGAACAGATGTCCTTGTAGTATGCATGAGCATTCTTTGAGTATATGCACAAGAGTGGTATTGCTGAGTTCTGAGGTAGCATGATTCCAAGTTTTCTGCAAAACTGCCATATTGATTTTCAGAGAGGTTGTACAAGTTTTCATTCCCACCAGCAATGGATGAGTGTTGCCCTTACTTCACATCCTCTCCAGCATAAGCTATCATTGTTGTTTTTGATCTTAGCCATTCTGACAGGTGTAAGATGGTATCTTTGAGTCATTTTGATTTGTCTTGCCCTGATGACTAATGATGTTGAACATTTCTTTAAGTGTTTTTCGGCCATTTGAGATTCCTCTGTTGAGAATTCTCTATTTAGTTCTGGTCTCCATTGGTTAACTGGGATTGTTTGGAATTTTGATGTCTAATTTTTTGAATTTTTTTATATATTTTGTAGATCAGTACTCTGATATGGGGTTGGTGAAGATCTTTTCACATTCAGTAGGGTATCTTTTTTTGTCTTATTGACTGTGTCCTCTGCTTTACATAAGTTTCTCTGTTTCAGGAGGTCCCCATTTACATATTGTTGCTTTCAGTGTCTCTGCTACTGGAGCTATATTTAAGAAGTAATCTCCTGTGCCCATGCATTGAAGGCTACTTCCCACTTTGAGCTGCTTTATGGCAGACCCTTTCTCCTTAACCATCACCTCCCAGTCTAAACTCCTCCACTGGCAGGGTACCTACCTACCTCTTCCTTTTAAGGTCCCTTCTCCGTCCACACGCTGACAGCTGTCTTCCTGTCTCCACACCAGTGGACCCTAATGCCCCTAAACCTGCTCTGCTCTCCCCAGGGGACAGAGTACTTCTCAAACTGTTAACTCCTAGGTCTCTCGAACCTCGATGGACAGGACCTCACAGGGTAATCCTTACCACCCTTCGGCTGCCAAGCTCTTGGGACACACATGCTGGTACCATCTCCCCAGGCTCAAGCGGGCGCCTACTCAAGACACTTGGTCTGTCCAGCAGACAAGACTTTCCACCCTCTGGTTTTCCAGGATGCCACAATGAAGGGTCTACCTGCTCCCATTCTGGCACATTCATCTTTGGTGACAACAATTTTTTTTTTTTTTTTTTTTTTGCTAGACACCTGCCTTCTCACCTCCCCCAAGGAACAGATGCCTGAAGTCTCCGGGATGACAGTACATGGGATGCCTCTTCAGCCACACCTCTTGCTGAATGTGGACACCTAGCTCTCCCCTTCCCCACGTTACCCCGTGTCCACAGAAAGTCGCCGGATTTGAGTCTATGCCCTTTTTTCCAAAGAGAGCCTAAATGTTTGTCATAATTACCACTCCAATTTTCTGTCATCCCTGTATCTAAAGAGTCTAGAATGTTAAGTTGAGAGCTTAGGCCCCAACCCCTTGAATCTGCCCTAGCCCCCTGACCCTGAGAATTAGCACTCTGAACTCCAAATCCCAAAAAGCCAGGTTCTGACCCTCCCTGGGGTGGGGGTGGGGTTCAGAACCACTCCCACCAAATATTTAAGTGAACTCCCAAAAGAGGAACATGTAGTCTCTTTTCCTTCCTCCCTGGGGACACATTCATGGCCCCTCGGTGTCACCCAAGAGTGCAGAACTCACATTAAACCTGGAAATATCTTAATTTGACTTGTTATGATTTGACTTGATTGTGATTTTGCATCGGCAGAGAGCTTGCATTAGGAAAATATTCCTAACAGTAATGAGAGCAGCTTGGTATTAGCACAGAAACAGGTTGACCAATGAAATCAAATCGGAGACCCAAAAGAAGTAAGCAAACGAGCATTTCAAGTTAGAAAGATAAGGATAGGCAGCTATCAGAAAAGTACACAGTAGATGGGAGAGGCAGGGAGAAGTAGGCTGAGAAAATCCACAGCTCTAGCCTCACACATCCCCAATGAGAGTGGAGAAACAGAAGCCTCATTGAAAGGTTAAGTCAGGCAACCCTAGTGAAAATAAACCATAGCCCTACACTGGTATTACTAAACTGTACTCAGGTTAGATGAAGGGTTCATAAATATTTGCCAGTAGTTTCTTGTTCACCTGAATATAGATTAGACACTGGGTTAGGTGTTATATCATACACATAAAGACTATACATATTACATATCTGCAATGACCAAATCCTTGAAGTCATCATAGGTTAGGGCTGGAGTTGATATACACCATGACGGTTGTTCCCTGTTGTCAATTATGAGTCTGAACTCACTGAGAGCTAAGGCACTGGGACCACCCGTAAGGCACTTTCTTGACCAGGTTATTTTTAATAGGAACAGCCACCCTAAATGTGTGTGTCCCCTTCTGGTGGAAGGATAAAAGGAAGATAAAAGGAAGTCTGAAGGAAAATCTTTGGTCCTTGTCTCATTAGACCAGTCTTGCTAGTGAGCCTGCTGTGGCCGCTGCTGCCACAGCTTCATTGGACTTCTGAGGCAGCCCAAGCACAAGCAAGTACATGCAAACTCACAGTGAGTAAGCAAAATTAGCCAAAACAACCTGTCAGTATACGAATAGCTCAGTAACTATTGATGAACGCTTCTAGCTCATCACAACACACAGGCCCTGTTGTCTGCCAGTTTCAAAGGGACCAACCAGAAACGTTCTTGCACCAGCTTAATTTCCATAGCCCCGTATAACCCCGCCCCCGACCTTTTTTACAACAAAGTGCTTTGCATTTGCATCTCACAGTCTGCTTCATCGCCTATTTGTCCTCTCACTCCTGCCCCACCCCCTGCGAAAAGGGGTTGGCAAAACAGGCAGGAGAAACAAGCCTGCAAAAACTACAATTGATACCCACTGAGGATGGGCCTTTTCCTTTTGCTTTCTTTTTCCATCCTCCTTTCCCTCTTTTTCTTTCTTGCTTGTTACCCCAACTGCTATCCCTGTTCCCATCTCCTCTGGCATCTTGAGTTAGCCCCCTTCAGCTGTTGTCAGTGAACTGATCCCGGTTTGGGGCTTTCTTTCCTATCCCTACATTTTCTTTCCTTTCCCCAGTTTGTCTTCCTGCTTAGAAACTCTCCATCATGACTCCCTTCGTCCCAGTACCTCCACATAAAGACCCTCTGACAGGTCCTTTGCCGGGAAACTGTGTGAGCATATGGCAGCGTGGCCTAAGGAGCCATGGATGTGTCTCACTATAAAGTAGCACACTCAGTCCAGGAACACTGCGTTTACTTTCGTTTTCCCTTCATGGCATGGACTCCCCTCGGGTTGTCTGAAGGCTCTCTTGCTTTACAGGGAGTCCTGACTGCTCTTAGGAGAGTATACTGTTGGATTTCTTAAGTCTCTTTTCTCGACTAATCTGATTAAGTGACCACCTGTTAAAGGCCACTGGGGTGGTGGCCCGTCTATTAATTTACGGAATGTTTTTGGCCGTTTAACTGTGGTTGAATTCCCTTTTCCTTCTGGGATTGGAATGTTTTCCCCAGATGGCAGCTATTTCCTCTGGTTTGACCCTGGAGCTGAGCGTGGGGAGCAAGATGCAGTGGCTGCCCCTCACCCCATGTCTTCTGGCCACTTTCCTCTTTGCTGCTGTTCTTCACAGGCTCCTCCCGGGGCCCATCATGAGTGGTGCCCCTTTCCTGGTGGATGGGGCCTTCCCTTCGCCCCCCAGCACTGCCTCCACTGTCTCCCCCAGGTTGGCAAGAGTTCTGTGTGTCTCACATGAGGGCAGCCCAGAGTATTCGCCTTTACCTGATCTCCCATCCACAATATGCAGAGTCTGGAGTCAAAGCTGCCTTTTCTGGCCTTTTTTGCTGAACTATTCCAGCAGGACTTTGAAGCTGAGGTGGCCCAGGTCTTGGAGTCACTTTTCTTTCTTTCTTGTTGCCCCAGCTGCTGTCTCTGTTCCGATTGACCTTTGACTGTCATATGCATACATGTATACTCATAGGTTCACACATACATACATGCACACACACAGAGAATTAAATATGGTTACTGTTTAGATTTGAAATCAAGCAAACTGCCCTCTCTAGCTACATATTGCTCTTAAATAACAAAAATAAACTATGGTTTGCAAAGAATATTTATAAATCTTTATCTTGTAAAAAATAATTTTTATGAATTTCTGCCTTTGAAATCATAGAATCAGATGTAAAATAGAACTCATTTCTAATGTGATAAACACAACCTGAAGGAAAAATTTGCAAAACTGTCCTCACAATTCAGTGCATATTTGAATATTTCCTTACTAAGATATTTGTTTTTTACTTTGTCTTTTGTTCTTGAGTCCTTGTAAGGATGGCTATATCTTTCACAATTTTGTGGTAGTGTATTTGTTTAAATCCATTAATTTTGTCATTATTCTTATCTACTTTATTAAAATAAGTGTAAAATAATGAAAAAATGGATAATTAACACAATATTGAATTCTAGGTAGATTCATTCAAGAAATAAAAATAAACATTCTGCATTTATCACCAGATCCCTTTAAGAACTCTTTTGAAAGTATTAGTATGTTGTTTCCTAATTCATCTGGGAAGCTTATCATATTTGAATGAAGGATCTGATTGTTTTGTCTCAGGGATCAGCTGAAGGAGGTGTTTGAACTTCTGCCTGGAAGGAAGGACAATGAGCTAAGCCTGGGGTAGTCCCAGCATTCATCAAAGATAAAAGTCCTGATATTCCTCATGTACTTGACTTAGTTCTATAAAAGGCCTGCTTTTCTAAACTTATGCTTGCCTTAAATAAAAATAGTGTCACAAATGAAAATGAAATTTGAAAGCATCTTTATTGCAAAAATTATAAAATGTGTGTCTTAAGATATGTTTACATGTATCCTTACAAAAAGACCTATTTATATGCATGTGTGCCTATGCCATGTATGTGCAAGTACCCATGTAGGTCGATGCCAAATCCTCTGAAGCTACAGGTGTATGTGAGATCAGAACTGCAGAAAGAGGGTGCTGAAATTGACCCAATGACCTCTGGTCTTCTGCTAGAGTAATGCATACTCTAAATTGTAGAGTCAATGTACTTAAACCCCCACACATGTGCACATGCGCACACACTCATAGAGAAAGAGAGAAAGAGAGAGAGAGAAAGAAAGAAAGAAAGAAAGAAAGAAAGAAAGAAAAGAAAGATACAAAGACAAAACAAGGGACTATATATATATATATATACGCACACACATATGTATACATACATACATACATATATATGTGTGTATTTATATGTACATGCATGCATTTATGCAAGTATACATATATAGGGATATTTTACTTGTATTTAATAAATAAAACTTGCCTAAAGACCAGAAGGGCAAAGTTAAGTTACTAGATGTCATGCAACTTTAATCCCAAGATTTGGGAGACAAAGACAGATGGATCTCTGTGAGTTCAAGGCCAATGCTGAAATAACTCCAGGTGGTGATGCCTCACACCTTTAATCCCAGTACTAGGAAGTCAAATACCTTTGATTCCAGCACTAGAGAGAGTATAAAATGGGAGGCGACAGAGGCTTAATCTGCTTAATCTTCTTAATCGGTTTAGCCTGTGTTTGCCCAACATTGTTAGAGGTATGACTTCTCTAGTGGCTTGGCTGCTTTGCTTTTCCAGTTTTCAGGTTGAACCCCAATATCTGACTCTGGGTTTTTATTATTTGTGCTACATATATGATAAAAGGAGAAACATAGGTACAGGAGATCAAATGACTGTTAATAAAACAGTAATGCAAATAACTTTATTGGCATGTGGAAATGTGATTAGTTGCTGCTAAGGAGAAAGGAAAGTCCTATGATGACAACATGCTTCCTGAGGCCTTAGGGACTAGCTACAGTGAATGCCAGTTCTGTTTGACAGAAGAAAATATAATGTGTTTTTAAGTCTTATTTAATAGTAAAGGTATGAGATCAAATTGTGATTCTTATATTTTTAGTGAGAAAAATATGGAAAATTTACATTTTCTTGTATGTGGTATATGGAAATATTATTTTTTGAGACAAATTTTTACTGTGTAGTAAAGACTCTCCCTGAATTTGTTAACCAACTTCCTAGGCCTCCCAAGTGCTAGGATCACACTGGTAACTCTCATGCCTGGTAGAAATTATTATTTTTATTAAAGACAGAGTTTTCCTAATTTGTTTGGCATGTGTACTCACTAAAATGGTGAGTTATATTACATAATTGAACAGGTTATGTACAGGTAGTACTCAGAAGTGTGTCATACTATGGGAAACATGTTTTTACTTTTAAAATATTTAGAACATTTTTTTTAACTTCTATGGTGCACACTAATTGGCAAGTAGGAACAGTGAAATGTAGACAAACATTTCCCAAATGTTTTCAAAACATGAATCTCTTCCATTGTTAAATAAAAATTTGTTAACCATGAAGTCTCTTTCTTGGAACTAGAGAGATTCTCATCATTAACCAGTGTTTGATGCTCTTCCAGACAACTGGGTTCAGCTTCCAGCATTCACAGAGGGAAGGCCATGATGATCTGTAGCTCTTTGTAGCCTCTGGGAGCATCAAGAAACAAGTGCTCCTACACCCACAATAAAACAAATCTTTAAAAAACAATAAAATAGAAAGTGGCTTTCCTGACAGATTTCTATGTGAGTCTTGGAAAAGACTGATGACTCCTCCTATTCAATTTCTCTTCTCAAAAACAAGCTCCAAGAGATTCTTTGCACTTGAAAAAGAAATCTCTCCCCGACCCAACTTTATTTATCACCATTTCCTTTCCTGTGATGTTAACACCAAATTGAGCTCAACCTCAGGCCCATGGGAATCATCGCAAACATTGTGATAATGAGATACGATTGATGCAATTTTCCTGCATAATCAGAGGAGGGTTGAACCATGACAGGCTAATCTCCAATACAACATGCTAACAGAATGAAGCTGCAGTAGGAAGCTCAGGTCACTTTATTCATCAGTACCCTGTCTGTTAATGTGCTTAAGTGTCCCTGTTAAATAACAGCTTATTTCTCATTGCTCCTCATGGTCTTGCATGATTAAGAAGCATTTAGATAATATCTGTAATAAGATTAAGCTCACTGAGCTATGAAAATTGCTGAGTTATGAGAATCAAATGAGACAAAAGTTTCCAACTGTCAAATTAAGTAGAATAAATTAAAAGGAAAAGAAAATGGTGCCTCCCCAGAGACACCTTGGATATGTTCTATTGTTATTTCCCTTCCTGGGTTTCATCTCTGAGGACAGGCTGACAATTGTTTCTAAACTATCACTGATAGGTATATTGGAATAGAGTAGTGAAAACCCATCAGCAACAGCATCACCAACAAAAATAAAACTCAAATACAAGACTTTTTATCTATATATCTCATTTTAAAATCAATTTCTTAGTCTCAATCTCTTAGGCTCCAAAAACCAAAAAAGATCAATCTCTTAGTTTCAAAATCGTGTGTAATTTTTAGACCATGTGTGAGTTCACATTGCTGGGATAAAGAGCTTGTTGTATCTTTACATATGTGTAAGTGGGGCTGGGCGATCATCCGCTTTGGAGAACTCTTAACTGCTCTTGCTGTGGACCCAAGCTTTGTTCCAGTCACCTATGATGAGTGCTTCACAACTGCTTATCATTTCAGCTCCCAAGGATTTGATGCTGCACCTGCCCTCCATGGGCACCTGTACTGATATGTACATACCCTCTTACCCTCTTTCTCACATACTTATGCATAACTGAAAATAAAATTAATCTTTAAAAAAATCTATGCTGTAGCCTTCTTTCCATAAAAGTGGGTGTTAATTTTACAGACTGTGTCCACCCATTTAGTCACCACATTCAACAAGTTTGTATTCACACCTTTTCCAGAAATGGCATAATTACCAGCCAGTGTCTTGCTCTTCAGACGTGCACAAAAAGACACCATTTAAGAAAATAATGACAACAACACCGCCACAAGATGTAAAGAGATTCCAACAAAATCTTTCTTGATTCAATAATATCACATTATCATAGAAGGTAGAGGTATGGAAGACCACAATTCTGGAGTAACATATCTCAGTTCATGAGGGGATTCAGTCAGAGCTGACTATTTGCTCTTGTTCTCGTTATAAGGGATCAATGGAAAATACATGTTATATCAAGGAAAACAAACAACCTCAAATTATAGGATATATATATATATATGTATATATATATATATATATATCCTGCATATGGATTGATTTTAAAGTAGTGTGTTTATGTACATTTTCATGGGCGGTTGCCTATGTATACATCAAGGAGCCAGAACATGGCCTTTTGAGTTGTTCCTCTGGGTTTTACTTAACCTGTATTTTGAGGGAAGTTCTCTTAGTCTCATGTGGAGCTTATCAAGTAAGCAAAACTGACAGGCCAATTAGCCCAGGGATTCACCTATGTATTCTCTTTAGTGATTTAATTGGAAGCTGATTCTACCCCATTATATTCTTTTAAAATATGGGTTACGTAGATCAAAATATGATCTCCATTTTCCTGACCAAGTCTTCACTTGAGCCTGCTAAATCAAATTTTAAAGTATGTCTTCATGTCATTTATATAGTCTTTCTGTGCTTATTTATGAAAAATAAATAGGGAAATAACTCTGTTTCGTGGAATTATTGGGAATAATGGGTGACATAATATCTAATCAAATTGTTGGTATTACCTGAATAGGAATATAATAATCAAGAAATATTATTTTCTTTATCCATATCCATTTTTGTTTCATTCTTGTAAACTTTTTTAATGTGATTTTAATGCAGTTAAATTATTGTCTGCAGATAATATCAATGAGTTTCAAACACTTTACAAGTTGTGTACTTATAATACATTTGTTTGATGTATGTATGTATATGTACACAGCTGTGAGCATGAAAACAGGCCAGAAGTTGAAGCTGGATTACTTCCTCTATTGCTCTCCATCTTGTTTTTGAAACAGGTCTCCACTGAAGCTTGAACTCTCTAATTTGGCTAAGCTGTCTGGACAGAAAGCCCCAGAGATCTTAGTGACTCCACATCTCTGATATTGGAATTGTAGGCATGAACTCCCACTGCCAGATTTTTATGTGGATGCTCAAAACCACCCTCAGTTCCTCAAGTTTGCATAGCAAGCACTGTTCAGATAGGGCCATTCCTTGACTTTAAGATTAGGCTTTATAGGGGTTTTAGTGTAGGTCTTGGTTTGAACATATATACAAGTCATTGTCTATACATATATAATATTGCATATACCTGTACAAATCTAAATATAAAATGTATATTAACCAAAATTGTCATTTATCTATCCACCAGCTCTTTCAGTGCCATCTGTTTATAACCATGGTATATAGGAGATGTTACCCAAAATGCACAACAAACGATCAACAAGCTGAGAGTAAGCAGGTCACTTCTCCATTCAATTTGGCTACAAAATGTGGGTCTCATACATAATTTATCTAATTATTTTCAGCAAACTTCTCTACACTTTTGCTACCTTGTATAAAACACTGACCTAGGATTTTAGAAGACAGGAAAGTGGAAAAAATATGTAACAAGCTACTAGTTCTACAACCTTGTTGTGATTTAGTATTGAAAACTATGTTGGCTGTGATATGGCTTGATGTTTCTTGAGCTTCACAGACCAATTATATATTTTCATCAAATACTTTCTTTAAGTGAAATTTAAGGTTTATACTTTTAAGCTGAATTTTAGCCACTTTAACTACTTAAAAGACATAGAAGATTTTTGTTGCTTTTTTTATTTAAAAAGAGAATGGAAAGTCTAGCAACCTTCAAAGAATGCTCAATTGGATAGAGAAAGCCATGCAGTTCCCAGGAGATGGGGATTTCAGGTCCTTCATGCTGTCAGCCCAAGGGCTCTCACAGTCCCCAAATCAAATGTTTTCACAAGGAATTTTACCAAAGTTTCCAGTACTTGTAAGAGAACATTTGAAAAGGATCAAGGTACAAAAAAAGTATTGAAGTCATAGAACACACAAAAAATATGTCTGTTTCACAAGCCTGGCTTCCAGAAATTACTAGCTGGATAAGCTCTGCCTTTATGACATCGTGACTCTATGCATGGATATATTATAGTACCCAGCCATGACAAGCTCAGTGAAGGCGAAAGTCTTAGTAGCTTACCCTAAGGCAATACCTGGTTTTAAAAAAGACTACAAACTGAGACTACCCCAGGCACCACCCAGAGACCATTCAAAGGAAATTCCTAATGTTCCAACCATTGTAGATAGGATTACCTGCAAGCATATATCCATCACTTTTCACCAGGACACCCCTAGATAAATATCAGCAAATCAGGGATCCTGAGCCTTAAAAATCCCCCACCTCAACAGGTGTAATATGCAGGCCTTGCCTGTCACCTGGGTACCCAGTCCCTTTAAGAGACAAGTCCCAACCACTCCCTTCCCACCAAGGCAAACAGATCTCCTGCCTCCTCTCCAGTTCTCTCTCTGTCTGTCCCTCTTCTAAAGAGGTAACTACTGTGTCCCCTTCTTCCCCTTCTCTCTTCTCTCTTTGCTCTTGCCTTCCCTTCCATAATCTCTTGCTCTTATATCATTCCCAATACCCACTAAACAAACTCTATACCCAAGCTGTCTCCATATGCCATATCTGTCTGTCACCCACCACCATCTCCCATCTGCCAAGGGGTTTTACTAAGGCCTTGGGTCATCTGCTGTCAGCCTCAGGTCATCCCTCATGAGACTGGTTTTAGGTCACCATCATTATTTGATATCACCAACCTTCACTATTGTTAAAAACCCCACCCCAATTGAGTTCTCTGACTGTGTACTAGGTGGGTTTTGGGAGACACTATGATCTGGACATGACATCTGGGATCCCACAAACCCACCAGGACCATTGCCATGTAGGGCCTTCAGACAGTCAGTAAGTTTTCTGTGTTTACTTTTCATTTTCTGTCTCTCTGTTTTGAATATCCATCTGTAAATATGCCAGAATAATCTGTGAGAGACTGCTGACGATCTGAGTGGACATGTGAGAGGATCACATGTGGGTCCCCAAGAAGATGTCCCAGGACCCATCTGTAGGGAAATGAATCTGTCTGGTTAATTTGGGTCCATGGACTAGACCCTTGTGTATGGGATAAAATTCCTCTGGTTTCTGTAAAAGGACGAATGGGTTATACCCATATTCTGATTTAAAGCTGGTGCCATTGGCTCAGTTTTGCCTCCATGTGTCAGGAAAATCCTGCATTGTTCCGTGTACTGTTTTGTTTTTGTCCATCCTCTTTCTGACTTATGAGACTGATATAATGGAATATACTCAAAACTTAAATTAAGTCTTATGACTTTAATATTGGGTCACTTACAGGACTTGAGAAATAGGACAAGAAGTATAGGGTTTGAAACAAAAAAAAGTCATGTTTTTTCCTTAAACAGATGAAACAAACAACCTCTACACACCTTGAACATTTCATTAAAAAGAGACAGCCTCAGTCCATAGAACAGCGGCAATTCAGGCAGGTTTGCCTTGGCATGCCACACAGGCACAACTTGCGTGCAGTTTGCTTAGATGGATGGGGCATCCGAGTTATGCAGCCTTGTTATGACAATGTAGCTAGACTGCCAGCCACAGTTTGTAAGGGGAAGTGTGACCAATAAGATTTCAAACATTAAATGGAGAATGTGAAGTTAATTGCTATAGCTGAAAATATTAACAATCTTTAGCCCCCATGCTGCACACAGCCCCCTTCCCATACTGGTAGGTGGGGCTACAGTGGCCTGCCTTTGGAGTTGCCTGTGTCAGCTTCTGTTCAAACCTGACCGTGCTTTGACTCCATGGTTGCTAAGCTATGGCAGCCGTGTTTTGACACTGTAGGTTAATTCTGGTTAGAAAGTTTTGTTTGACTTGTTAAAAAGTTTTGTCTATTTCTTGACAAAATTGAGCATACTTGTTTTGTTGGAGAGTTTGTCTGTGTTTTCTGGTGTTTTCATTAGTTTTGTTGCTAGCATGAGCTGAAACAGAAAGGGCTTGGATATTTCTGCTGTCTCTGCCACCAACCACTACTTTGGCCATATTTATGGGCATGGCTCAAATTTATCTTTGAGATCTAGTTGCTGGATTTTGGTTAGCAGGAATTCAAATATCTTTTTCTTTATGGAGGTAATGGTAAAACTGTTTTATGCTGTTATTTATTGGAAAGCTGGTCCTAGAAATGGATTATGGCTCTTCCTTCGCTAGATGCAGGTATATTTAAAATTTTCCTCCATGTCACTATTGTCATTTGAGTCTCCGACACAGTGACAAGGAAAAGAAAACAAAGCAGAAGAGCCCAAAAAATGGACTTGGCTTATGTAAACATTCTTTACTTCAAAATATAAGTTTATTTCTCCTAGTTGCATTATAATGTATTTAAATTAAAATAAAACTAGTTAAAAGTTAAAACTAACAACACTGAAAATTGATAATTTAAAATCTATGCATGGGTAATTTTAAAGGAACCACATAACATAATTCCAATTTGAATTGCAATCCCTTTTTTAGTCAATCACATGGCTGGTTGTCATTTTGCTAGTATTAAAAAAATATGGATGTTTCAGGATTTTATCACCATCTTGTTTAGAGATAACCATGTAAAATGGGCCTGACTAAGAGACAAAAGTTCTCTGATAATTTGGATTGGGATAGATTTTTATATGATGGTTTATGTCAAGTCCTAAAACCAAGGCTTACAAAAAAATAAAATTCAAAATGCTATAGTTGCATCTCAATGATTTTATAATCAAAAATGTACTTGGTTCTGCCACTTAAATTTTGTAATTTAAATGTTACCCAGGTGATAAGGACTATAAAGACACAAAGGGATCATAGGATAGAGTTGAGGTTTGCAAATGTGTGGCGGGACTAGAGTCACAAAGAGAATCCAATTTCAAGGAATGAACCTTAACAGTTGTAGAAATGCCGGTGCTTGGTGATACTCACCAGAAGCAAAAGGTACAGTGAAATGGAGCAGGCTGAGAACAAAAAATTGGCTATGTATATGCTGTCGAGGGTGGGGCAAAAGAAGGACTCTATTTTTGATATTTCAAAAAGACATTTAAGATATTTAAATTTTTTTAAAGAACAGTTTTAAAAATATTTAAATTGATAACACTATGGGGAATTTTTGCTCATATATTTTATATTGTTAATATTTGAACTTAAAATAAAAGGCTAAAATTCACATTTATAAGCACTAAATGTTACCCAGAAACTGGGATGTTCATTTCTTGTAATGCCGCAACAATGACTTAAGTGGTCTGGCAAAAGACTCAGAACAAGTTCTCAGACCACTGAGTCTCAATATTTTGCTGAATAAAAAAACTTTTTGCATGGATAGCCAAGACCACCTGCAAGTTAGATATTTGCATTAAGATTCATAGCAATGGAAAAAACCGCAGTTGTATAATAACAACAGGAAAAAATTTGTAATAGCGGGTCTCCTCAGCATGGGGACATATGTTAGAAAATGTTAGAAAATAAAAGTATATAAGTTGAGAAAAAGTGGCTTAGGAAATGTTTCTCTTTATTCAAGGTCTAGTCAGGCTTAAAAATGTGTGTCTAGCCTCTATCTTTGTTAATTTTGCTAAGATTGAGCTATTTGGATAAACTGAGACTTATACATGTTTTATGTTCACTAAAAAGAGTTTCAATTCAAAAGCATTATTATAAAGCTAAACCTGACAGAAATGTAGAATAAAGTCCTAGTCTTGTAGAAGCTGCAAGGTTATTGTAAGGTGTTAAGAAATGCAAGTTAATGGCTATCTTTGTAAACGATCAAGTTTTTTAGTTGTAGCCATGCTAAGTACTATTGCTATAATTAATTACAAGGATCAACCTTTCTTAGTCCTCTATATATGTTTTCAAAAGTTAAACTTAAAATACTTAACTAAAAACAAAGTTGTCTATTCAGAAATATCTGAGCAGTTCTCAAATACTTCAAGGAGCTGAAGAATATGGCATTTACAATGTTGATTGAAAAGCTTGATCAAACAGTTTGATCAAACAGAGACTCCCATATCCTAAAAGTAACTCAATGTCTTCAATGAAGATTATGGGGCACTATGATGTCTCTACCTGAATTATGATGGTATTAACCAGTGGGGAGATGCCCCAATACAACACCTGTTGCCAGGACCCAGACCAGACTGTGGATAAACATCAAGATACTAAGGAATTGGTTGTACCAACTTTACCTAGACAAAATAAGGTTGGTGTTTTCCATGTCCCTTTTCCATAGGGAGAAAAACTTACACCTTATGGGCCTGGTGAAGATTACTGTTTTGGTATTTATGCCTCCAATGCTGTACAGACCAGGGTGTGGCAAACTAGGTATGGACTGGTCCCTGTCGTTTTTAATAGATTTGGAAACTGTTTGGTATACATTCAGGTATAATTTATCCTTTTTGGATCTCTGATAACACTGATGGTTGGATTAGCTATAACTTTTTCAGGTTGGCAGCAGGCAACCAGGTTCTTCCCCAAAGTTATAGTCAGCTTATTAGCTTTCTATCTATCTATCTATCTATCTATCTATCTATCTATCTATCTATCTATCTATCTATCTACACACACACACACACACACACACACACACACATATCACCATGAACTGCTTCAGATGCAGGCAAAATTCAGCTCAGCCACATATAGCATCCTTTTAATGGACAATAGAAAAAATATAGTTGTTCTTCTTCTTGCTGTTTTACCTGAAATCATAAAGGATCTTTGAAAAAATGTGTTCATTATCTTATGATTCCACGAAATTTGTTTAATTGCTTACTTAGATAATTGAAAGCTGCAGTAGAGGGTCAACAGTGCGACAGAACAGAGAAAGTCACAAGGACTAGGATGGTGAGGAGAAAATACTCACATTTGTATAAGGTCATCTTGTGTTATCATTTTATACCAAATAGTTTACTTAGAGGAGAAAACAGAATTTGAGTTCAGAGCAAAAAAGCGGCCTCATACTATATATACATATATACACACACATACATGCATTTCCATATGCACAAAACACAAATGTGAACACATACATATAAGTTATGCATATAAACATACCTATGTGAATACATGCATACATATACATATTCCTGAATTGCTTCTCCCTTCCTCTTGTGCCTGCTGATGACATGTTAACATATCTATTGAACCAACCTTGAGGACTGTGTTTCACGCACATCTGTGGGTTTCTCTGAAGGATTACTTTTGGAGTGGATTCCAGATAAGCACTATGTGAAACGTTGTTATACCATACTTAAGAATTCAGGGCAGCAACTACGATGATAACACCATCAGTATGCAATTTACCATGTCAGCCATAGAACCTGAGTTCAACAGCAAGACCCCTGATAAAAGAGAAGGCCATGGTGTGTGAAACTGCCTTCCCAGTGCTAGAGAGCCAGAGGCAGATCTCTTAGGCACAATGGCCAGCCAATCTAACTGCCAGTCACAGGTCCAAAATAGAGATCATATCTCATAAAAGAAATGGAATAGCTCCCCAAACTGACCTCTGGCTTCTGTATTGACAGGCAAAATTCTCAAAGCTTTCATCAACAGGCACACACATATTTGAATATGCTGTGTACACACAGACAAACACATGCATGCAGTTCCTGCTCCCCAAATGCTTGCCACAAAGATCCAAAAGTGGGGTATAAAAGCAATTGACCACAGAGAGCCTTTTGCTGTGGGGTAATGTTCTTGTACACTGTAAAGATTTGTCACTCATATTGTTTTAATAAAATGATGACTGGCCAGTAGCCAGACAGAAAGTATAGGTGAGGCAAGCAGGCTAGGAAAATTCTGGGAAGAAGAAAGGCAGAGATACATCCACCAGCTAGATGCAGAGGAAGTATGATGAGAATGCCTCACTGAGAAAAATACCAAGCCACATGGCTAAACATAGACAAGAATTATGGGTTAATTTAAGTTGTGAGAGCTATTAATAATACACCTGAGCTAATACGTCAAACAGTTTATAATTAATATAAACCTATGTGTGCTTCTTTGTGACTAAATGGCTGCGGGACCAGGTGGGACAGAAACTTCTTCCACAAATTTTTGCTAATCTCATTGCAGAATAGTCACAACCCTGACTGCTCTAAATTCATGAAAATTGGGCATGTCATTTTACAAAAGGTGACATGAATGTCAGTGTGTTTTGCACTTACCGATTTTCTCAGAATGTTAGAAGAATATCACACCTGGCATGAAAAACAGATGAGTTTTCAAGTTGGCAAGGTCTCAGGGATTTTGGAAAGTTAGGGCAAAAATATGCAGTTAGATTTGCTAATTTCCGTTAAGAGAAAACTGCTGATCTCCTCAGCAGTAGCCTTAATGCTGTGCTCTGTGATTAACTAATGGTGGGAAAGTGTTCTGTATTTTATTATTGAGGAATCAGAGGAAACATGGTGCTTAATTATTCAGCAGCCCTAGAGGCCACTGCTGATGCTCAGATAAAAATAAACTATCAACCTCAAGCCACCACCAGAATCGAAGAACAAATCACACCTTTATTTCATTTATATGTTACAAAATGTGCCTGGCAAATAATTTCAAGAAAGACCATTATAATCAGAACATAGCTGCAGGCTGATTCTCCATGAAGTGACAAATTAGAGTTTAATGTATTACAAGCCATTGTGCTGAGGCTCTAAAGGAAGCATGCCACTAAGGACAGCTTTCTCTGCTTGTCTGCCTTAAGGGGATTCTTAGAACAGGCTCCAAAGAGAAATCACTCTATGCCCTGTCTGTGCAGATCTTATCTCCTAAATCCCAACCACAGAACATTTCCAATTATTGACTACTTCTGTCCTTCATCAAAAGAGAGTCAATTTGTGGAATTATTCAAGACAGAAAATGGTGAAGCTTCTTCACAAGGCCTGTAGCAGCCGCCTGAGCTCTGACTTCAGTGGAACCTGACTATTTCATTCAACACATGAAGTAGGGAGACAGTATTTTGCAAGTCATACATATAATCAGAGGTTCATACCTAAAGAATTTTAGAACTCAACAAATAGACACAGAAATGGTCAAATTAATATTATAAATATTTACCTAATTAATTTGAATGCATAACTAATAAATACATGAAAATGAATGGTTAAGATTACTAAGCATTTAGAAAATGAAATATGAAGATACAATCAGATACCACCTTATTCTATTAGGATAGTAGTAATAACAAGAAACACGCAGCCCACACATGCACACATGCGTGCACGCACACGCACACACACACACACACACAACACAAATACACCACACATCGTATGTGCTCGAGGATATAAATCATAAAAATTATTTTATAATACTGACTGTAATGTGAAATGGTAAAACTGATATATAAAATTATGTGGTCTTCACTTAGAAAATATTGAAAACAATTTCTCTATCATTCAGTGTTCTAGTCAGGTATTTTTCCAAAGCAATTGAAAACATAGTCTAAAATCTGTACTTGTATATCTACATCTATAGTAACATATTCATAATAATTTAAGTTATAAGAAACTAGAGTTTACCAAGAAGTATATATAGAAGTACTATGTAGTAAATCCATATAGTAGAATATTAGTTAACTACAAAAAAGGAAGTTTTGATACCCTGCTGCTAGAGAGATTAATGTTGAAAACAATATATTAAGTGAACAAATGCAATCACAAATTCACATCTACTGAATAATAAATGTTTTTGTGCCATTATTTGGAACATTTCCTCCCTTGATTTATCAAGTGTTTTCACCATGAAATTGTGCTTTATTCTGTTAAATATTATTTTCTGTATCAATTACAAAAAGTTTTTCTTTTCATTACATTGATTCTCAGAAGTAAAAATACTTTGCATACCTTGGTGATTCTCAGCTGGAAGCAGCATAGACTAGTTTTATATATTGCTGTATCTAGTGTCCTAGTGTTATGTGGAGGAATTTTTTATTCACATCTCTGAGTGATACTGGCTTGCCTATTTTTCATGAAGTCTTTCTCCAATTTTAATATTAGGACAATAATGAATCTGTAATGGAGCCAGAAAATGTTTCCTCTTCTTTTATTTAAAATTTATGACCCAGTGTGGTGGCACACAGCTGTGAGCTCAGAGTGAAACTCTGTCTCAAACAAAACAAAACAGAAGAGTGCCAAAGTCCCACAGTTCGTGAGTGATTGGAGTTGACTCTGCTAAGTGTCAGCAGGCTGGAGCAATGAAGCTTCCTGGGCTGCATCTACTTATGGTTTGGATGTTATTATTTGTTGTCTCTCCTACTGTTTCTATAGTCACATCATTCTTCAGGATAAGGTATTAGTAGCTTTTGCCCTCCAAGGAAATTCTGCTTCACGGACATCATTTTTTCAAACACAAGGATGGACAAAATTTCATCATAAACTTAAAATGTTTCTGTAGGGTCTATAGTTAAATATTAATTTTCACTTCTTAAATTTGGGTCATCTCTTTCCCCAGTTAATCCTTGCAAACAATGCTTAGCTTGATGTTTTCAAAGAACTGCCCATGTTCTCTTTCATTCCCTCAATATTTTCTATTTTTTATTTCAATACTTCCCTTGATAATGTATTTTTATTTTTCATGTGTATGTGTGTAGCTTATGCCCATGAGTTGTGTGTGCATGGATACAAGAGAAAGAAATCACAAGTCGTGCTCTTTCACTGTGGACCTATTCCCTAGAGATAGGGTCTCTCTCTGAATGTAGAACTAGGCTGGCCTCAAATAGCCTTGAGTGATCCTCTCGATACAGGTGCACATGTACCCATGGCAGACTTTTCATATGGATATCAGAGTCCAAACTTGGTTCCTCGTGCTTATGCAACAATGCTCTTACCCACTGAGTCATTTCCTCTGTTTTTATACATATGCATCAATTTTATTTTGCTTTTCTTTGCCACTTTCTTTTTTAACAATTAAACTTTTTCCCCCTTGGAGACAGTCTTTTTTATTTTTTTACTTTTTATTTGTATGTGTGTTCATGCCACCATCTGTCGTCCCCTGCTCAGGGACATCAACGGGTTTTTTTTTTATTTATTCTTTATATTTTTTCTTTTTATAATAGTAATTATTATTATTAAAAATTTTTACCTCCTCCTCTCCTCTCATTTCCCTCCCCTCTCCCTACTACCCCTCCATCTCCAGTCCAAAGAGCAGTCAGAGTTCACTGCCCTGTGGGAAGTCCAAGGTCCTCCACCCTGAATTCAGGTCTAGGAAGGTGAGCATCCAAACAGGCCAGGTTCCCACAAAGTCAGTACATGCAGTAGAATCAAAACCCAGTGCCATTGTCCTTGACTTCTCAGTCAGCCCTCCTTGTCAGCCACGTTCAGAGAATCCAGTTTGATCCCATGCTCCATCAGTCCCAGTCCAGCTGACCTTGGTGAGTTCCCATTAGATCAGCCCCACCATGACAGTGGGTGACTACACTCCTCACGGCCCTGACTTCCTTGCTCATGTTCTCCCTCCTTCTGCTCCTCATTAGGACCTTGGGATCTCAGCCCAGTGCTCCAATGTGGGTCTCTGTCTCTATCTCCATCCTTCACCAGATGAGGGTTCTATGGTGATATGCAAAATATTCAACAGCGTGGCTATAGGACAAGGCCAGTACAGGTGTCCTCTTCTCAACTGATCAAGGAACAAGCTGGGGACTTCTCCTTGGACAAATGGGAACCCCTCTAGAGTCCAGTCTCTTGCAAACCCTAATATGGTTCCCTTAATTAAGATATATACTTCCCTGCACCCATATCCACTCTTCCTCCAAACCAACTGTTCCATTCCCCCCAAGCTCTCCCCATCCTCCCCTTCTCATTTCTCTCTCCCTATCTCCCCTTACTCCCACCCCACCCCCACCCAAAAGCTCTCCATTTTTGCCTGGTCATCATGTCTACTTCCAATATCCAGGAGGATAACTACATGTTTTTCTTTGGGTTCACCTTCCTATTTAGCTTCTCTAAGATCACAAATTATAGGCTCACTGACCTTTATTTATGGCTAGAATCCACTAATGAGTGAGTACATACCATATTATCTTTTTGGGTCTGGGTTACCTCACTCAGGACAGTTTTTTCTATTTCCATCCATTTGCATGCAAAATTCAAGATGTCATTGTTTTTTACTGCTGAGTAGTACTCCAATGTGTACATATTCCACATTTTCTTTATCCATTCCTCCATTGAAGGTCATCTAGGTTGTTTCCAGGTTCTGGTTATTTCAAATAATGTTGCTATAAACATAATTGAACAAATGCTTTTGTAGTATGATTGGGCATCTCTTGCATATTTTTCCAAGAGTGGTATTGTTGAATCCTGGGGTAGGTTGATCCTGAATTTCCTGAGAAACCACCACACGGATTTTCAAAGTGGTTGCATAAGTTTGCATTCCCATCAGCAATGGATGAGTGTACCCTTTACTCCACATCCTCTCCAGCAAAGGCTATCATTAGTGTTTTTTATTTTAACCATTCTGACAGGAGTAAGATGGTATCTCAGAGTTGTTTTGATTTGCATTTCCCTGATCACTAAGGAGGTTGAGCATCACCTTAAGTGCCTTTTGGCCATTCGAACGTCTTCTGTTGAGAATTCTCTGTTCAGTTCAGAGTCCCATTTTTTAATTGGGTTAATTAGCATTTTAAAGTCTAGTTTCTTGAGTTCTTTATATATTTTGGAAATCAGACATTTGTCTGATGCGGGGTATGTGAAGATCTTCTCCCAATCAGTAGGTAGCCTTTTTGTCTTAATGACAGTGTCCTTTGTTTTACAGAAGTTTCTCAGTTTCAGGAGGTCCATTTATACAATGTTACCCTTAATGTCTGTGCTGCTGAGGTTATACATAGGAAGTGGTCTCCTGTGCCTATATCTTGTAGACTACTTACCACTTTCTCTTCTATCAGATTCAGTGTGTTCAGATTGATATTGAGGTCTTTAATCCATTTGGACTTGAGTTTTGTGAATGGTGATAGATCTGGATCTATTTTCATTCTTCTACAGGTTGACATCCAGTTCTGGCAACACCATTTGTTGAAGATACTATCCTTCTTCCATTGTATACCTTTAGCCCCCTTGTCGAAAAATCAGGTGTTCATAGGTTTGTGGGTTAATGTCCGGGTCTTCTATTCGGTTCCATATGTCGGCTTCTCTGTTCTTACAGCAATACCAAGCTGTTTTCAATGCTGTAGCTCAGTTTATTTATATGATGGATTACATTGATAGATTTGCGTATGTTGAACCAGCCCTGCATCTCTGGGATGAAGCCTACGTGATCATAATGAATAATTTTTCTAATGTCTTCTTGGATTTGGTTTGCCAGAGTTTTATTGAGAATTTTTGTGTTGATATACATGAGTGAGATTGGCTTGTAATTCTCTTTCTTGGTTGAGTCTTTGTGTGGTTTTGGTAACTGTGTAACTGTAGCTTCATAAAAAAAATTTGGCTGATGGAGGAGGGTTATCTGTCTATTGTGTTATTTTCATTGGTCAATAAAGAGACTGCCTTGGCCCTTTGATAGGACAGAAAATTAGGTAGGCGGAGTAAACAGAATAGAATGCAGGGAAGAGGGCAATGGGGCAGACGCCATGGAGCCAGCCACCAGGTCAGACATGCTGAATCTTTCCCGGTAAGTCACCACCTCGTGGTGCTACACAGATTATTAGAAATGGGTTAATCAAGATGTGAGAGTTAGTCAGTAACTAACTCTCTAGAGATAATGGGCCAGGCAGTGTTTAAATGAATACAATTTATGTGTTATTATTTCTGGGGCTAAGCTAGCTGTGTGGGAGCCAGGCAGGATGAAAAGCAGGCCTGCCTGCAGCCCCTCACTACATATGGCACCCACGTGGATAAAGACTTGAACGGTGTTGATGAAAAGCTGAATGCATGCTTTTCGGGTTTTCAGCCTTAACAGGAAAAAAGCTGTGCTGTTTTAAAATGCCAGCCTTCTGGGCCTTCCTGCCAGGGAAAACTCTGCCTCTTTCAAGCAGGCAGTCTGACTATGGAGGATTTGAATGTGGTCTGTGAGCAGAATGCTGCAGCTTGCTTGTTGGCAGGGACCTTAAAACGCCATAGAGTGGTGGCAATAAACATGGCTCCACCAGTATCTCTGCCATAAGGCTGTAAAAGCTAAGGAATGGGCTGGATCTAGCCGTCAAAGCCACGACATTCTGTATTGCTTTGTAAATTAAAGGCTCATGTGGTCAGAAAAAGAGAGATATATGGTAAAGAGAGATTCAAAGATAAAGAAAACCTCTAAATGTTTTACAGTGTGTTAAAAATATTTGCAGGCTAAAAGTTAAAGTTCTTAAAGTAAAAAAGGAAGAAAGAAAGTAGTTGGGTGTGGTGGTACACACCTTTAATCTCAATGACTGGGAGGCAGAGACATACAGATCTCTCAGTTCAAGGTGTGGTAGCACACACCTTTAATCCCAGCACTGGGAAGGCAGAGACAGACAGATCTCTGTGAGTTCAAGGACAGCCTGGTCTACAGAGTTATTTCAGGACAAAGATATACAGAGAACCTGTCTCAAAAAGTAAAAGTAAAAATAAAAGAAATAGAGGTTAAAATAAAGACACATAGAGATGAAAAATACACAGAGAATCTTGATACTGTGTGTTATTCTGCTCTCTTTGAATTGTTTAAATGCTGAGGAAGGAGCAATAGCTACTAAAAGATATTTGTTTATAAATGCTGCTGAACTAATCCAAGATAGATATTTTAAAAATACCTTGACTTCAGAATTTGGATCTAAGGATATGATACTTTGGAAAAGAGGTTCTTCTTTTGCTTTCACAGAGGATGAGACCCTGTGGATTGCTTCTATCCCAATATGGTATGATAGACCACGCCCTCCTGAAAGGTTGCTGTGAACACCCTCAAAAAATTACTTCATTCAACTGTCAGCTGAGATGAAGCTAGCAAACAGGTTTACTGTAAAAGACCTGATTAACAGCGCCCCTATTCAGCAGGAAGAAGTTTGGAGAGAAATAACTACATCCATATTCCCAGATATTGTTTATAAATGTTCTTTTACATTTAAAGGGGGATATGGTATAGATATGAATAATTTTCTTTGTTATGGATTTTAAGGTCAATTTTGTTATATGTATATATATTTCTGGTCTTGATTGATGTATTGTGATTGTGTAGTTCATTTTAAAAATGTAATGTATAATTTGAAAATATAGGTTGTTAATGGATAATTATTGCTAATAGTCAAGTTTGTAGTAATGTTAGTTTGGTTTTCTAGAGGTGCATAGATATATTTCAGATATGCATTTTTTCATATCTTTCAAAGACTACAGAACATGGCATTTAATGTTTTAATAACTTAGGACTTTTTATGACAATGAGACACATCTGCTCCTGGCAGCACCAATCTACTTCAAGAGGAAGATGGGCATCGAAGAGGCTCCTTATGGAGTTTGATAGCCATTTTGGGCAAGAAACTGCTCTTGCCTGGACTGTTGTATAAACTGGACACAGAACCCGCAGAGAGAGGACTGCTGAACTTGCCTAAAGGTGAGATGATCTTTCGGGGTTCCTGATTCATAAAGGAGTCTGCGAGGCATTCTGCAGGACACAGCAGATAGTCACTGAACTGTCTTTAAAAGTTCTTGCTTCATGGAAATGTCTGCTGGATATTATGGGCCTGAAGGCATAAAATGGATGCCCCAACAATACAGAGAAACTTTGGGTCGAGATGTCTCTGTCATTTCTAGAGTTTTGGAAGTTGCTTACTTCTTGTTTACTTATGTAATATTATATCCTTCTGGAGTATTTGATGGAGTTAAAGAACGGATAGTCATAGTTATAGTTTTCCATTATTATGATAAAGATATAGTTATAAATATTGTAGCTGTAATTCTTGCTTGATAACTGTTTTGTTATATGTAATTTAACTGTTTTAAAATGAAAGCCTTTCTTTTTTGTTTAAACAGAAAAAGGGGAAATGATGGAGGAGGGTTATCTGTTTATTGTGTTATTTTCATTGATCAATAAAGAGACTGCCTTGGCTTTTTGATAGGACAGAAAATTAGGTAGGCGGAGTAAACAGAATAGAATGCTGGGAAGAGGGCAATGGGGCAGACGCCATGGAGCCAGCCACCAGGTCAGACATGCTGAATCTTTCCCGATAAGTCACCACCTCGTGGTGCTACACAGATTATTAGAAATGGGTTAATCAAGATGTGAGAGTTAGTCAGTAACTAACTCTCTAGAGATAATGGGCCAGGCAGTGTTTAAATGAATACAATTTATGTGTTATTATTTCTGGGGCTAAGCTAGCTGTGTGGGAGCCAGGCAGGATGAAAAGCAGGCCTGCCTGCAGCCCCTCACTACATTTGGCAGTGACTCTTCTGTTTCTATATTGTGAAATACATTAAGGAGTATAGGTATTAGCTCTTCTTGGAAGTTTTGGTAGAATTCTGCATTGAAACCATCTGGTCCAGGGCTTTTTTTGGTAGGGTTTTTTTTTAAGTAAATTTTATTAAATTATAAAAGTTTCCATTTCCGCCCCTCTTCCCAACACCCTCCCACTCCCCCCACTCTCTCTCCTCCTCCCTCTTCGTCCCTTAGGGCAGTCAGGGTTTCCTGCCCTGTGGGAAGTTCAAGTTCCTCCCCCTCTCCCTCCAGGTCCAGGAAGGTGAGTGTCCAAACAGACTGGATCCCAAAAATCCAGTATATGCAGAGGAAACAGGTCCCAGTATCATAGTCAATGGCTTTTCAGAAAGACTTCGGGCCAGCCACATTCAGAGAATCCGGCCAAATTCCGAGAATCTGGTTAGATCACCTCCTCGTTCAGTCCCAGTCCAACTGGCCTTGGTAAGCTCTCATTAGATCCGTTCCCTTGTATCAGTGGGTGATAGTATCCCTCGCAGTACTGATTTCGTTTTTCATGTTCTTCCTCCTTCTGTTCCTCATTTGGACCTCGGGGGGGCTCAGTCCGGTGCTCCAGTGTGGGTCTCCGACTGTATCGCCGCCAGATGAAGGATCTATGGTAATAAGCAAAATATGCATCAGTATGGTTATGGGCCACGGCCGATTCAGGCACCCTCTCCTCTGTCCAGAGAACAATCTGGGGGATCTCTTCTTGGACCTGGGATCCCATATATAATCAAGTCTCCTGTAAACCCTAAAATGACTCCCTTAGTTGAAATATATTCTTCCCTGATCCCATATTCATCCTTCCTCCCCCCCCATCCCAGGCCACCGAGCTTTCCCCATTCCTCCCCTACTACCTTCTCTCTAACCCTCTCCCCTTCCATCAACCCTCCCACCCCCCCATGCACCCAGGTTAACTGGGACTCTTGTCTATTTCCTACCTCCTGGTGGATAGCTAAATAATCTTCATCAGGTTCATCTTCTTATTTAGCTTCTCTAGGATCACGAATAATAGGCTCAAAGACCTTTAATTATGGTTAGAATCCACTAATGAGTGAATACATACCTTGTTCCTCTTTTTGGGTCTGGCTTACCTCACTCAGTAAAGCGTTTTCTATTTCCATCCATTTGCATGCAAAATTCAAGATGTCATTGTTTTTTACCGCTGAGTAAAACTCTAATGTGTATATGTTCCACACCTTTTTAAACCATTCTTCTATTGAGGGGCACCTAGGCTGTTTCCAGGTTCTGGCTATTACAAATAGTGCTGCTATGAACATAGTAGAACAAATGCTTTTGTAGTATGTTAGGGAATCTATAGGGTATATTCCCAAGAGTGGAATTGCTGGGTCCTGAGGGAGGTTGACTCCCAGTTTCCTGAGAAACCGCCACACTGATTTCCACAGTGGCTGCACGAGTTTGCATTCCCACCAACAATGGATGAGTGTTCCCCTCACCCCACATCCTCTCCAGCATAGGCTATCATTGGTGTTTTTGACTTTAGCTATTCTGACAGGTGTAAGATGGTATCTCAAAGTGGTTTGGATTTGCATTTCCCTGATCGCTAAGGAGGTTGAGCATGACCTTAAGTGTCTTCTGGCCATTCGAAGTTCATCTGTTGTGAATTCTCTGTTAAGTTCAGTACCCCATTTTTTAATTGGGTTAATTAGAGTTTTAGTGCCTAGTTTCTTGAGTTCTTTGTATATTTTTGAGATCAGACCTTTGTCTGATGAGGGGTTGGTGAAGATCTTCTCCCAGTCAGAAGGCAGCCTTTTTGTCCTACTGACAGTGTCCTTTGCTTTACAGAAGCTACTCAGTTTCAGTAGATCCCATTTATTCATTGTTTCTCTTATTGTCTGTGCTGCTGGGGTCCTACTTAGGAAGAGGCCTCCTGTGCCTATATCTTGTAGACTACTTCCCACTTTCTCTTCTATCAGGTTCAAAGTGGACAGATTAATGTTGATGTCTTTAATCCATTTGGATTTGATTTTTGTGCATGGTGATAGATATGGATCTACTTTCATTTTTTTACAGGTTGACATCCAGTTATGCCAGCACCATTTGTTAAAGATGCTTTCCTTCTTCCATTGTATACCTTTAGCTCCCTTGTCGAAAATTAGGTGTTCATAAGTTTGTGGGTTAATATCTGGGTCTTCTATTCGATTCCATAGGTCGACTTCTCTGTTCTTATGCCAATACCAAGCTGTTTTCAATACTGTAGCTCTATAATAGAGTTTGAAGCCAGGGATGGTAATGCCTCCAGAAGTTCTTTTATTGTATAAGATTGTTTTAGCTATCCTGGGTTTTTTGTTTTGCCATATAAACTTGATTATTGTTCTCTCAAGGTCTGTGAAGAAGTTTGATGGGATTTTGATGGGGATTGCATTGAATCTATAGATTGCTTTTGATAGAATTGCCATTTTTACTATGTTGATTCTCCCAATCCAAGAGCAGGGGAGGTCTTTCCATTTTCTGGTATCCTCCTCAATTTCTTTCTTCAAAGACTTAAAGTTTTTGTCAAATAGGTCTTTCACTTCCTTGGTTAGAGTAACCCCAAGATATTTTATGCTATTTGTGGCTATCATGAAAGGTGATGTTTCTCTGATTTCCTTCTCTGCTTCTTTATCCTTTGTGTATAGGAGGGCCACTGATTTTTTGGAGTTGATCTTGTATCCTGCCACATTACTAAAGGTGTTTATCAGCTGTAGGAGTTCTTTGGTAGAGTTTTTGGGGTCACTTATGTAAACTATCATATCGTCAGCAAATAATGAAAGTTTGACTTCATCCTTTCCAATACGAATCCCCATGATCTCCTTATGTTGTCTTATTGCTATTGCTAGAACTTCAAGCACTATATTGAAGAGGTATGGAGAGAGTGGACAGCCCTGTCGCGTTCCTGATTTTAGTGGAAAGGCTTTGAGTTTCTCTCCATTCAGTTTGATGTTAGCTGTCGGCTTGCTGTATATTGCTTTTATTATATTTAGGTATGATCCTTGTATCCCCAGTCTCTCCAACACCTTTATCATAAATGGGTGTTGAATTTTGTCAAATGCTTTTACAGCATCTAGTGAGATGATCATATGGTTTTTTTCTTTCAGTTTATTTATATGATGGATCACATTGATAGATTTGCATATATTGAACCAGCCCTGCATCTCCGGAATGAAGCCGACTTGATCATAATGGATAATTTTTCTAATGTGCTCTTGGATTCGGTTTGCCAGTATTTTATTGAGAATTTTCGCGTCGATGTTCATGAGTGAGATTGGCCTGTAATTCTCTTTCTTGGTTGTGTCTTTGTGTGGTTTTGGTATTAGGGTAACTGTAGCTTCATAAAAGGAGTTATGCAATGAGTTTTCTGTTTCTATATTGAGGAATACGTTAAGGAGTATAGGTATTAGCTCTTCCTGGAAGTTCTGGTAGAATTCTGCATTGAAACCATCTGGTCCTGGGCTTTTTTTGGTAGGGAGATTTTTGATAACAGCTTCTAATTCTTCGCGACTAACAGGTCTATTTAGATTGTTCGCCTGTTCTTGGTTCAACTTTGGTATATGGTACTTATCTAAAAAAAATGTCCATTTCTTTTACATTTTCCAACTTTGTGGCATATAAACTTTCGTAGTAAGATCTAATGATTCTCTGAATTTCCTCTGTGTCTGTGGTTATGTCCCCCTTTTCATTTCTGATCCTATTAATTTGCATGTTCTCTCTCTGCCGTTTGATTAGTTTGGATAGGGGTTTGTCGATCTTGTTGATTTTCTCCAAGAACCAGATTTTTGATTCATTGATTCTTTGGATTGTTTTCTCTATTTCTATTTTGTTGATTTCAGCCCTCAGTTTGATTATTTCCAGTCTTCTACTCCTCCTGGGTGAATCAGCTTCTTTTTTTTCTAGAGCTTTCAAGTGTGCTGTTAAGTCTCCAATGTGTGCTTTCTCCGTTTTCTTTATTTGGGCACCTATTGCTATGAACTTTCCTCTTAGCACTGCTTTCATAGTGTCCCATAGGTTTGAGTATGTTGTGTCTTTGTTTTCATTAAATTCAAGGAAGTCTTTAATTTCTTTCTTAATTTCGTCCTTGACCCAGGGGTGATTTAGTAGTTGACTGTTCAACTTCCATGAGTTTGTTGACTTCCTGGGGGTAGCATTGTTGTTGAATTCTAATTTTAATCCATGGTAATCTGACAAGACACAGGTGGTTACTAATATTTTTTTGTATCTGTGGAAGTTAGCTTTGTTACCGAGTATGTGGTCAATCTTCGAGAAGGTTCCATGAACTGCAGAGAAGAAGGTATATTCTTTCCTATTTGGGTGGAGTGTTCTATAGATGTCTGTTAAGTCCATTTGATTCAATACCTCCAATAAATCTCTTAATTCTCTGTTTGGTTTCTGTCTGATTGACCTGTCCATTGGTGAGAGAGGAGTGTTGAAGTCTCCTACTATTAGCGTGTGTGGTTTGATGACTGCCTTGAGTTCTAGAAGAGTTTCTTTTACATAAGTGGGTGCCTTTATATTAGGGGCATAGATATTCAGGATTGAGACTTCTTCCTGATGAGTTGTTCCTGTTATGAGTATGAAATGTCCATCTCCATCTCTTCTGATTGATTTTAGTTTGAAGTCGATTTTGTTAGAAATTAGAATGGCCACACCCGCTTGTTTCTTAGGTCCATTTGCTTGGAAAACCTTTTCCCAACCCTTTACTCTGAGTAGGTGTCTGTCTTTGTGGTTGAGGTGTGTTTCTTGTAAACAGCAGAATGTTGGATCCTGTTTTCGTATCCAATCTCTAAGTCTGTGCCTCTTTATAGGTGAATTGAGTCCATTGATATTAAGAGATATTATTGACCAGTGGTTGTTGACTTGAGTCATTTTTTTTTTTGGGTAGTAGAGTGTAT
The DNA here is from genome assembly GCF_982192425.1 of Myodes glareolus. Lineage (NCBI taxonomy): Eukaryota > Metazoa > Chordata > Mammalia > Rodentia > Cricetidae > Myodes > Myodes glareolus. The sequence goes on along the minus strand of NC_142047.1, from coordinate 63,222,022 downwards.
GTGTTTTCCTTCTTTGAGTTGTGCTAGTGAAGGGTCGCTAGATGTCTGAGTTATTGTAGTCAGTGTTGGCAATGTTGGATTCCGTGGGATGTAATTTTCCTTCTAATATTCTCTGTAAGGCTGGATTAGTAGTTACGTATTGTTTAAATTTGTTTTTATCCTGGAATATTTTGTTTTCTCCATTGATAGTGAATGAAAGCTTAGCTGGGTATATTAATCTGGGCTTGCATCCATGGTTCCTTAGTTTCTGCAGTACCTCTATCCAGGACCTTCTGGCTTTCATGGTTTCTATAGAGAAGTCTGGTGTAAGTCTGATAGGTTTACCTTTATAGGTTACTTGACCTTTTTCCTTTGCAGCTCTTAATATCCTTTCTTTAATCTGACTGCTTTGTGTTTTGATTATTATATGGCGAGGGGATGTTTTTTTCTGATCCAGTCTATTCGGTGTTCTGTATGCTTCTTGCACCTTCATAGGAATATCCCTCTTTAGGATGGGAAAGTTTTCTTCTATAATTTTGTTGAATATATCTTCTGGACCTTTGATCTGCAATTCTTCTCCTTCTTCTACTCCTATTATTCTTAGATTTGGTTTTTTTATTATGTCCCATATTTCTTGAATGTTTTGTGATGAGAATTTGTTGGATTTGCTGTTTTCTTTGGTCAGGGCATTTATTTTCTCTATGGTGTCTTCATAATCTGAGATTCGTTCTTCTATCTCTTGTATTCTATTGGTTATGCTTGTTCCTGAAGTCTCTGTTTGTTTACCTAGATTTTCCATATCCAGCCGGTCCTCGGTTTGTGTTTTCTTCACTGCCTCTATTTCAGTTTTCAATTCTTGAACTGATTCCATTACCTGTTTGATTGTTTTTTCTTGGTTTCCCAGGGTATCATTTACGAATTTACTTATTTCTTCAAACTTTTTGTTATATTTGTCTTCCATTTCTTTACTCATTTCTTCCATCTTTTTGTTATATTTCTCTTCTATTTCATTAAGTGAGTTATTCATACCCTGTTTAAGAGACTCTATTGCTTTCATAATGACACTGTTTTCCACTTCTTCCGGTATAGGGTGTTCAAGTCCTTCTGTCATAAGATCGCTGGGATCTGGTGTTTTCGTGTTGTTTTTCAGATTGTTGGAGATATTCTTGCCTTGACGCCTGCCCATCTCTTCCTTCAGATGCTCTTCAATGGCTCTTCCCTCCGCTGGGTCTTTTGCTACTGGATTAGTGCCCCTTGCTATCCAGGAATCACTTTGCCTGCAGCCTTAGCTTGCTGCAGGCGGGCTATTAGAGCAAAGGGATTTCCGTCCCTTTGCACTCACCGCCTGTACGGCCCTGGGTGCCCACCCTGGCTGAGATGGAGGAATTTAAGCCCCGAAAAAGGAAGAGGGGAGGGTATGGGTTCCAGGCAGAAAGCTGGGATGGCGTAGCAGGAGAGAGGGATTAGCTGGGGGAAGCTGCCCCTTTGGAGTATCCAGGGAGATAAGGCTGGTGGGAATATTGTGTGTTCCCTAACCGGCCTTGTGTGGCGGTCAGGAACAATACACTTACCCTCCACAGGATCAGAGCCCCTCGCTGGTCAGAGGTCTCCCTGCCTGCAGTCTTACCTTGCTGCTGGCCGGCTATCAGAACAAAGGGACTCCCGTCCCTTTGAACTCACAGTCTGACCTGGCCCGCGGTGCCCACTCCGGCTGAGATGGAGGAATTTAAGCCCCGAAAAAAGGAGAGGGGAGGGTATGGATTCCAGGCAGAAAGCTGGGATGGCGTAGCAGGAGAGAGGGATTAACTGGGGGAAGCTGCCCCTTTGGAGTAGTCAGGGAGATAAGGATGGCGGGGATATTGTGTGTTCCCTAACCTGCCTTGTGTGGCGGTCAGGAACAATACACTTACCCCTCCACAGGATCAGAGCCTCTCGCTGGTCAGAGGTGCCCCTGCCTGCAGTCTTAGCTTGCTGCAGGCCAGCTATCAGAACAAAGGGACTGCAGTCCCTTTGCACTCACCTCCTGACCTGGCCCGCGGTGCCCACCCCGGCTGAGATGGAGGAATTTAAGCCCCGAAAAAAGGAGAGGGGAGGGTATGGGTCGGTAGGGGGGTTTTTGATAACAGCTTCTAATTCATCATGACTAACAGGTTTATTTAGATTGTTCTCCCAGTCTAGGTTCAACTTTGGTATATGGTACTTATTTACAAAAAAAAATGTCTTTTTACAAAAAATTTCTTTTACATTTTCCAATTTTGTAGCATACAGGCTTTTGTAGTAAGACCTAATGATTCTCTCAATTTCCTCTGTGTCTGTGGTTTTGTCCCCCTTTTCATTTCTGATCTTATTAATTTGTGTGTTTTCTCTCAGCTGTTTGATTTGTTTGGACAGGGGTTCGTCAATCTTGTTGATTTTCTCCAAGAACCAGCTTTTTGTTTCTTTGATTCTTTGGATTGTTTTCTGTCTTTCTATTTTGTTGATTTCAGCCCTCAGTTTGATTTTCAGTCTTCTACTTCTCCTGGGTGAGTCTGCTTTCTTTTTTTTTTCCAGAGCTTTCAGATGTGCTGTTAAGTCTCCAATGTGTGCTTTCTCCATTTTCTTTAATTGGGCACTTAGTGCTATGAACTTTTCTCTTAGAACTGCTTTCATAGTGTCCTATGGGTTTGACTATGTTGTGCCTTTATTTTCATTAAATTTAAGGAAGACTTTAATTTCTTTCTTTATTTCTTCCTTGACCCAGGGGTGATTCAGTAGTTGACTGCTCAGCTTCCATGAGTTTGTAGGCTTTCTGGGGGTAGCATTGTTCTTGAATTCTACCTTTAATCCATGGTGATCCAACAAGACACAGATGGTTACTAATATTTTTTTGTATCTGTGGAAGTTTGCTTTGTTACCGAGTATGTGGTCAATTTTCGAGAAGGTTCCATAAGCTGCAGAGAAGAAGGTATATTCTTTCCTATTTGGGTGGAATTTTCTATAGATGTCTATTAAGTCCATTTGATTCATTACTTCCGTTAATTCTCTTATTTGTCTGTTAGGTTTCCATCTGATTGACCTGTCCATTGGTGAGAGAGGTGTGTTGAAGTCTCCTACTATTAGTGTGTGTGGTTTGATGACTGCTTTGAGTTCTAGAAGTTTTTCTTTTGCATAAGTGGGTTCTTTTATATTTGGGGCATAGATATTCAGGAATGAAACTTCCTCCTGATGAATTGTTCCTGTTATGAGTATAAGATGTCCATCTCCATCTCTTCTGATTGATTTTAGTTTGAAGTCCATTTTGTTGGAAATTAGAATGGCCACACCTGCTTGTTTCTTTGGCCCATTTGCATGAAAAACCTTTTCCCATCCCTTTACTCTGAGTAGATGTCTGTCTTTGTGGTTGAGGTGTGTCTATTGTAAACAGCAGAATGTTGTGATTCTTCTGTTGAGAATTCTCTATTTAGTTCTCTATGCCATTTTTTTAATTGAATTAGTAGGACTTTTGATGTTTATTTTTGTGTTTTTTTTTTAACATTTTGGAGAGCAGCCCAGTGTCAGATGTGGGGTTGGTGAAGATATTTTCCCATTCTCTATTTAGGCTGCTGTTTTATCCGATTTACAGTGTCCTTGGCCCTAGAGAAGATTTTTAGTTTTATAATTTATTAATTGTAGATCTTAGTGTTTGTGCTACAGGTGTTTGATTCAGGAAGTTGCCTCCTATGCCTGTGTGTTCATGGCTGTTTCCCACTTTCTCTTCTATGAGGTTCAGTGTAACTGGATTCATGTTGAGGTCTGTAATCCACTGGGTCTTTTGTTTTGTGCAGGGTGATAGATGTGGATCAATTTGCATTTTGCTACATGGTGACCTCAGTTATGCCAGCTCCATTTTTTGAATGTGCTTTCTTTTAAAGAAGGACATGCCTACAAAGGTAAAATTGTTTGAAGAACACCAAGTAGAATAAACCAGACAAAAAATCTCCTCACCACAAAATAAGCAAAGCACTAAACATACAGAATAAAGGAAGAATATTTTCCTTTTTTTATATATGGAAAAAAAGGTAAGCAGCATATAAAGGCAGACCGTTCAGAATTATACTTGACTTCTCAGTGGAGACTCTCAAAGCTGGAAAGGCCTGGACAGACATCTTGCAGACTTTAGGAGACCATGGATGCCAACCAAGACTACTATACCTAGCAAACTTTCAATCACCATAGAGGGAGAAAACAAGGTATTTTATGACAAAGTCTAATTTAAACAATGTCTATTTGTTAGTGTGGCTCTACAAAAGGTACTAGAAGGAAAACTCCAAACTAAGCCAGGTGCACCCATGAAAAAACAGGTAATAGATAATTTCACACCAGCAAAACCTGAAGAATGGAAACACACACTACAGCCAATCCACAACACAGAAATTAACAATCACTAGTCATCATAAATATCTTTCAGTATCAGAAGAATTAATTTGCCCATAAACAGATCTAGGTTAACAGAGTGTATGATTTGCCATTTTCTTAAGGTGGAAGATGAAGTTATTAACTTAGGATCTGTTCTCTTTCTAATCCATGTATCGACAGCTGCAGATCCCCAGCATGTCTTTAGCTCTACTGCACACCCTACTGCAGCACTGTGTCTTCATTTATGTGGATCTCAGTGCACTTTCTGATTTTCTCTTTTCTTTCCTTTTGGATCACTGAGTACCTAGGAAGGCATGACTTAATTTTCATGTTTGAAACATTTTAGATATTTTGTTCTTACTAATTTGTACTTTCATACCATTAAACACAGAATATATATTCTTACTGTTCTGTCCCTTGAAGTTTACTTGGATTTATATGTATGTTCCTGCTATTCTGTGCAATGTTTTAGTGGTTCTTGTCAAGCATTTATAGATTATAAGGTGAAGTGCAATAAATTTATATTTTACATCACATTTGTGCTCCTTTATACTTAACTCATGTCAACTTTTCTATGCAGTATTTAAATTTTACTTTTAGTTATGAATTAATGTAACAAATGTAACAGTAAAGTTTTGTTATGTAGTTTGTTATGTTGTATCATTATCTATAATCATTACTTTTTCTAGTTATATTTTTATTTCAATGTTCAATTGATCCTGTTTATAAAGCTAAATCTTGTCAAAAATATTGCAATTGTAAAATTTTAAACATTTTCTCTTTAACCCAATTAAAGGAAAGTAAAAATTGAAACCCATTATTTATTTTAATAAATATTTACCAGTTTTCTTACTTGTTTTTCTGAATTTGTTATTATCTTGACTACATTGGTTAGTTTTTAAATCATAATTTCAATAGTACCTCATGTGGAAAGTATTAGTTAACAGACAAAATTCTTAGTTCAGGTTTTCGTAAAATATACTGATGTTGTTTTCATTTTTGAAAGGTAGTCTTGTTTTCTATAAGAAAATTTGTTCCCTCTTCATAACACATACTCAGTATGCTATCATAGAGTCCAATGGCCTATGAATATTTACCTAAAACCATTTCAAATTTTTAATTATTTTTTAGTTTGCAAAAATCAAGCTCGGGATTTTATTTCTTGCTTTATACATGCTCTAATACACCGAAATATATTGTTATCCCTCAAAACTTAATTTTTTCAATTTCAAAATGACATTCTCTTTTTTTTTCTTTTGGCTGTCAAAAGGTTAAAAGTGCTATTTAGCTTTAGCTATCACTTTACGTCACCCAAGGTTCCTCTGTAACATTGGGGCATCCATCTTCAGCCTATGGGCCTGATAGATTCATATATGATTTTGTATATCTGAGAGACTTTTCTTTGAAGCAACATATTCTGAAGGGCTGTTCTACCTTGTCTTGGCAAAGTTTTAAAGTCCTTTCTTTTGTGTCCTGCTTATTCAATTTGTACAACAGGGTGTCAGCATTTGAGGCAGCATCGGTTTCTTGCCCAGAGTCTAACCTTTGCAACAAAGAAAGTAAACTCCATATGGAGCTTCTTCAATGCCATTATTTTCTTTGTAGAACTTGGCACTACTAGGAGCGGACATGTCTCATTGTCATGAAAAAAAAAACTATGTTATTAAAAAATCTTCACTGGACAGGGGTGGTGTATGCCTTTAATTAAAGAACTTGGGAGGCAGAAGCAAGCAGAACTCTGAGTTTGAGGCTAGATTGGTTTATAAGAGCTAGTTTCAGAATAGGCATCAAAGCCTCATAGAGAAATCTTGTCTTGAAAAAAAATTATGTGTCATATTCTGTAGATTTCGTGTTTTAAGATGGCCTGTCTATCTAAAATATATTTCTGTTTGATCTTGAAAACATACCTAATATAACTATAAGTTCAATTGTAATAGGTGACTAATGACTAACCTGTAATTCCTTATTATATTAAATAGTTGGCAATGATTACTTTGAAGAACTAGAAATTTGCAATACATTGTTAAATGATTTTCATAGGCATTATGCCTTAAACAAGAATAGAAATGTATGTATATATGTTCTAACAAAAAATGATCTCAACTTAATATCAATATACAACAAGCCAATGTAAATATTTAAAGTGAGTTCTTATCTTTCCTTATTTCTTTTCAGAGTAGATTTAATAATCTACCCTTACATCCTCTCATGTCTATATATATATTTTTTTCAAAACAAGAACTCTGAATCTAAACTCCTTTGTTCAACTTTATTCCTGACTGTAACCAATAACAAATTGTTTCCAATGCCCTCAAACATTGTCACATATTCATAACCCATTGAATGACTAAAAATCCACCCACTGTACCTTTTCAGAATGTGGGTGTCATACACATAAATTTACTTCCTGCTGTCTGAGGACAATGTCACTTTTAGGGGATCCTGAAAAAAGTTAGGGCTAATTATCAAGTCCTGGAAGGGGCAGTTTTATCATTTGTTGTTCACACTGGTCTCTGAATAATAGGAAAGGGTACAGCTTTTCTTTATTTTTGGTTAGTAGTCTGTAAGACTGGATCATCTCAGTTATCCACCTTGAAATTGTCCTCAGCAGTTTGCAGTCTAATTTTAGATGTTGTTTTTCAGCTTAATTGTATTATCACAGTCCTGGTGGAATGATCATTGTGGGGGTCCCATCCTCCTTTTGGATAGCACATATGTTATTGTTAGGTATGGTCTTGGTTCACTGCTAAAAACTTAAACATTTTGAATGTCAAGCACAGCAGATCTCAAAGAGGGTAATGGATAAATATTTTTTATGGACATGTAGAGTCCAAAAGCTTCATTCATAGTTACCAGATCGAGACTATGACACTGAAATCAAGTATAGAAAGCTAGATAAAGACTTTTTCTAAAATTATTTAGAACTCTGTATTATTAGTAGTATCGTGATAAAAACATTAAACTATAAATATTTTAATCTTATAACATTTTAGATAATATTTTTTCCTCAAGAAATGGAACCAAAGTATTATGAGATTACTGGCAATAAAATAGTCCTTAAATATTTGGTTTTTTTTTTCTGTCCAATATCAGGTGGCTCTTCTGACATGAGACAGAGAGTTTGGACTTTACTTTAATAAACATGTATGAGTTTAGAGAAGCAGAGAGCCACATTCAAAGTCCAAAGCCAGCTTTAGTTTTTAGTTGACCTGAGACTACAAATGGACCATCCATATTATATGTCTGTAGAGAATAGCAGAAACAAGCATGTGGCAAGATGTTTTTTTTTTTTTTCCTTATGAAAATGTGATATACCATTAGGCAAATTTACTCTTTCTTGTGAGATATTTTTTTCTGGGTTATTTGTCTTTTTTTGTTCAAATGTACCAGTTCCCAGTGATCTTTGGATTCTTTAGCTAGATGTCTAGTTTTACTAAAAAGACAAAATAGAACCTTTCCCACACCCTAATTTTGAAGAGGTTCCCTTATGGAAAGTTGTAGCTCATCAAATGAAAAGGATTTGTTAGTTTTAAAGTTAAATTAGATTGAATGTCCATGCTGCTTGATTAAATATTACTTTTTATAATCAAGATGTATCTCTTGTTCAAATCAAATTTTTATTAATTTTGATGGTATCCATAACTTTTCTTCTCCTGTGGAAGAAAAACCTCTTCTCTAACATAACATATTCCTAGTTTCTATTCTGAGGTAAGCACATCTTTAAAGTATATTGGCTGATTTAATTCTGTACTATTTTTTTTACTAGTCAATATGTCTCCACAGCTATTGCTCCTTTATCATTAACATTTAGAAAATACTAAGTTAATAAAGCATTATGCAATCTATTTATGGGGGTCTTTATCATCTCTTTCTGTTTATTTAACACACTTTTTAGAGTTTAATTTGATTTTTCTATAACTGCCTTCCCTATAGGATTATGCAGTATACCTGCATTATACTTTATATTATAATAAGCAAAATATTATTTTATTTTTAGAGACATATGCTGGAGTATTGTCTCTCTTTATTTGTACCAGTATAACCATAATGACTATAATGTCTAACAAATATGTTATTATTGAATTAGTTACTTACAAACTCAAAACCTGAATAGGTATCAACAATTTGGTATACATAGTCTAGGTTTCCAAATTCTAAAAAATGGAACATATCCATCTGTCATATTTTATTCCATTCAGTACTCTTATGCCACTTTCTACATGTAGTGGCATTTGGTTGTATAGAGTGCAGGTAGATAATTTTCTTTACTTTTTGTTACGCAATGGAAAAGAATTTTTTTTTTCTTTTTCTTTTTTTTTGTAAATTTTATTAAATTATAAAAGTTTCCATTTCCGCCCCTCTTCCCAACACCCTCCCACTCCCCCCACTCCCTCTCCTCCTCCCTCTTCGTCCCTTAGGGCAGTCAGGGTTTCCTGCCCTGTGGGAAGTTCCAGTTCCTCCCCCTCTCCCTCCAGGTCCAGGAAGGTGAGTGTCCAAACAGACTGGATCCCCAAAATCCAGTATATGCAGAGGAAACAGGTCCCAGTATCCTAGTCAATGGCTTGGAAAAGAATTTTTTAAATTTTACCATTGACCCAATGGTTTTTTGTGAAGTTCTGAGCTCCCCAGCACATTAATAGAAAAATTAATCAATTTCTGTATGACTTTGTTCTAGAGAACCAGGGAGAACTGCATAGGACTGGATGTATGGTATGTGTATGGGATTATTCTTATCTCTGTTTATTCCTAGAAATGAATAAATAATAAAGTCAATTCTGTATCACAGTTTCAATATGTAAAACAACTCTTTTCGCACATTGAGAATCAGTAACTATGTTGAGAGGTTCCTTAAAATCATTGAATACCATAAGAGTAACATTTAATTCTGACATTTGGACAGAATCATAAGGGCTTAGATCTACTTTACTTAAAATTTCTGATTTCTGACTTGTAAACTGCCTTCTCTGATTTATTTGCATCAGTATAGAATGTTGGGGCTCCAGATATTGGTATTTCCCGTATTTACAAGAAAGGGTCCAGATATTTATCTTCATAAGTTGAATTCTCTTGTTTTTGGGATATCCTCCCTGCCAATATAACTTCAAACCTGTTTTCCATGGTTTACTTTCTGTACATAGTTTGTCAATTTCATCTTATTGAATGACATTAAAATTTTTGCTGAGTCTATTCCTCCTAATTGCCAAAGTCTCAATGTTCCTTTTAGAAAATAAACTCAGAGGCATTTTCCACATAAGTTTTTCTTTGTTGTTGTTGTTTACTTGGTTGATTTGGTAAAAAGATCCATTCTAAGAAAATATCTTCCCCCTGCATGAAAATGCCTGTAGAGAAATGCTTGTAGGGTAATATGACCAGAATAAAATTATACATTGACATACCAAATCTGTGATTTCTCTTCCATTGAAGTCAATTCTCTCTCAGTTTCAGTTGATTATTTCTTGGGACTATTTAATTTCTTGTAACCATCTAAGATTTTGATTAAATTAATCAGATCTTTAGGACTTATTCAAATAGCTGAGGGTAGATATGAAATGTCTCCTGGTAATCTTTAAAAGTCATTAAGAGTCTGTAATCAATTTCTCCTAATTTGCACATTTCAGGGCTTAATATTTGTAAATCTATTTTGTAGTCTAAATAATTAATAGAATCTCCTCTTTGTATTTTTCAGGAGCAACTTATAACACCGAACAAGGCAAAATTTTCTTTACTTTTTAAACTTTCTAAGTATCTGCATTTGAATCAACTAATAAGATGTCATACAGGTAATGGCAATTTATAGATTGCGAAAATTTCTTACAGATTGCTTTCAATTTACATAGCAAATTACAAAATACTGACACAAGGCATGACTATTTAACATTTTCTGTGGGAGAATCTTCCATTGATATATCTTAAAGAACTGAGAATTATTATAAGTAGGCACCATAAAGACAATTTTTCTCACTTTTTTTCCTGTAAAGGTATAATAAAGAAACAATCTTTTAAATCAATAACTATATTAGACCATTCTTTTTTCCTAATAATTTTTTATACTTTATAAACAATACCACTCAAAATTTCCACTTCCTCCCCTCCTCCCACTTCCCTCTCACTCCCACCTCCCCTCCCCCCTCCCTCTCCAGTCCTAAGAGAGAGCAGGATACCCTGCCCTGTGGGAAGTCCAAGGCCCTCCCCCTTCCATTCAGGCTTAGGAACGTATGCATCTTAATGGAATAGGATCCCAAAAAGCCAGTACATGCAGTAGAGACAAATCCCAGTTCAATTATCCTTGGCTTCTCAGTCTGCCCCAGTTGTGAGTCACATTCAGAGGGTCCAGTTTTATCCCATGCTTGTTTAGTCCCAGTCCAACTGGATTTGGTGAGCTTCCATTATCTCAGCACACTGTATTAGACCATTCTTTAGGTAATAGAGAAGGCAAAGGAATGGCAAACTGCAGATAGCCCATTTTCTGAATCACCTTATTAATAGCTCCTAGATCTGTTATCATTTTCCAGATTTCTTTTTAACAACAAATACAGGAGAATTACAAGGGTTGGTAGATTCTTCAAACTGCCGAGCATTTAACTGCCTTTGTATCAGTTATTCTAAGACCTGAAGTTTTCTCTGTTGTTAAAAGTCATTTCACAATACATTTAGGTTGTCTGTCAATCATTTTAAATGTAGGACTGTTGGTGCCTTTGAAAGATTGGCAGCTGTTGTGACCTGTACTTGTACAACTGGAATGGCCTACGACAGTTCTTTATCATGCTTTCTAATATATTTCCATGAAACAAATGTTAATTTATGGTCTGTTTCTGAGATTGGAGGAATGTTAATCTGGGTATTACATTGCTGCAGCAAATTGCATTCCCAAAAGTTTATTGCTATGTTAGCCACATACGAAATTAACTTTCTTCTCTGACATTCTGGCTCTATACATTTGACAGAGATCCTACTCTGTTTTACCTGAAATGAAGTTTAAATCATGAAAAGCTGAATATTTACCTCCTAAAGAAGCCAAAATGGATGCCCAGATTTTGGTGCAATTATTTTACCATCTGTACCTGTGTCTATAAGGTTTTCAATGACAATGTAATTTATTTGTATTTTTAACTTTGATCTTTGTTCATTTATAGAAATTTGCCAAAATAATTTCTTTTTGGTTTCTTCAAAAATCTTTGTTCTCTCCTCTATTTTTTCTAGCACCCAGAGCAGTATTTTTCTTATTAAAGGCATTAAGTTTGTTAATATCGTTCGGAATGTATGTTCTGAGAAAATGTCTGAACTAAATAAGGTATGAATGCCTATGAGAGTCCCCTCAAGGAATTTTCCAATAGCAAAGCATTACCTTGAATGCCTCTTGTTGATCTACAATCATTGGTCCAATGCCTGCCTTTGCCATACTTTCTGCATAATCCAGAAGTCAAAGGTATTCTGTTTGAACTATGCTTAGAAAAAATATTGTTTCTAGTAATGTCCTGTTTAAAATCCCCTTTTAGGTGTTCGTGTTTGTCACAATTGAAACACTTGACTTTTCTATTTTTCTTCAAACCTGTGGAAATAACCTCTCCTATCCATGAATCACCATGGTCATGAGATTGTATTGTATTGTATCTTGAACCCATTCCTCCAAAGTTGTTGATCTTGTCTTTAACAGTTTCAATACCCTTTTCACTATGCATTAGCATTTTCACTTCTTGCAATTCTTAACATTCTTTCTTTTTTCCCTATACATTTAGTGTAGTATGGGGGCTGGCTTGTTGGGGTTTCTGTCCCTCCCAGTACCCCAACAGCCGGCAAGCAACAAAGAAAATCACACACAAGACTCCATAAGGTTATAAACTGATTGGTCCATTAGGTCAGGCTTCTTGTTAACTCTTATAACTTATATTAACCCATTATTCTCATCTATGTTAGCCACACGGGCTCAGTACCTTTCTCAGTGTGACAGCTTACATGTTGCCTCTTTGGTGGTCTGCACAGGAATGACTAGGGAGGTTCTGCTTCCAGAATACTCCCAGTCTCTTTGCTCCACCCCTACTTCCTGTCTGGCTTTCCTGCCTATACTGTCTGCCTGGCCAATCAGCGTTTTATTAAAATATGATTGACAGAATACAGATAATTCTCCCACACCATTTTAGTGTTTTGTTTCATTTTTTTGTTCTACTTTTTTATTTTTATTTTTCCAATTATTTACACTTCCTTCCCTCCTCCCAATCCCCACTCACCCCCAACACCCATTCCTCCCTCTCCCACCCTGCTTGAGAGAGGGCAGGGAACCCTGCCCTGTGAGAAGTCCAAGGCCCTCCCTCGCTACATACAGGCCTAGGAAGATGTGCATCCACATAGACTAGGGACCCAAAAAGCCAGAAAATGCTGTAATAACAAGTCCTAGTGCCTTTATCAATGGCCTCTCAGTCAGCCTCCATTGTCAGCCACAATCAGAGAATCCGGTTTTATCACAGCCTCATTCAGATCTGGTCCAGCTGGTTTTGGTGAGCTCCCATTAGAACAGGCACACTGCCTCAGTTGGTGGACAAATCCCTCGTGGTCCTGACTTCCTTGCTCATCTTCTCCCTCCTTCTGCCTTTCTACAGGGCCATGGGAGCTCAGTCCGTTGCTCTCATGAGGGTCTCTGTCTCTATCTCCATCTGTCACTGAACGAAGATTCTATGGTGATATTCGAGATAATCATCAGTGTGATAGTGGGGCAAGGTCAGTTCAGGCACCCTCTCCTCTGCTGTCCAAGGACCTCACTGGGGACATCCCCATGGACATCTGGGATCCCCTCTAGAGCCAAGTCTCATGCCAACGCTAAAATGAATCTCTTAAATGGATCCCTATTCTTATATCCGCCCTTCCTCCATCTCCACCCTCCCACTCCCCCTAGCTGTTGACAGTCCTTTCCTTCTCCCTTCCCTCACACCCTCTCCCCTTTCTCCCAACATCACCCCCAACCCTGCCCCACCCACATGCTCACAACTTTTGCCATGCAATCTTGTTTGCTTCCAATTTCCAGGAGGATCTATATATGTTTTTCTTTGGGTTCACCTTGTTATTTGGTTTCTCTGGGTTTGTGAACTATAGGATTAATGACCTTGGCTTATGGCTAAAGTCCACAAATGAGTGAGTACATACCATATTCGTCTTTTTGGGTCTGGGTTATCTCACTCAGGACAGTGTTTTCTATTTCCATCCATTTGCATGCAAAATTCAAGATGTCATTGTTTTTTACCTCTGAGTAGTACTCTAATGCGTACATATTCCACACTTTCTTTATTCATTCTTTCATTGAGGGACATCTAGGTTGTTTTCAGGTTCTGGCTATTACAAATAACACTCCTATGAACACAGTTGAACAAATTCTTTTGTAGTATGATTGGGCATGTCTTGGGTATATTTTCAAGAGTGGTATTGCTGGATCCTGAGGTAGGTTGATTCTAAATTTCCTTAGAAGCTGCCACACTGATTTCCAAAGTGGTTACACAAGATTGTATTCCCACCATCAATGGATGAGTGTTCCTCTTACTTCACATCCTCTCCGGCACAGGTTATCATTAGTGTTTTTAATTTTAGCCATTCTGACAGGTGTAAGATGGTATCTCAAAGTTGTTTTGATTTGCATTTCCCTGATCGCTAAGGAAGTTGAACATGACCTTAAGTGTCTCTTGGCACTTTGAACTTCTTCTGTTGAGAATTCTCTGTTCAGTGTTTTGGTTATTATGTGACAGGAGGACATTTTTTTTTGTTAAGTCTATTTTTGGTGTTCTGTAAGTTTTTTGTGCCACATAAGTATATATTTTTAGGTTGAGAAAGTTTTCTGCTTCTATGATTTTGTTGAATATATTTTCTGTGCTTTAGAGTAGAACTTCTCCTTCTTCTATCCCTAACATTCTTAGGTTTGCTTTTTTCTTGCTGTCAGATATTTGTAGGATATTTTTTGTAAACTTTCTGTTATATTTAATGTTTTCTTTGACCAATAAGTCTATTTCCTCTATTGTATCTCAGCCTTTGATAGTCTCTCTTCCATCTCCTGTATTCTGCTGCTCATGATTGCATTTGTGGTTCCTGATTATTTTCCCATATTTTCTGTTTCAAAAAATTCACTTGGTTTATGTTTTTCTCTATTGTCTCTATTTTGGTTTTCAAGTCTTGAATTGTTTCCCACATTTGTTTGATTGTTTTTTCTTGGTTTTCTTTACATGTTTTGCTGATTTCTTCCAATTTTTGTTTGTCTTTTCCTCCAATTCTTTGAGGGAATTTTTCATTTCCTCTTTAAGGGCCTCAAACATTCTCCTAAAATTACTTTTTAGGTTATTTCTCCTGTTCCATCTATACTGGGTTGTTCAAGTCTTGCTGTTGTAGAGTCACTAGTCTTTGTTGGTGTCATGTTGTTCTTTGTATTGTTGAATGTGTTCTTACCTTGTCTACTCATCTTTTCCTCTGATTGGTGTAGTTGGGACTGTGTCTCTGATCATCAATTTTGCAGGTGCCAGTGAATTCTAGGCTCAAATGTTCCTCCTTGTGGTGCAGTTGAGGCCATGGTTTCAGTTACCCAGGAAGTCACCCAGTGTTTGGTGTAGGACAATTCTGTCTTCTGTCAATTATGTTTTAAATAAGCGTTGATTTGCCAGTAGCCCCACAAGAAGTATAGGTGGGACAACCAGAGAGGAAGTAGAGGTGGGGCAATGAAAACAGGAAAATTCTGGGAAGGAGGAAGCCTATTCCTCCCCAGTCCTGCCCAGACACAGAAGAAAGATGTGGCCTGCCCCACTGAAAAAGGTACCAAGCCATGTAGCCTACATATACTGAAATAATGGACTAATACAAGTTACAAGAGTTAATAAGAAGCCTGAACTAATGGGCCAAGCAGTGTTTTAATGAATCCACTTTCTGTGTGATTAATTTGGGGCTAAGCTAGCTGGGCAGCCAAGGCGACAAGAAGGCTCTCATGTTACGGAATGGTGCTCAATGACATCCACATAAAGACTAAAAGAGCTTAAAAAGTAATTCTAAAACAAAGTAACAACATTAAACATAGTTTCTTGGTAACAACAATTTCTTAGATCTGCTCTGCTTACTATAGGCAAACGCTCTCATTTAAGAGAGGCTTCCTGACTCAGCTTTAGCTACAAAACCTTCCAGCTCTTTAAAGATGTTCTGCCACAAAACACTTAAATGATGTTGACAAAAAGCTGACCACATGCTTTTTTGTTTTCAGCAATAACAAACAGAAAAAATCCACTGTTTTAAAATGCTGGCTTTCTGGGCCTCTCTCAGAGGTCCCTGGCTCAGGCCTCTGTTTCTCTACCAATGTTCAGACTAAGGGGCTGATCCGGTTCTCAGACTGTCTCCTTCATTGTAGCTGTCTCCACCAAATGTTAGACTGCCATCACATTACTATTTCCAAAAGTCAGAGAATCAATTATTGTTTGTTTATCTTTTAATTAGGTTTCATTCTATTTACTGCTGAAGTTAGTATTTGTAAGAAATTGGTGAAAGTTTCTTTTGGGCCCTGTATAACCTTAGTAAATGGCTCAATTTTCTTTGCTATTTCTCCAAATCTGTCCCAAACATTCAAAACTGTTCTGCAGCATAAATCTAGAACATTGTCATCATACAGAGATTTCCTTTGTACATCAGCATAATCTCCCTCACCAAGTAGTAGGTCTTGGGAGATTTCTATACCTCTTACCCTACTTTATTGTTCAATTGTCTTAGCCTCTTCTTTCAACCATTTTGTCCATTGTAATTGAGGACAAGACTCCAAGACCACTTTAGCCAAGTCCCTCTAGTATCTAGGGATAATTCTATTACCATTTGACCGTGGAGTAAAACTTATATCTTAGCACTCATATTAAATGATTTCTTGGTGAAAAAACAAAAATGAAAAACTGATAATGTATTTAATTGACATTACATAAGTCACATCAAAATCAATTATCCTTTCATTTAATTGTTCAATTTCCACCTGTCCATTGTATTATCATATAGAGACCTAAATACCTCAATTGGAATAAGGTTTCTCACTTTTTAATGTGGAAAAAAAATCTGTTTTAACTATTTCCTCCCTGTAGTAATTCCCAATTGTCTTACCAAATCTTCAGACAATGTCAGTGAATTGCGAGGTGTAACACGTCTGAGCAGAGAACACAGGTGGTGAGGATGGCTGTGGCTGCTGGTGTGTAGCTGTGAGCTGCACGTGGCAGTCTTAGAATTGGTGTAGAGAAAGCTTGAAACTCATAGTGGAGAGAGAGAGAGAGAGAGGGGGGGGGGGAGAGAGGGGAGAGAGAGAGAGAGAGAGAGAGAGAGAGAGAGATGCCCAGGGAATTGCGAGAAAAAAAGCACACGTTTTGGGGGCCAAGGGGTGCATGAAGGCAGAAAAAACTGAGGTAGAGCAGGTAAGTCCTTGGCATTTGGAGTCCAGTTACTTCTGGAGTTTGGCTGGCAGCTGGAGAATGTTTTGGAGAGGTTACAACAGGAAAATCCTAAACTTACTCAGAGGCTTGGGTAAAAAAGAAAAGAAAGCCTAGCAGGGCAGGAGCTCCATGTGCAGCTCAAGGCTGTGGTGGTGGCCACAAAGAGACAGACAAGTGACTGCTTCACGAATTCCTGCCTTTAAGTTGGGCTCCGATATGTAGCAAGAGTTCTAATAGGTCTTAATAATAAAAGTGCAAAGTCAGATAGTGGACAATATGCTGAGAGGTCAGAGAGACAAACGAAGAAAACCATGGTCATCTTACCTCTCCACTTCCAAGTTAAAAGAGAGTGAGTTCGTGTTTCCTCCTGCCTTATCACTTTCTCTCTCCACCCAGCCACATTACTTCCTGTCTTTCTGTACAGACCTCCTCTATGGTTAAATATTGTCTAGCTTCACCCTCTGATCTTCAGGCAAACTTTATTTGTATAATCAAGATATAACCACAGATGTCCGTGTAGTACTTAAAGAAAAGACAGGATATAATTTCGTATAAATTCTGATTTTTTTTCTGTTTGTTTTCATAAGGAGAATTTTCAATTTGTTTCTAACAAAGTACCACTAATGGTAATTTAAAGTGCATGATAATGTATATTTTTACTTGACTCTTCTGTTTCCTTTTCCCCCATACATAATGCAATATACGTGTATTCCCCATGCAGAGAAAATAAATCTTGCCATCATGTCTGTGAATTCAAGTACTTTCAGGAGATCAAGGAGAGTAGTTTTCTCTGAGACACATTTTTGGCACCTGACCTTATTCTAACACATTTATTTCACAAAGATCAATAATTTGAGAAGTCCTATTTAAATTAGAATGATAGAATCACTGTAGGTTGGCATTACCTAGCATCTCAATAGAGAGTAGACAACCACCATAACCAGGAGCAGGCTTCTTAAGGGTAGGAGATACATACACCAGATAAGACACAGTGCAAACGTAAATGTAGAGGTCATTAAAGGCAAGTGATTCTTGACTGATGTCCTGACATCCTTCAGCCAGAACAGGGCACAGAGCAAATGCCTGTGAACTGAAGCTAAATACTTTACCCAGTAGTCCAGATTTCATATTGACACTCTATACACTTCAGCTCATTCCTGTTTAGTTAATAAACTATTTTAGATTATAGATAGGATAAATTGATTAGAGCCTCCATTTTCGCTTGAATAAATATTTTTCAAAATGAATCTAGTATTTAAGTATATGGTCATCAAACTTTTGTGCATGGGAGGGTAGAAGAAAAGAAGAAATAAGAGCTATTGTGTGATTACATGTGTGTATTCATGTGTGTGTGCAGGTATATATTAAGTGTGATTATATGTGCACCTGAGTATGTGGTGGTCTGAAGTCAGGTGTCTTCCTTAGTCTTTGCCCATCTTACTGCTTTGAGGTAGTATTTTGCTGATTGTCTATACTGGCTAGCCAGAAATTCCTAAGGATCTACCAGTTTCTTTCTCCTCAGCACCAGGATTTCAATGGATTTCCGGCCATTTACATGGGTCCTGGTGTCAAACTAAGATTGTCATGCTTTTGTTTCATGCGGTTTACCAACTCACTCCTCATCCAAGCTCCCATTACGAAACTTTGACATGTTAAATCAGTTCCATCTCCCACAGTCAGAATTGACCAACTGTTTCTCATTTGTTTCTTGTTGTTCTGATGCCACACAGAGTAGTTTATTGGTTTCCTATAGCTCAATATCTTTCTAGAAGTATTAACTTACCCTATTGCTATGTGCCTAATGCTTCTAACTTATGTTTACAATTCCCTTAAATAAAGTTAACATAGATTATTTTTACCTGCCTAATTCCAATGATTCTACATAAAGATTTTAAAATTGATCTTCATGTGAATATTATATGCTCTATGATAATTTGGTGTGGCATGTTTCTTCCAATTGAATTATGTGTTGAGGAAGAAATAACTGCAACTTTGGGGAATTATAATTTTTAAGATTGCATTAAAATTTCATAGGCAAGAACACACTATTTAAAATATTTGTATATGTCCATATGTGTGCACATGCAGGCTGATGATGTCAAACTTAAATCTGGGTTTAAAAGTTCAATTTAAACCAAATACAAAGAGTTGTTTCACAAAAGTTTCTAAATTATATATGCCTTTCTTTGGGTTGCAAAGGATTAGAACACTGAGGAGAGATACCAGTGGCAATGTTCTTAGGGGTGCTCTCAGGAAAGACATCAGTGCACTCAGGAGACAGGGAGATCAGGTAGAGAAGGGCAAACAGTACTAATGCAGAATGAGGAGACTTCTAATGGAGCAGAGAGCTGTGCTTTGCTGCCCCTCACATCAAAGAAAGCCTTTATAAGCAAGGTTGTAGGTCAACGTATGAGAGTGATTGTTGTAAAAGTCCAAGAAACTAAGTCTGAATTCTCAGCACTCACTGTAGAAGGAACAGCGGGCCGCTTCCCGCCGCCTGCCCAGCTAGCTTTACCTGAAATAATTACACGGAAACTGTATTCTTTTAAACACTGCTTGGCCCATTATCTATAGCCTCTTATTAGCTAACTCTTGCATATTGATCTAACCCATTTCTAATAATCTGTGTAGTACCACAAGGTGGTGGCTTACCAGGAGGATTCTAACCTGCGGCTGTCTTGGAGAGGAGAGTCATGGCGACTGTCTCATTGCCTTCTTCCTCCCAGCATTCTGTTCTGTCTACTCCACCTATCTAAGCTGCTGTCCTATCAAAAGCCAAGGCAGTTTCTTTATTAATCAATGAAAGTAACACATAGACAGTTAGCCCTCCTCCATCAACTCACATTAAAATAAAAAAAGCTTTCTGTGTCTTTTATGCAAGTGCCTACAACCCCAAGCTATCAGGGTTAGGGGCACGAGGATCACATGAGAATCATTTGGGCTTCCTGGGTGCCAGGATGTTCCAGGTTCTATGCCAAACTGTGTCTCAATGAAATGATGTTGATTGTGATAAGACAGAATATCCCCACGTCCACTTTTGTACCCTATAAACACAGACATGGGCTCACACACCCACAAACACTGTATATGAATAACACAACAACACACACAGAGTTTATTAATCCACATTAAACACATGCTGAATATATGGCTCTTACAATAAGAGAGAATATCTTGAGTTAAGAGATTTCTTGAACAGAGAATTCTCTCTATTCCCTTTCCAGGCAGCCCATCACAACTATACATCTTGTGCCACTTGGAGTTAACTCTTAATAGAAGTTTAACAGAATCATTTAGAATTCTGGTTGTTTATTGTAATGAGTTTTACATGATACAGATTTTTGTGTGTGAAAAATTTCTTTACTGTCATGCTGAAGTCTCATTTCACCATGACTACAGAATAGAATAGTATTTGAAAAGTGTATTAATGAAACACAAGTTAAAATAAAGTTCCTGGGTCAAGCCTCATTCAGTACAGCTTATAAAAGATAAAATTTAGATGTACAAAGAGTGACCAGAGATAAACTCAAACAGAAAGATACCACCAGGCCAATGAAGATGTTCTGAAAAATATAGCTTTCTAAAGTCTGAGGCAGGAACCAGGGGGACAGTTCAGTTGTAAGGCGTTTGCCTTGCGAACATGAGCACATGAATTCGGGCTCCAGAACTCAAATAAAGAGAAAAGCTGGGGCGGATGGCATATGTCTATAATACCAACATCTGAGACAGAGACAGGAGAGTGACTGAGGCTCTAGCCTGTGTAGTGAGCAGCAAGCAATGAGAAAGCCTGTCTTGAACAACAATAAAACATATAAAAGGTATGCAGTATCTGGAGAATGACTTTTGAATTTGATCTTTGGTCTTCATACACACGAGCACACCTGTACACACAGGCGTACACACACATACACACACAATCACATACAGAGACAGAGACAGACAGATGAGAGACACAGAGAGACAGAGAGAGAGAGAGATCATGAAAAGTACGAAAGAAAATAAACTCACAAGAAAGTGATTCTTTTCACTCCTTAGTATTAGATATTTAGCATCCACAATTATGACAAAAATAGGTCCTGATGTTCATGCCACCCATTCTCCCATTCTGCAGCAGTTTGTTCTAGCAAATTCAAAAGACCTTAACCAGAGCTGTGTATAAATGGAGTACATAATTGCCACTTTTCTTTCCTACAGATTGCAAGTTCTCTTCATCATCCCTGGAAACTCCACCTGAACAGTTTGCCTAGTCGCTGTGGCCCCTTGATAACTCCTGAAACACCAGAATCACAAAGGTTTAGGCCTTGGTGTTTCAGAGAGAAGCTGCTACTCCCATTCCCTTCTCTAATGAAGTGCATTTCAAAACTCAAAACAAAAAGAACTGCTCACTCACATTAGTTAATCTTGGAGGAGTGCTGCAATGTTATTTTTCAAGAAAGCAATTAACAAAACTGTGAAATGCAGGGTTCTAGTACACACTGTTCAGAGTTTCTGAGCCAAAAATTGTGAATTAATTAAATTCGGTGAGAAGAAGAGGAGATGTGGGATAATTTCAACTTGGATGAAAAAAATGACTAACTTGTCAAAACCTGAGAATTTCAGCATCATAAATCACCATCTACCTAGGACTTACACTGTTGCTGTGTGTGTGTGTGTGTGTGTGTGTGTGTGTGTGTGCATTGTAGGATCCAGCCTTGACAAGCTCAATAGAGGCCTGAGTCTCAGTACTTTACCCTGATTCCAAGAAAGACCACAAACTGAGACTACCCAGAGCAAATTCCTAAGGTTCCAAGCATTGTGGATAGGATCATCTGCCAGCACACATCCATTGTTTTTCACCAGGACACCCTTAGACAAATGTAAGCCCATCAGGGGTCCTGAATCTTAGAAAACCCTCACCTCCGACTTTGCTACTACAAAACTCCAACCCCAACTGAGCTCAGGGCTCTGTGATCATCTGAGAGATTGAATTCTCAGTCTTGTGTAAGAATAAAGGCTCTTTGTTTTTACATACAGAACTTGGTCTCTTAATTGGTTTGGGGGGACTGTATGATCTGGGTATAACACGCATGTGTATGTATATCGACACTAGGGCATGTGTGTGAGTTTGTGCATATGTTAAGGCAGGAGTATACTTTAAAACCTCATTTCTCAGGAGCAATATACACAGTTCTTTGTGAGACAGAGTCTCTCATTGAATTTGAAATCTCCAAGTAATCTAGGAATGCTGATCAAAGAGTCCCAGGGATCTACATGTCTGTGCCACTCCATCACTGGGTTTATAATTAAATACCATCATTTCCAACATTTTTATGTGGGTTCTGAAGGTTGAATTAAATTTCCCATGCTTGCCGATTAGGAACTTTGCCCCCTACCAAAACTATCTCAACAGCTTTGTTGGATTGCTTTAAGTACACAACATATGATCTTTATCTTGAAGGAATGAAGAACTTTTGTCACAGAAAAATTGTTTTCTAGGTCCACCTATTTACACAGAAAAATCATTGTTTGATTTTCTTCAAACCTAAATAATCCTCCACTGAATAAAGGTGTCACATTTGCATTATCCATTCATTCAGTGATGAAGATTTGGACTGCTTATTTTTCTAGCTACTCTGAGTAGAGCTCCTACTATCATAGTTGAAAATAAAATAGTCATATCCCCAGGAATGACAGAGCCAGTGGGTCTATTTCTAGAGTTTGGTGAACCACACCCGGACTTTCATAGTAACAGCACCAATTTGCACTCCCACCAGCAGTGCAAGAGAGCTCCCTATTCCCTAGACTCTCGAGAGCATTCATTGTCTTTTGCCTTTTAAATCTTAGCCCTTTTGACTAAGATGAAATTTCAAAGGAGTTTTAACTGTAAGATGTAAGTTTAACTGTTACATGTGCTTGATGTTTAAGGATAGTGAGCACTTTTGAAAATATTTTTAAGCTCTTTCTTCTCCTGAGAACCCTCTGCTCAGTATCTTAGCTCACATCTTGCCAGAGTTGTCTGTTGGCCTGGTGTTTAGGTTTTTGCATTCCTTGTACATACTAGACACTAACCCTCGCTCAGATGCATGGTGGCAGAGATTTTTTTCCCATTCCCTAGTATGACACTTTGGTAGGTTGAACTTTTCCATTGCAGGACCAGAAACCTTTTGATTTAATGAAGTCCCACTTGCTAATTTCTAGTTTAACTTTCTATGCTACCAGATTCCCATTTATAATGTTGTCATTAGAGCCTACATCCTAAAGTGTATGCACTGTTCTTTTTTCTAAAAAGTTTAGTGCTTCTTTGATTTGTAATTTATTTTGTATAAGGTCAGAAAGGATTAAATTTCATTCACAGCTAGCTCCTTTTTCCAAAATCTTTCTTCTTCTCTCACAATGATTCCAGGACTTTAATGTGCACAAGTAGCATTGTCAAGAAAAAGTAAATAGCTTGTTACATTTATACTCTTTTCAACCCAGGAGTCACGAACGTGACTGTTATAATAACAATTATGCCTTAAGTATGTGATTTATAGTCAGTGGACTAGGAGATAAAGTTATGTAAGTGATTAAAACACATATCCTCTCATGGACTTCATACATCAAAGGAGGGAGACAACAGCTATACAAGGGGAAATGTCTCTAGGGTGTATGATGCTAGGAAGAGTAAAGGGTTCTGGGAGGGAAGGTCTGAGAAGGCAGTGAATCTGGTCAGTCTCAGAGGAGAGTGATGCTTGATGCTAAGAAACAGCTAACGGGTGGGATGGATGAACTCAGTCTGTGAGGAATGACTGGGTTGATTAAGGAGCATTATTAAAGTACAGCAGAAGAAATTGAACACTCACTCTGAGACTGGGAGGAAGTGTTCCAGTTGCTGATTTTAATAATCATCATTATTGTCATTATAATGAGAAGTCAGAGTTCCAGTGACCCTGGAATACCAATGAAGCTAACAGTGCCTTCACAGGACCTTCTGAAGAAGGGTTTGTTATTGAAATGGTTACTTGTCATGATCCCTCAGTTCTCCAAATTGATATGAAATGTTTCCTCTCACAATTTCTGTATTCATTTCCCATTGTACAAAAGGGATTGCTATTGATATCTAAAAGAGAGCCCCAGAGAAAGCAGATACTTTTCCATGTATGTTTAATTCTAAGCCGTATATGTTTTAAAAGCCATGAAATCACAGACACAAAACAGCTTTTTAAATTAATGATCCCTGCCAATGATGGTCTAAATACTTATGTGTGTATGAATATATTCACAACTTTGAAATTATTATACCCCAGAAACACTTAAAATTAAATTGCTAAAATCCCAATGTGGATATAATTTCCACTTTTATCTAATCATTTAAACTGTGAAATGTTTCCATAAGTAAGCAAATATATATGCCTATATTTTATATGAAGATATTCCAAAAGAAGACAAATTCTAGCCTGGAAAAATTTCATATTTATGAGAATATGGAGCACATGCTGAAGTACTAAGCTGAGGGAAATATATGAGACTGAATTTGTTCCATATGTGGTTAATTCAGCTGTTTTTAATCATGATAATTTCTGAGAATAGCTGAATGAAGAATGGTCTAGTAATATGGAAAAAGAACACAATTACCAAGTTTTCAGCCATTAGGACAATCCTTTAACTATGATTTTTTAATTATAAAATGAAACTGTGACACTGCTTTCTGGCCTCTGCAGGTGTTTCCATACATGTGTGTTACACACACAAACACACACACACACACACACACACACACACACACACGAAAATTAAAGCTAAGATCTTCCCTGAATGATCTCATTTGGATTTTGTCATTGTTTTTCCAAATATCTTTCTCTCTGTGTTTCAGTATTTCTGTTAAAAGTACTGGAGTGTGTCTGACTTTCTCTAAAATCCTGTTGAATATTCCTAGTAAAATTTTCATATCTGAAGTTATATTATGACACAAAGTTTATGTTTTTTCTCTAAATATAATTTGTGTTGTCATACCTTTTATTTATTTCAAAATTAGTCTCTTTCATTGTTGATAGATCTTGGTTCAAACTGTTCTTTACCTTTGAGTTTGTTTAGTAAAATTAATTTAATATCTTTTCCTACCAAGTTTAGTATTTGAGCACCAGAAAAATTATCAGTCTTTCTTCTCTCTGTGTTTCTCCCACCTACCTCATGAGCTAAATTTTGTTGTTTCCTAGTAAAAACCTGAATATTTGCAATATTGCATTATAAAACTCAGTGTCTGATCCTGCCTTGACCAGAAAATATTACTGTTGACTGCTGATGCACAGTAACTCTACTGCAATCATTAGTTGAATTAGGCATGCATGCAAAACTACATTTTTCTGCAATATAAACATTGTAATGTTTGTAAATGATGCCTCTGTTCTGTTAACTCTTTAGTCAGCCTGTGACGTGGCAAATAGTCCCTTTAATTATTATCTATGATAGCAAATAAATGATTAAACAATACAGCCTATGTCTTTTATGAACTTTCAATAATTCTAGTGCCACAAAATCCATGTTGGCCTGTAGAAAATAATGGCCAACCTCTGGAAAGATTCTCGAGTGAGCTTATGAAGATCAAAACATACAACTCTTATGTCTGGAGGTCAAAGTCTTTGTTACACATACCTGCAACACACACACTAGCAGTGCAGACCCCCAACATCTTGCTTATGTGTGAATAGTCAAAAATTAACTAAAATTGGATGGCATCTTTTTCCTGTAATGTTATAACTATTTAGCTGATTTAGCCACATAACTTGCCTGCTGGTGTATTTGATGTTAACATCATCACCAACAAGGTGGCTGAGATGACTTTTATTGGGGTTTCATTCAGATGGTTTCTTAAGTAAATCTGAGGGGCTTGCATACTGGAGCTAATTAGTGTTGGCATGGCTTTGTGAATTTAGCTAATAAATTTAACAGAATATCAGGAGTGAATACTGAAAACTCAAACAATTTATCATACTACTGCTATGAAACTCACCAGTTGAAATGCCAATGCATTAGCCAATGCTTTGAAGTATAGGTGCCAGTCACTGATGGATTTTTGTTTTAATAGAGTATGTTGTCTTTACAAATAATTAAATATTAATTGATCCATTCACTCTTTGAGATCACTGAGTATATAAATAAAGTTTGATAGTGATATATCCAGATTCTATTTTATTACTCTTTCACTAAATTTCAGTGTCCTTGAGAAGATTGCAATTCTCATGACATCTAAGTTGTCAGTAGGAGAGAGTCAAAGATTTCATTTGTCATAATAAAAACATGAGATATGGTTTTTCCTATAATTCATTTAATTTTTGTTATCTCGGAGAGCATAAGAATGAAACAGGAAAATGGACAAGGCTATTGCTAATTTGATGAGATATTTGCTGAAGAGAATGGAGACTCAATCAGTGAGAAGCTGGGTGGAGAAATTATTGACTGGAGATTTATCAAAAAGTTGTCCCTCCCATCTAGATATTTCTCTCTCTCTCTCTCTCTCTCTCTCTCTCTCTCTCTCTCTCACACACACACACACACACAGAGAGAGAGAGAGAGAGAAAGAGAGAGAGAGAGAGAGAGATTAAGCTGCATGAATTAGAATTCACAGAGTGGTATCTGATATGGCCTTAGAACAGACATGCACATTTTCTGATATGTATTGTTTTTGTAACAGAAAGTCTGGAGTAAGGTACCCCTCAGTGGGACAGTAACTGGCCTATTTGTATTATGTGGCTCTTTCAGAATATTTGTCTTTCATACAGCAACATCCAATAAAGAAATTCAAATGTGAATTTCTATGAACCAGGTGAGTTGTTTCTGTGGGTTTTCCTGTGAGGTACTTGCCCTCTCTGGCTCCTACAATCCTTTCTCCCTCTCTTCAACAGGATTCACCAAGCTCAGTCAAATTTTTGGATGTGAGTTTCTACATCTGTTTCCATTAGTTATTGGATGAAGGCTCTCTGATGACAATTGAGGTAGTTACCAACATACTTGTAGTAGGTGGCCAGTTAGGCTACATATCTAATACTGCTAGGAGTTTTAGCTGGGATCATCTTTGTAGATTGGTGGGAGTTTCTTTTGCATCAGGTTTCTCCTAGACCCTGAAAAGCTCCCCCTCTAGTCACCTTTCAGTACTCACCCCTCCATCCACTCACCAACTGGATAATGGGGCTGACCTTAGCCCTCTACAAATAGGTGACAGTTGTGTAGCTTGGTCTATTTGTGGGACTCCTAACAGTGGAAGCCTGGGCTGTCCCTAATGCTTTGGCTAGTTTAGGGGAACATATTCCTCATACTGAGTTACCTTACCTAGCCTTAATACAAGGAGAGAAGCTTAGTTCTACCTCAATTTAATATGCTATGCTTTGTCGTTACCCATGGGAGAACTGCTCCTTTCTGAACTGAAACTGAGGAGTAGATTGAGGGGGTGTGTCATAGGGGAAGTGGGTGAAAGGAAGGGAGAAGAGGAAGGAGTGGAAACTGCAGTCAGGATATAGAATGAATGAATGAATAAATAAATAAATAAATAAATAAATAAATAAATAAATAAATAGAACTTCAAAGTGGTGGTTAGCCACAGAATCCTCAAAAGTTTCAGTCCAAAATGATATTTGAACACCAAGTAGTTCTGTCTACACAATAGGTCAAGGTCAGAAATTTCTTCCCACCATCTGCTTTTACCATCTTCCTCTCTAGATTTTCCTTTACATGAAATTAACACTTCAGCAGACCGAAGCTGTTGCTGACCTGTTCTCTAGGCACTGGAGTCAGAACAATGCTGTTTTCACCAATGGTTGCACCACTGTCCTCTTCACCATAATCACTAGGCTTCCATATAGACTCTTTCTATTTTGTTCTAAGTTTCAGCGATTGAACTACTCAGTCAAGTGTTCTATCCACAATGTAGCTCATCTTTGTGAGTCAGCTGACATGTCCACACTTCAAACAGTTATATTGACATCATAAAACATCCGATGCAGCAGAATTGATAGCAAGTGCCCTCATTGTGAAGTAGGGAATTTCTAATTGCTATAACATATATTCTAGAACAGGATGCATTAATTTTGCAAGAGTTTATGGGTACAGTGTGAAAGGTTTCTACCCGGTGCTCTGTGGACTCATTTATTCTGGGCCCAGCTCTACACACACTTGTTAAGGAAGATATTGCACTGCAGAGGCCGGCACAGGAAATTCCAGTGAGTGTGCTGAGCCACTGCTCAGGTTTTGGGGGTTTGTTTCGTTAGTGAGATTGTAATACAATCAAAGTATTTCTCTCTTCCCACCAAATTCTTCTATAAACTTCCACATGATCTTGTTCAAATTCATGGCCTCTTTTTTTCACTGTTGTTACACACACATATATGTACATATCTATATACATATATTCCTAAACTTACTTGTTCAGCCTGAGTAATAATATTTGTATGTCTGTTTACAGGGCTAACCATTTAGTACTGGATAATCAGTTGGTATGCTCTTTTATGTAGAAGACTGTTTCTCCCATTCTCAGCACTCTTCAGCTGCCTACAGTTCTTTGTGTAGAATTGAGGCCTTGTGGTCTTTTCCTCACCCATACTGGCATCAGGGTTGCTGTTTATTTTAACAAAGTTTTTAACTTTCCATCCATTTGAGGATTAAATAAAGGAGAAGAAAAATCATCAGAGAGCCAAAGTGCTCAGAGTTAAATATCTTGACATAAAAGCTGTAGTTTATGGGAATATTATTTTATTTTTCAATTATTTTTAACTTGTATATGTGTATTGTGCCTGTTTGTCTGTGTGTACACCACAAGTATGAAGTTCCCACTAAGGTCAGAAAAAGACAAGTATCACATGGAACTGGAGTCACAGGTGCTTGTGATATGAATCCTTGGGACCAAACCCTTGTTCTCTGCATGGTGATGAAGTATTCTTAACTGCTGAGCCCTCTTGTCAGCATCAGACTAATTTGTTGAAAATCTGTGTGGTCATTCTCATAATACTATAAATGTCTGGTGAGTGTGTAATCCTCTATCAGTATGTTCCAGGAGCTCAGTGGACATAGACATCCTGTAAAATTCAATCACTTCCCAGAAAGTGACATTATTTGCATGTGACTTATACACACATCATTTGAAAGTAAATTTTCTCTGGATTACTTATAATACTGACCACATCTCTTTTGTTGAGTAAATAGCTATTTTATTGTATTGTTTAAGAGACAATAAAAAGATAAAATGCATAAGTACCCATTAGTGCACACAACTTTATTTAAAATGTTTTGATCTTTAATCTTTGATGTAGAAATTTCTAATACATCCAACTGTTGATGGTAATAGCCAGACTTCAGACAGAGTAGACATTTACACAGCAAGAATCCTTGTCAAGTCTAAGAGGGCAAAGCACAGTAACCGTGCTGATTCCTAAAGGGATTTTGCAATACCCAAGACAGCAGCTGTATTAGCCTTATTGAGAAGAGATTACTATCTTTGGGGTAGTGCTCTAGGTCATTTATTTTTCTCTTTTGCTCTGAGTACATGTACATAAAATATGTACATGCACAAAATCAAAAGTTCATGATGTCAATGCAGCTCACATATATTAGGTTTTGTTTTCATGAATATGAAATATATCTTACTTAGTGAATTGCTATGTGAATAATTTAATATCAGATTTTTCCCAAGTAGAAAATGATAAACTTTTAATGCAAGGTACATTATTAGAGTCTAAATTAATTTCTTACCTAGGTGAAATAAACCAAGATTCTATGAGATTTCTTTATGAAAATGTAAGAAAAGGTCCACATTTTGTCCTGGTACACTTCTCTGAATAAGAAAGCTATAGTGTACAGGGAGAGTATGGAACTCTTATTTCAGAAGTTGAGAGGACATAACCTCTAAGACAGAATGCTGAGGGACTGATTAAAACAACTCAAAATACATTATTGAATAAGCATGTCCATGGACAGGTATTATAATGAATTGGCAGTTTCATATAAGAAAGAGAATGAAAAATCTTTTTCACTAAATCACTCCCTTCATTCACTCAAATGAAATACCTTTGAATGTCTGCATAGGGTGCCTCTGATAGATGAATTCTGCTGCAGTTTGTAAGTGGCTCTCTGAGCCTGTCAATCAGTCCGTACTCATCACCTGGGAGTGAAATTGGAATCTCCACACACTGCTAACCCTTGGTTTCCAAGCGCAGTGGCTCACTTGCACCATTGATCAGTGGTGTTTCCATGATGGAAAATTTACTAGGATAAGAAGAAACAATGGACTGTATGTTTAGCTGTGCATCTATTCACAAAACCATTCCTGAATGTTTGTCTCTTCTGTGTTTCAGCTCTTTGAATAAGAGTAATCCACGTTTTTTTTTTCAAGTACAACAGTCAGACTGCCATTGAACACTTACTTTCTATTGAATATTGTGCTATACACCAGTAAACAAACACAGAAGTAAAACCTCTGGATTTATAATGTATAGTGTGTGGCAAATACCATGTTTGTGTGGTGCAGCACATGCAGTAGGATTCTAGATCACCAGTTGGCCCATATAGTTCTCTCTAACCCCTTTAGCAGTCTTTAGCATCTTTTACCCATTGGGTTAATGCAAAGTAAAGCAGACATGAGTTTCTGTATCACTCTGGTCAGAAAGACTAGCATCAGGCCAACAAATGGTAACAAATGCTGGTGAAGATGAGAGAAAAGAAGAATCTTGTTCACTGCTGGTGGATCTGTAAATTTTTCAGCCATGACCACAAGATTCAGATACACAACTACTGAGTATATACCTGGAGAACTCTAGTCAACATACAATAGAAAATGTTTCACAACCTTCTTTACTGCTGCATTACAAAAATATCCAAGAAATGAAAAGAGCCCACTTGTCTATCAATAGATAAATGCATTAAAATATGGTGTAAATGTACTACAGAATTACAAAAAGGTATAAACAAAAATGAAATCATGACATTATCAGGAAAATAATAAAACTGTAAATCAATATATTAATAAAAATAAACCAGACATGGAAGAAAAAACACCATGTTTTTATCTTCTATGTAAACTGAATTTAAATATTTACACATGTATTCTCATGCTCTTCCCAGGTGTAGCAGACAGGAGTGAGTTTACTTCAGATTATTTATCATAACTAGTTAGTGTTGTTTATATGTCTCTATGGAAAAACTTATTTTTGACTCTTGCTTCTTTTCTACTATGTGTGGCTTGTTCATGTACACTTTACTCAAGAAAGATTGTACACTTTACTCAAGAACCTCCTCTATCTATTGGCTCCATTCTCACAGGTCCCAACCCCTCTAGAACTGTGACCAATAGATAACACACACACATTTCTATTTTGGCCTAGTTGATACTTGGTCATTACTTTTTTTAGACTTTCCAGGGAATTCCATTACATCTTTGAGTGACAAGAATAGCTATGTGACAAAGAAAAGCAGGCACCTGAATTACTGGGCCAGCATTCAGTTATTTTGAAATTAAAAGTTATAGAGAAGGTTTGAAAAGCTGTGAGAAAATCTTAATGTATTTGCAAACATTAAATCATATTAACTTTAGCACTTTAGCAAAAAGACAAGAAAGCTGCAGGAAAGTTAAAAAAAGCAAATTAGGTACCTCCTACAGCACAATAGCAAAGGATAACAGGAAGAGAGGGAGCCATTAGCCCACTTGATGTGCCTAGAAACACTGGGAGCTGGCGATATTGTCACTGAGTCACCTGTAATTCAGAATATTTGAGAGCAATCACTGTTCAGGATATCAAAGTGTCCTTTGAAAATGTAAAGTTCATACGTGAAAGAAATGTGGTCAAGTTCTCAGATCTCAAAATAATTTGAGAAATTTTGGTGATATGATGAATAAATTATGACCCTGAAACATTTATTCAGTAGGTCAGCTAAATACAGAAAAGAGAAAAATGTTTGACTTCATCTCTAGAAAGTTGTATGACAAAAATCTTTGCAATGAGAAGTTACACGAAATTCAAAAGCGGTAACACAGCCCTGTCACAGGCCTAGGAAGGCAGCTAATATGGCACAGTCACAGAATGCTCCTGGATGCTGCAAAAGTTGCTGGTTTTTTTGACTATCTTCTAAATAATTTATTGTTGATATCATGTGTTTCTAAATATATATTCACTCATATACCTAACTTTTCTTACATTCATCTTTTCATATGTAAAAGAATTTCTGTGAACATATTGTGTTGGCTGCACTTTTCTGTGAATTCCCAAACCCGAAACAGGCATGCGCTTTCCTGAATCGAGCCCACGAGAATGGATGAATATCCTAAGGGTTGAAACAGACAGACACAAAGAGACCATACTCATTCACCAAAGAGTAAATGGCAACTTTATTAAACACAAGTCGGGTATATATACTAGGGGGCAAAGGGGCAAAGCCCCCTCCCATTCGGAGCAGTGGAAGAGGTTGTCAGGTGTCAGGCACCCAAGGCCAGGAGCAGCTGTGGGTGGCAGGCATATGGGGCATATGGCGGGATCCTTGCTTGTAGGTGGAATTACCATAACAAAAGAGGGCCAAGTTCTTTCTAAGCTAAACCCTCAGGCCTGTGTAATAACAGAGAAGCCAGGAAGCCAGAGGTAAAACGGCCCTGCATAGTGCCACGAACAAAGGGGAAGAAACCTGGGTACCTACAATATTGTATTAGTTTACCTTTCTCTTTGCAGTAACAGCATAGCTGAGAAAAGCAACGTAAGGAAGAAGAGTTTCTTTATATCATAGAGAATTCATGAGTACAGGAACTGTCTTCACTGCCGTCAGTCTGAGGATGCGTGTTTCTAAACACTCTGCAGCATATTTTTAGCTGATCAGTCTGATGATATGTGTGTCTAAGCACTCTGTGATATATTTTAGGCCTTTTGATCAGAGTGGCTTACTAACCTCCTTTTCATGTGTATTGTAGAAGTAGCAATGATACTGGGCAGAGAGTTGATCCTTGCAAGACAAGGAAAATTGTCTTCAAAATCCAGATCAATCGCATACCCACAGATAAAACCTTCTACTTATTTTCCAGGATTCTTTCATAAGCAATATACCTAAAAACAACTCAATCAAAGTCTTGTCATTTACATTTCTATATTGCAAGATGAAGCTCATCACCTTTGTGTTGAGGAAGCTCCTTCCGCTCTTTCAGTCAATAGCCTTTAAGATACCAGCCCACTGGTATCTTTCGCTTTAAAAAGCAGCAGCAGTCCACCTCTCACTCTCTTGTTTCGCACTCCAGTTCAGGTGACTAGACTCCATTCCTGGTCGTGTAGACAGCATTCTGTAAAGTTTTCCCCCTCAAATAGGTAACCCTTTTATCAATAATGATTCCAAACTGGTGTGGGAGTGTTTTGCTCATTACGTTTATGTAAATTTAATAGAAACATGACAGTCAGTTTTTTTCTTGAGTTTTTACTTAGAACCAAATATTATACCTCAACAAAGCCAAAAAGATAAATCAGTTGTTAAGAGCACTTGCAACTCTTGTGGCAGACCTGTTTTTGATTTCCTCACTATAACTCTAGCTCTAGGGAGTGTAGCACACCCTCTGTATTTCTTGAGCAAAACTGAAATTGACTGAAAATGAACCAAATGATGAGAACTGAATTAATGTGGTATTTTCATACAATGTCATTTTATTCTGTTCTGTAAAATCAATGAAATCCATGCTTTAGTACAAAGTGTATAGTCTATAGTTTATAGCATGTGTAACTCTTAGACTATTAATCCAAGAGACAGAAGCCAACCACGGACATATTCACATAGAGAATGAAGTTTAAACTTTGCCAGAGAATGCAGCTGAAGACTGCTGACTTTTTTTCTGAGATGATGAAAATATTATAAATTATATACATTGGTAGATTTGCATATATGCATTCTCTGAATAGATCACTAAGTTAGGATTGGTGAGGTGGCTCAATGAGTAAAAGCAGTTGGAGACAAACTAGAGAAACTAAAATAAGTCTTTAAAATAAAATAAGTATAGAAGAAAGCTAAGTTCCAAAAGTTATCATCAGATCTGCACACATGTGTCATGAATTTCACATGCATACCCAAACATACTCATTAATTAAGTAAAGCAATTAAAAAATGAATTATTTACATGAAATGGTTTGATTGTTTTGAAGGTCAACTATCTTTAAGCAAAGTCTTGAATGTTTTAATTTGGTTGCTTTTCAATCTTTTTATAAAATTTTAAATTTATTATGTGTGTGTTTGTGTGTGTGTGTATTCCAAGACTGCGGCAGTCACGTGTTAAGTTGCCTCAGTTTTCTCCTTATACTTTTCCATCCAAGGGATGAAATCCAGGTCCTTAAGGCTCAATGGCACTCATCCACTCTCAAAGGATGCTAATTATACAAATTTTCTTTATGTGCTTTAACTTCTATTTTTAATATTTCTGAAATACTTCTTTTATGCTTAGTGATGTTTTATAATACATGCTTTAATTAACAGTTCTCTTATTAGTGTGTATCCTGCAGATAGAGGCTTATTTACTTCTATTAGGTGGTCAGAAAGTAAGCAGAGAGATTAATAGTCCTTGTTCATTTTTTAAAAATATGATATGTCCAAATTGAAAACAGAAAATGTGATCCACAAAGTAAAACCTTCAGTTACTAATTCTGACCTTTGAAGATGACCCATTTGTTTACTGGCAAGTGTGCTAATACAAGGGTTTTTGAGAGGTTTATTCATAGTGTGACATAAATCAGACTCCACCTACTAGAGCATAAATATTTGCAAACACTTGTGTCAATACTTATAACTAGTAATGTATTTGGGGTGTTAATACAGAGAATATATAATGCAAGTGAATAACATACAAAATATTTTCATTATTGAAATAAAGTCACTGAGGAAATATACTGATTTTTATACATCAGTGAAACACTAGAAAATAATTCTGACTACATGGTATATAAATATGTAATCACAAATAAATGTCAAAACAGTGTTATGGTAGAAAAAGAACTCCTTTCAAAATAGTCTGTACAAGTATTGTTGTGGCATTTCAATTGCCTTTTAATAAATAAATACTGCCTGAAGATCTGAGAATAAAACAGTATTACTGGTCAGCCTTACAGACATGGTTATAGTAACACAGACCTTTGATCCCAGAAGCCACAAGGATACAAACCTTTAATCCCAATAGCCATACTAGTTGCCATAGAAATTGGGTGGTGCATGCCTTTAATTCCAGTGCTAAACACCTTTAACCCCAGCCTTAGAGGGGAATATAAAACAGGGGGAGGCAGTTCTCAGACACATAGTTTCATCCTGAATTTTCATGAGGCAAAATTGCCATTTCAGACTGAGGTAGAGGTAAGAGCCAGTTTTGCTTTTTGAATCTTCAGGTTGAATTCCAATTTCTGACCCTGGGTTTTTATTAATCAAGCTTCAAGTATGACATCTTTTCCTGCAGTCTAAGGTACCCTTTTGTTTGTGTATATATTCTTACCACCATAGCCTGAATAGAGGCATCAAGTTGCAACTCAAATGTACAGAGGTCATAGTTTTCAACCAAGTTGGTACTGTGTAAGGAGAGATAGTAAATAATTCATGAATATTCTGAATAAATACAAGAAAATGCATTTATGGAACACTGAATCCTGACAATAGACATTTTAAATTACATTTTACTGTTTTAGTTGGCTTGAAGTAATTCCTTAAATAGAGAAGAAAGGATCTTCCATTAGAAAACCGTTTGATTAATGAGTTAACTTGGAATCAAACCATTTTTTTACATAGATAAATCTCTGTTTTAAAATTTCTGAATCTACAACTTAGTAGGCCAGATCTTGTTGACTCCCTAAGGAAGTCTTAACCCCTATTTGAAGAAGATTGGATGAGGGAGGGAAAGGGGGGAAGGAAAAATTGGGGTTGGTATGTAAAATGAAAAGTAAATTTTTTAATTAAAATAAATTCTGAGCCTAGATCAGTTTAGTCTGCCTTCAAATGGGGGTTTCTAAACATAATAATTATAAAAATCAGAATTTATAAAAAAATAATTGACTCAGAACATTAAGTCATTTGGAATAAAATCAAGGATTAGAGAGATGACTAGGGAGATCACTTTGCTGTTCTGACTCATTCACCAACATTGACCTCTAACACCCATATTGGGGAGCTCATAACAGCTTGTTACTCCATTTCCATGGGATCTCACACCCCTGTCTGACCACTGTGGATAAAGCACTCATGTGTGCATACATACAAGCACACTCAAGCACACATGCATGCACACACACAAACATTCACACATAAAGACACACACATGTAAAATACACTTAAAGAAAAAAGAAAGAAAATTTATTTTAAACTTGAACATCTCAACTATTAGCTCAGAACTTTGATTACATCTTGGGTTTTCATTAGCTTACAAAGAGAATAAATACTTAATAAGGAGACAAGATTTTCTACATATCATTTAATTAGCCTTATTTTTTTTATTCAATGTTGCATCATGCGAACATCTGACAGGATGTCCCACCTATTTTGAACACTGCCTTCATATGACAAAGTAATAACCAGATTTACACATGATATAAATCTGCAGTGTATGGATTTCTTTTTTTCTTACTATTGATGACCTGTTAGTAACTTGAACTGAGGAATAAGTATATGTATCATTATTCAAAAGGTTGAATGTACTCATTTTAAATTCTTTACTGGTTGCAGGAGACAAAGGTCAGACATCAGGAACACTGCTGCCTTCCAGAGGACCTGTGTTAGATGTTACATTCTTATAACCCTTACCAGGTGGCTCACAACCACCTGCAACTCTACAGGTAACAGCATCTTGGTGGCATTCTCTCACACTGACACAGGAATATATATATATATATACTCAATAAAGTAATTCCATACTAGCTAAGAATTGAGTATAACAAAGGGGTAGACTCACACTCACAGATCACAGTCTGATGCACAAATGAGGAACAGGAACCAAACTCAGAAATAGAAAGAGAAAGAGACAGAGAGAGAGACAGAGAGAGAGACAGAGACAGAGAGACAGAGAGAGAGACAGAGACAGAGAGAGAGAAAGAGAGAGAGAACAAGCTATACAGCTGCATTTGTAGTATAAAAGACCACACACAGGTGGGCTGTTAGCTTAAAGGCTATTGGCTGAAAGATTCCCAAAGCACCTCCCCCTTTTGTCTAATCCTAGCACAAAACTATATACAAAAAGATCAAATATAAAATATAAAAATTAGAATTAGAGCCAGCATAAGCAATAATTAAGCAAGAAACAAATGCAAAATGTTACAATCCTAAGGAGCCTTAGTCTTGAATTAGAAATGGCTTGTCAAGTCATGAGAGGAAAGTAACTACAACTATCTAGTCTTCAATCCCATTGAAGACCTGAGAAGGGAAAAAAATATTACTTGATTAAACAGGAAGAACAATGAAACAACTTCCAAAATGAGAGAGACAACTGGATACCTGGGCAATTACCCAAAGTCTCATTTGCAATGTTGGAGGAGCCAACTTTGGATAAGGCCTAGAGTAACTGACATAATTTTCAGAGGGAGGAAAATCTTCAGAACCATTTTGCCCTGTCTTAGAAAAGTTTAACAGTCTTTTTTTTTTGTATTCAAGATTAAGAAAACATTATGCAATCTATTTCTGGGAGTCTGGGGGTATTTTCCATTCTGTTTTGTTTTTTAACATATTTTTATAGTTTAACTTGTTTTTTTTCTATAACTGCGGGACCTGTAGAATTTTTTGGTATACTTGTAATATGCTTAATATTATAATAAACAAAAATTGTTTTATTTCTTAGAGATGTATGTTGGACCATTATCTGTCTTTACTTGTGCAGGTATTCCAATGATGCCTATAATATTTAATAGCTGCCAGATTATTGAATCAGCCTTTTTTGGGCTCAAATCAAATGCCATTAAAAACCGAAGTAAGTGTCAATGGTGTGGTGTACATATTTTAATTTTCCAAAATCTGCAAAATGGAACACATCTATTTGCCAGATTCGTGTTGTCCTGTTTGTGTTTTGTTGATCTACATTCATTGGTCTAATGTTGACCTTTGCCACATTTTCCACATAATCCAGAAGACTGAACCTTCTATTTTTGCCATTCTCAGAGAAGACATTATTTGTAGCAATCCCTTGTATACAATCCCATCTCTTATGTCCTATTCTGTCACAATTAAACCATCTGTCATCTTGATGTCTCCTCATACCTTTGGAAATTGCTTCTCCTACCCAAGCCTCAGTATTATAGTGAAATGTCTCAATGTTCATTATATGCATCCATTGGTGCTGATCTAACCTTTACAGGGTCAAGTTTCTTTTTGCATTCTAAGTTGGCATTCTCAAAAGCCAAAGATTTAATACGTACTCGTTTAGCTTCTGGATATGTTTCTCCTATTTTTACAACCTGAGTTAATCTTATAAAAAGTTACTAAAAGGTTTTTTTTTTTGGCCATGATTAAGTTAATATATAATTCACTTCTTCTTCCTGGTTTTTGAATCCTATCCCAAGCATTTAAGGCTGCTGTGTGGCATAGGGACAAGATGTGTTCATCATTAAGAGCTTGATCATGTGCTTCAACAGAAGTGGTCTCATCAAGAGTTTGGTCTTTGGAAGCCTCAAATTCTTTTGCTTTTTCCTGTTGTTCTAAAATTTTTTGCTTCTTTTTGCCAATAGCATTTACAGTAGTTGAAGCCCATCTTCCATGACTGCTGAAACTAATTAAAGTCAATCATGTGAGGTAGTCAATAAGATGGAAGTCAATAAGATGGAAGTCCATGTCCTTATCATCTCCCTAACAAATGGTGAATGCAAGCCATAGGTACTACTGCTTACTAAATTTATTTTAGATTGCTCATACCTATAGGTTCCCATCTACATTCTTGGAATCCTTTTAAGCATTTAGGACTTGAATGTATGTCAGAGGTTATTACAGGGGATGAAGCTAATACCCTAGGTAAATCATCTCTGACAGGTACTGGTGATGTTAAATCCTTTCCTTATACCCTCTCTCCTTGCTCATTAACTATGATAATTTCTGCTAACTTTTGATTTTTTTTAAATTTTTTCTTTTTTAATATCTATATAAAAAATAACGAGCGATTTACAGATCTTTCTCTAATCAGAACCTCAAGTGTGTATATAAAGGTACTGTACATGTATAAACATTTACAACCAGGACATCCATATTTGCACAGCATTCCAAGGCCACATGGTTAAGTCAGTATATAATCAGTACAGTGACAGGTTACTTAGGAAGAGCCACATCAGACTGACAACATATGACATCAAAGTTATGTCACAGTTAACAATAAAAATAGGATTTGTGTCACTAATTGTGGACTATAGGGAAAATAAATCATTTCTGTGGTACTAAATTCTTAGCATTTATCAAGCCTTCTAATTTTGCTCTATTCAAGTAGTTATACATAATAGATGGGTAAATATAGTTCTGGGTGGAAGCATGTGTTTCCTACAAGGTCAGTACAGTTGGTCAGAGTGGAGTTTGTCAGACTCACGGGGTAACAGAATGAGTGTTCAAATACTCTATAAGTAGACAGTTTTGGTCTGAGAAATGTCTATATTTATAGATGCTTCTGAATGCTGTTTCAGGGAACCTAACTAACATCCTGATCTATTGCATGAGGTTAAAAATTGTCTCCAACTTTTAGCAAACAGTTTTTCTTAGATTTTAGAAAAGAACTCTGAAAGCTTTTCCTGTTTTTAGTTAATTAGCTAAAAATTAAAGTTCCACCACACAGTCTATACTGTATTAGTCTTGACTTGCTGCGGAAGCCCAATGCAGGCTCTGCTCTAAATTCTGAAAACTTGTATATCTGCCCCACATGAACTCTATGCCACAGGAGCTGATGCTTTGTCTGGCTGTAGCACTGGATTCATGACTAAGTCTCTCACAATGATCTATGATTTAGGCTTTCCAATAATGTATTAGAGACTAATGATTAATAATCAAGATATCCAGATATAGATTTTTGATGGTTTTAATCCTGTCAGCTAGCTGTTCATTATTAGTCTATAAAGACTGAGCATCATTTCTAAAAGTACCTGATTCTTGGCTCTGTTATCAAACCATTTTCTTAAGGATATAGTATGAAAAATAAAGCTAAGTCCCAATATCTAATAAAAGTATGTATCAGAAAAACCTCATAAGCCTTGCAGAATACCATCCATGTATAAGTAAAAAGGTTGTTAAATCCTTATATGGTAACATTGTCTGCAATTATATAACTTTTAATTTTATTGATTTATTTATTAATCAAATAAAATTACCTCCATTCTGAGATTTAAGTTGTGTTCTAGATGCAATAATCTTTATTGGCCATCAGGTGCCATAGTTGCAGCCAACTGACAGATAGACATGACCAGCAGTGGGGAAACGTTACCAGCAGCTGCAAAAATAGTACCGCTCATTTCCGTGTTGGCACCTGCTTAAATACTGATAAATCTACTTTGCTCTACAAATTAAGAGTAATTCCACATAAGGAGAGAGTTTTTGGTGGCCAGAATATCAAGGAACTCAGAGCATGCAAAGCAGGGGACAAAAACTGGAAGGTGTGCAAGTTGCTGTGCAGTAGTTCTGTCATGTAGGGGTTTTGGCAAACAACAACAACAAAAACAAAGACATTTAGTAGGTAAAATCAAGACAGACAGGTGAGGGTGAAAGATCTTGGATTTTTAGGTCAGTTCTGGTAGGCATGGAGTTTGGATTCATGTGGGCACCAGCTGAAGATGGACTCTATAAAGTAATCCCACAGTAGTTCAGAATTGAGTAAAATAAAGGATTCTTTATTTAGGGGTAGACTCACTGATCACAGTCCTCTGCATGAATAGGGAAAAGGAACTGAACCCAGAAACCAGGAGAGAGCATGGAAGCCTTATGGCTGCATTTATAGTATAAGAGACCATGACCAAGTGGGCTGGTATCTTTAAGGCTATTGGTTGAAGGAGTTCCCACAACAATATACAAAATTAAAAATAGCAATAGAAATATTATAAAAGATACTTTATCTTCTATTTTAAGGAATCATTTTATATATATGACAAAATGTGATGTATATTGATATATACCTTTGCCATATTTATTCATAACTCTAAAGCTAAATGAATATACTTAATGACATGGTATTTTGTGAAACTAATATGAGAAACAAAGAGTTATTTATCAATTAAGAAAAGTTGGAAAGATTTGTTTTATGCACTCAAAAATAAAAACATATACTTATCTGAGTATATTAAAGACAAATAAGAGGCAATTTAAATTGTGGGAGGTTTTGGATATTTATTCCACTCATAAAAACTAGGCTATAAAATGTACATAAAACATTTGTACATTATAAAAAGTTATGAAAATAAAATGAAATCAAATAGAAACACATGAGCTAAGGAAATGAACATTATGTTTAGAAAATATAGTAGTAGAGTATGCATTCAATATTCGTAAAGTTTACATTCATAGAATTCAGAGAAATGCCATTTTATTGCCAAAGGGATGGCCATATGCTATACTTCTAAAAATGTGAGATTTCTCTTCCAGATAAGAAGACCAAATGCAGAAAAAGCAGGACTCTAAAAGCAATCCGGGAAACCTTTGAGTACTCTTCTCTGTAATTATCACATTTTTACTGATTGTGTGACTCTTCCAGGGGACATGTGAGCAAATACATATTCATTCCAGATAGGGTACAGAGAACCAGCCAAAGAAGTAGTCTCTACTCAATAATAGTTTAACAAACCACTAAGCTTATTTATGCTATTTTCAGGAATATGGATGAAGGTTATTTACAGAAGCATAGGAGACTTAAATACAGCTATATTGCAATAAAACCCATTCCAGTGGTGGTGATTACTCAGGAAAGCTGCAAGCTGCATCCCCAAGAGCTCTCTTCAGCTTTTTTACTTTATTTATTTATTTATTTATTTGTAATCTGTTCCCATCATTCATTACCCAGCATATAAGCTTAGACATGATCCTTGCAAATCCTGTAACTTTAAGGAAGTTACTGAGCCTTTTAATTTTCCTTTACTTCCTGAACCTTTTATATTACACTACTTTCCTAGTCTTACCAGTCTCCCTTTTGCCTCCAGGAGGGAATGTTTCAATTTAGGGGAATAGTTGCACAACAACTTTATAACAATTAATCTGGGCAAATGTTTTGTCCATAACTCCTACCCTACCCTCCCAATAAAATATTTGAATAATCAAGCATATCTTCTGACTACTTGTTGTGAATCTATCTCTAGGATAAAGGTTTCAACCTGGACGTGTTTCTGTTTGGGAAAGTTCAAGTCTGCTCAAAGAACTCACAGCTGTCTGATCAGCACCCAAATATAAGGCTGGTGTCTTAAGTCTGTATGAGTGGGTGGCAGCCTAGCTTCTGAAAGTGCCAGTCAGCAAAGTCCATTGAGTTCCGTGTCTGCTCTATATGTTCTTGTTTTTGTGTGTGTCCATTTACCTTATTAACTCAAGGTCGACAGACTTTCCCTTCTCTTTCTATGTTCCTACATTAAATCAATGAGTCAACCTTCATATATTAAATTTAAGTTCAGTGACACACTGATCTCATCAACAGTAAGAATTTATTATTAGTTAAAATCTCTTTTTGGAGCTATGATGATTGCTCAGTGATTAAGAGCACTTAATCCTCATGCAGAGGGCTCAGATGCCACTCCAGCACCACATCAAGGGTCACACCGGGATAAAACTACAGTTGTAGGGACCAGTGATTTCATCATTTGGCCTCTGAGAACAACCACACTCACATTGTAGATCAGACAAGCAGACACACACACACACACACACACACACAAATTTAAATAATTGCTTTCAAATACAAGTTCAAGAATAATTAAGCATTTTAAAGATTTTTATTATGCTATGACTTTCAAATTTGACCTTTTTAGTCTTTGTCTCCTGATAAATGGGAAGTTTGCTTAAAGGGTCCAGGAGGGCACTGGATTCATAAGGTGATGGGTCCTATCTGAGAATAATATGAAAAGAAAATGGCTCTGATCCAGTTACCATTTTAAGTAATGACCTCTGCATGGTTTTGAGATAGCTATTTTAGATTATTCGTTGCATAGTAAATATTTTTAAAAAATCAACCTCTGTTTGATCCACTAATAATAGCTTGGCTTCTAAAGTAAAAGTAGGAAGCACTATTATTCTGTTCCAATTATGATGTCTAAACTTACAACATTATGATAGAAAATCTTCATGAAGTCAACACTCTTAACTTCAATACTGTATCGAACTCTGGGATGAAAATATTTATTGATGTGTCTATCTGTCTGTCTATCTGTATTCTATCATATCTATTATCTTTTATCTATGTATATAATTATTTATGTATGTGTCTCTGATATGTTATCTATCTGCCACAAGTCTACATATGCATCTATCATAACTATCATCTATGTACATATGCTTTGATTATTAAATTCTTTTATTCCTAATTGTCTAAGATATTATTAACATTACATAGAATATAAA
Organism: Myodes glareolus; assembly: GCF_982192425.1. Lineage (NCBI taxonomy): Eukaryota > Metazoa > Chordata > Mammalia > Rodentia > Cricetidae > Myodes > Myodes glareolus. The sequence continues at coordinate 63,178,775 of NC_142047.1, read as the reverse complement.
AAGACTAAGAAGTAGCCAACTTTTCTAGAAACTTATTTCATTCTTTTACCAAAAAAAACTGTATATATGTGTGTGTATTCTTATGTGTATACACTTGTGTCTACAGACTAGTAAAAGTCGGAGGTCAATGTCACGCATCTTCTTCAATCATTGTTTTCTTTCTTTCTTTCTTTCTTTCTTTCTTTCTTTCTTTCTTTCTTTCTTTCATTCATTCATTCTTTCTTAAATAGGGCCTCTTCTTGAACCTGGAGCTCACAAATCAGCTAAATGGATCTTCCCATGTCTATTTCCTCAGTGCATTAATTATTGATGTACACTGTTTTACTAAGGTTTTTACTTGGGTGCTAAGAATCAAACACAGGTTTTTATGTTTATGACAAGGACTTTACTGATTTAACCATTTCTCTAGCCCCAAGTATGCAAAACTCTTGGTAATTTGGAAACAAAAATTTCTTGTCTCCTGGTATTAACCTATGATATAAGAACTATTAGTAACTTTAATGTATTAAATTTAATTATCCTATATTTTTCTTCCTTGTTACCTCATAATTTAATTGGCTTCTATTGAGTGTAATGATCTACTGGATATCAAGCAATTAGTTGGCATCTGTTGTACCTGCTGTGTCTGACCTCCAGGAATTCATTCCCGAAGACAGATGCTCAGACAGGGAAATGGACAGGATATATCCTCTAAACTGAGGTTATAGCCATAGTAAACTCAGGTGGTATATGTTTTCAAATTACTAATTACTATGAGTTTACAATAATTTTACCTTAGAAGCTCCTTTCAATTTTATTGATTCCATAATCACGCCTACCCTGATGATATAAGAAATTACAAAGAAACTCACTTTTATAATTATTGTTTATGGAAAAGATAATTTGTAACAATACATCTCTAAAGAGGAAGAAATGTACAATAATTGAGAAGGGACATATGATCTTCCTACTAGGATATCAAATATGAAGAACACAATCAATGAAGAAAACAAACATCTCTACTATAAGGGAAAACATCCCAGAGGAAAAAAACTACATAGATTGCCTAGATTCTTGGTAGTCAGATGAGATAGTAGAATGCAAGCTACAGTAATGGCTCAGCACTTATGAGTACTGCCTGCCCTTCCAAAGTACCTGAGTTCAATTCCCAGAAACCACATGGTAGCTCACAACCATCTGTAATGTGATCTGGTGCCATCTTGAGGAATAAACCTGGTCAGTTGTCATCATCAACTTAGACCATGAAATTCAATATTCAAAATTTCAACAGAACAGACATATATGGGCTGCCCATGCATGTTTCAGCACTGCCAGTGCATAAATTTCATTCATTGCAAACTACAGTAATAATGATCTCTAACTGCAAATAAGATGTTTAAGGGAAGTGTTGTCTTGCTCACAATTTCTAATTAAAACTTCCAATTTGGTTGTAATATTTTATTATCTCACATTCAAATCATCTGTCTGATAAATGGACAGTTGTGCTATATTAATGCCTTGAATATATCTTTCCATGTACTTGTAGTTTATTTATGACATCCAACAGAATGAGATGAGTGGAAACTGGCATAATCAGACAGAAAAGTAAGGCTTTCACTTATTGTCTTTACATCAACCCTGGATAGCATAAGAAGGAGAACCCCAACCATTAAATCCAGAATTCAGGCCTCTTCTATTCACTTACTGTAAACTCCATTGTGACATATGCGGTTGGTTTGCATTGTGTTTATTTTCAAAAATGAATAAATGTGAAAGTTGCTACAATGTAACTCTTGCATGAAACCATAAGTGAGAATAGTTGAGGTGAAGGAATATGAAGTGTCTTAGAAGATGAAAGAAAAAAGCAAAACTAACTTTAAAGCACTATAGTTTAACTTCTCTTGTCGAAAGTTTCTGGAGGAAAATCTTATACTAATAGATAAACAAAGTTTGTTACATCTGCGAATGAAAGCCTACCTTACTCAGCTTTTGTCCACAGGTATACTTCTAGGTAAAATATTCTATAAGAAAATAATCCCTAGGTTAGGGATATAGTCCAGTGGAATATTATTTTCCTAGCATCTGTGTGGCCTTGGGTTGCACCTCAAAGACAGCAAAGAAAGATGATATGCCATTTTATGCATAAAAGTTTCAAAATAATAAATACTTTACTATGTCGGCAACTTTTATAAGTTGATATAGTACTTAACATGCAGGTGAGATGAATCTACATTTTACTTTTAAAATGTTTCTATTAATTCTTAGAGACTTTCATAATGCACAAAGTATATTTGTAAAGATTAATTTTTTTTGTTGCTTTTGATTTATTTTGTTTTGCAAGACATGATTTCTCTTTGTATCCCCAAACTAGAACTTGCTCTGTAGACCAGGCTGGCTTCAAACTCAAAGATCTGCCTATCTCTGCTTCCTGAATGTTGGGATTAAAGTTGTATGAAACCACACCATGATTTAAAGATTTATTTTTATTTATAAGTATATGATGTGTGTCTGTGTGAGTGAATCTAGGTGTATGTGTAGTCCCATAGAGGACAAAATAGGATGAAAGTTTTCCGTGGGCCGGAGGTACAGGTAGTTAGGAGGCACTAACATGAGCGCTGAGGACCCAGTCCAGCCTCATCAATAGCAGTCAGTGTTCTTAGCTGCTGAACTGTGTAACCTTCTCCTCCCCCATCTGCTCCCAACAGCCCATTGCTCACTGGTCGTCTCAGGATGGAAGGAACTGGGTCCAGAGAATGTGTCTACAGACAGCTCCTTTAGTTCATTGAATTAGTGGTCTACCTTATATAGCTCTAGTCATGAGGGGAGAAGAGGATGAAACAACAAGTGAATGTACCTAGTTTGCATATACAGACTGGAATGAGGGCTGGCAAATGTTACTAACACACCAATTTAAACATGAAAATGAGCAGAAGGGAGTCCAGGACAGGGACACTGTCATAGAGGTAACCACTATCCAGGCTACTAATTGGCAGACTGCCAGTCACATGATTCCTGAGGAATCATTTTTTTTTTTTCTGGTTTAACTGACTCTAACATGAAGGTGACCTTTGTTTCTATGGAGTTTAGTGAGCTCAGACCTAATTTGCATAGGGAGATCTCCAAGTATCTTGCTCTGAACTGGTGTGATATAGACAATACTCTACAGTCCTTCATCTGGCCTGCAGGCACACCCTGAGCCAGTTTTCCATCCCTATAAAATGTATTTTGATTATATTTTCCTTTCCAATCTTAGCCATCACTCCTCCTGTATTTTTTTCCATCGCTAATCCCCCTTCCAATTTACTTTCATTATTTTTATATTTTTACATAACCAAAAAATCTAATTTGTGCCACCCATATGCCATGTATATTTGTGAATGAGTTCATTTAATGTTTAGTCTTTCAAAATTGCTGTTATAGACTGCCAAAGTGCATTCAGAATGTTCTGTAGAAGTTTTTCATAACTCAACACAATTTCAGAAATCAGCTCTCATTTCTGTTGCTATTTCTAAGACATTTTATTGGAAGAAGTTAAATACACAGAGTGACGAATGAACTCTCAGTATTCTATGTGTTATGTTAAAGGAGACATTTAGTAGCATGACTGTGTTCAAAGAATGTAATTGTATGTGTGTATAATATCAAGTCTCTCCCAGAAAACAAAGAAAAGTCAAGAATTGGAACTTATTCTGTGTAGTAATTAGTAGGCAATCTGTTATAACTTAGATAGAAACTCTAATATTTAATATATAATATATGGGACCAAATTTGCCTTGATGAAGTAACTGGGATGGTTTACACAGTAAAGCTAGCTTCTGAAGATCCTGGCTAGTCAGACTAATTTATATTTTCTTTTCAGATAAATTCTAGTAGTAAAATTGTTCACTAAGATTAGATCATCACTTATTTTTGCACTCTTTTTATGTGTGTGTTTGATACATGTCTGTGCATATTTGTGTGTGTGAGTACACGTGTGGGTGTGTCATTGACAAGATTCAAACTAAGCTCAAAGGAATGCCTCCACTGCCAGTTTCTGCCATTGACCTTGCTTGAGACGGGCTCTCTTGTTCTTCACTCTGTGTTCACCATGCTAACTGTCCCAGGAGCTTCTAGCACTTTTTTGGGTACGACCTCCTAACCCAAGGCTACCCATTCTGGGACTAGAGATGTGTGAAAGGGCCTTAGATGGACTCTGGTGATCTGAACTCTAGTTCATATACTTTTTTTAGAATTTTATCTAGTGAGATATTTTTTTCTTCATGTTGTGAATTTATTTTCTTCTGTGTATGTTAGAATTGCAAGTGTGATTCATTATATTTCTGCCTCATTCAAAATATAAACTTCTTATCATAATGATTGTAGTGCCATGAGATTGTTACCAGCATGACAATTATTTTTACATGATGGCAGAGTTTTGTTTACTATAGCAAAATATTTGGACATTATTAGTTATCTAACAAGTTGAACATTTATAAAAAATGGTATCACATTGAATATTTACTTAGAAAGTATTTGATATACACAGATTTTAGGGTTATTCTTAGAAATAAGCAATAGTAAAATTATGTTTCCATATGTAAAATATAGAAGAAAAATTCTGCTTGATATAATGCAACTCAATCATTGAAAACAATCATTTCCCCCCACCATACCACTTGAGGATGTGCTCTGATTTTAATTTACCCTTTTTAGTATAAGTTGTTCTCATGAACTTTTATAATTAACACAAGTTGTATGCATAACCATTAGATAGAAAGATAATTATACTTTTGCTAAAATGTTAATGAAATGAACAGGTGTATATAATTCACTGATTATGTGGAAAGAAATTAATAGATCTTCAAAAATACAGTAATTTAATGAAGATGAATGGAATACACATTCTCAATATTTCATACGGGGTGAGAGGTATTAGTGTTCATTGCAATGTTCATGCTTAGCATATACAAACATCCAGTACGACAAACCCAAAAAATTAGAGCTATACAGTAAAATAAGCATTGTGTTTAATTTGGGGGATAATTATTTGGTAAGAATATGCCATATGTGCTATTTGAGTTGGCAGTTAATTAAAATGAATATGTGTACATTGTTAACAGACATTTACCAAGTAAACTGTGTACACAAATCATGTAGTAGGAAAAGGCTAAAGGAGTAAAATGAATTAACTGATAATGGAACATTTACAGAAAGAAAGGAGTTAACAGTGGAAAAGCAGAAGAATGAATGAAGACAGTACAAAGGGAAAGGACAGCACAGGGAGAAACAGAATGATATTGGAGGTAAAATAATTATTAATTAACTTGTCTATAATTATAAATTAGATATAATTCTACACAAATCACACATAATATCACAATCATTTTAGAGCACTATTAGTTATGGCAATTTTTAGTTCTCAGCTCGACTAGAATTGGTACCAATTAAAATGCAGACCGTTGTTTAGTTCTGGCAAGGATTTTTATGATTATATGGAGAGGGAAGACTTTTGAGTGGTGGCCCATGCTCTTAGTCAGATAAAGATGGATCATTGCAAATTCTAGGCCAGCCTGATCTACAGAAAAAGTTTCAAGACACCCAGAGAGAAAGAAGGAGAGAGAGGGAGGAAGAAAGGAAGGAAGAAAGGAAGGGAGGGAGGAAGAAGGAAGGAGAAAGTGAAGTAAAAGGAATAGAAAGTAATAAAAGGGAGAAGATTTGTATTAAGGCTGGGAAAGGAGACTGGCTATGAGAACTGGAATCCCAAATGTCAGTAAAGGCATCAGAGACAGCCTTTGCCCCTTCTATTAGGAGTACCACAAGAAGATGAAACTATACTACTATAGAGCCTAGGTCAGGCTCCTTGGTCGTCAGTTCAGTCCCTGTGGGTACTATGAGCCTACACTAGCAGATTCTGTGGGTTATCTTGTGACGTCTGGGACCCCTCTGTCTTCTCCAACCCTTCCTCCCTCTCTGCAGCAGGATTCCCTGAGCTCTGCCTACCTTTGTCTGTTTATCTCTGCATCTGTTTATGCAGTTGTTAGGTGAAGTCTCTGTGATGACCCTTTGACTAGGCAACAATCTATGAGTATGGCATATATCATTAACCACACTATTTGTATTCCTTTTTAGTTTTTTCTTTGTCTTACTGCTTTATCATTTCAAGCATGCATTGAATTTGAGTGGAGAAAGTGAATGACTTTGTCTCTTAAACAACTCTGTAGAAATACTGTGTGTTTCCACATAATACTATAGTATCTATAAATTTGTTATATATAACCCTTATTAATGCATATACTGTTTACTTATAATTTCTTCAGAATTTTATCTTGAAAGATGTCAGATTTTGTCAAAAATTAATCAATGTTTTCTCAAACATCCTAATGCTACAATTCTTTAATATAGTTCCTGATATTGTGGTGACCCCTACCACAAATTGTTTTTGTTGCTACCTCATAACTGTAATTTTGCAAATGCTATGAATTATAATATAAAATCTGATATGCAGGGTATGATATGTGAACCATGCGAAAAGGTTGTTTGACCACCAAGGGAGTTACAATCCAGAGACTGAGAACTGCTTGTCTAAAGCCTGTCCTGTGAGATCAAAATGCAATGTCTGCCCTAAAGTATTTTCATGTAGTAGAGTGCTTTTATTAATCAGCGTATATTGAGCCATCTTTCCATTCCTGGATCGATGTTAACTTGTCCATAGGAAATGATATTTAATGCACTATTAAATTTGGTTTGTAAACATTTTACTGAGTGTTTTTGCACTCACATCCAATAGAAAGATTTAACTATGTTTTTAGGACCTCATCAAGTAAATAAAAGTTTTATATGATAAATTTGTTAACAAACATACAGAAATTCCACAACATAGAAATTCCTTTTTTATATTGAGGAATAGTTTGAGGAGTTTTGATATTAGTTCTTTTAGAAAGCTCTGGTAATATCCAGAAGTTTTGTTTGTTTGTTTGTTTGTGTTTTTGTTATTGTTTCAATTCCAGTGCTTCCTACAGATCTAATTCAGTTGTTTCTGTTCTCTTGGCTTAATTCTGGAATGTCTTATTTGTCTTAAAATTTATCTATTATTTTTAACTATCCCAAATTTTAGTGTATTTTTTCAAATTATGCAGTAATAATTAATTGAATTACATTAGAATGAATCATTAATATTCTAGCTCTTCTCATCTCTAGCTGTATAAGTTTTGATTATCTTACTTTCTCTTCCCTGTCTCTATCATTGCATTGACTAAAGAGTGTTTGTTAATCTTATTTACCTTTTTATTTATTTTGAAGTGCCAATTCTTAGTTTATTCATTCCATTTCAATTTAATTAATTAATTAAATTTTCAGGTAGGCAAGACCACCTGATTCTTCTCTCCACAAACTCTCTCAACTTCTACAGTTATCTGAAAACTACAGACATGGACCAAGATTAATTTCCTACATGTCAACCTCCTGTGATAACTGATCTTCATTCCACAAAAGTCATTCCAACATCTATGCCCAAATAGATCTATATATTCAATGTTTGCCTCAAACCTGCTCTGTCCATATGAGACAGAAAACTAACAAAAGTAGTCCACATGCCCATATCTAAAAACAAAAGACAAACAATATGAAAGATCAAGACACAGTGTCCTTGATTCAAATTCAACCACAATATAGAAATGTTCACCAACAATAATTATTCCGTTAAACTTCAGAATGTGGAATTTAAAAGAACAGCGAAAACTTAATAAAATAATTTAAGAAGACTCAAAGAAACCTTTCAGGAAACTTAAATAAAGTGAAATTAAGTAGAATAAATGCCTGAGAAATACCAAAAGTACAAATATAAAGCTAAGAGAAATGATGAAGACAATCTAGGATTTGAAAATGAAATTCATATATAAATAAAAAATACTTAAAGAAGACTCATGATAAAATGAAGTTAAAAGTGAATAACTCCATCACTTGACTATAATACTCAAAAGAGAACCTTCCACATAGAATGAAAAAGCAGAAGACAGAAAATCAGGACTCAAAATAAAATATTTAGATGAAATAGACAAGTAATACAAAAAATAAAAATAAACAGAAGAGGAAATACAGGACACCATGAAAAGACCAAGTTTTTAAATACTGTAGTATGAGTGGAAGAAGAATCCTAGGTCAATGGCATAGACCATATCGTCAGTAAGATCACAGAATAAAATATTTCCAGATAATGAAAAGGTATACCCATACAGAAACAGAAGTGTGTGTGTGTGTATATATATATATGTATATATATGTGTGTGTGTGTATATATATAAAGTAAATCCCAACAGCCTATATTAATTAAAACACTAGGTATGCAGAACAAAGAAAGCATATTGAAATTTTCAGAAGAAAGAAACATAAGACATAGAAAATAAATGCATCAGAATGACAGCACATTTCTCAATGGAAACTCTGAGAGTCAGAGGAACCTGCAACAATGCATTTCCAGTTTTAAAGATAACAATGGTCAACTTAGACTAAGGTACTCAGCAAAATTATCTGCCATTCTTGATGTTAAAAAAAGCTTTCTACTCTATGATATGAACACTATTAAAAATGTTACCTAACAGAACAAACCTAAAGAAAATACAGGAAGTTTGATGGGATTAATATGGGCCCTCCTGGTCCCATAGCCATCCAGTCTTAAATAAACACACAGAGTCTTATATTAATTACACACTCTTTAGCCTATTGCTCAGGATTATTACTAACTAGCTTTTACATCTTAAACTAACTCATAACTCTTACTATGTTTAGCCACATCACTTGATACCTTTTCTCAGTATGGCATTCTTATTTTGTTTCCTCTGCATCTGGCTGGTGACTGCGTCTCTGCCTTTATTCTTTCCAGAATTCTCCTAGTCTGGTCACACTGCCTATACTTTTTGCCTGGCTTCTGGAAAAATCAGAGATTTATTAAACCAATAGCAAATGACAAATTCTTACAGTGTACAAGTGCAGTTGTCTCATGTATCCCCCCTTTTTTTTCAAAACAAGAATCCAGAATCTAACCTTCTTTGTTTAGCTTTTGTCAAGACCATTATTCACAACTTGTAACCAACACTGTAAACAAACACAAACATCCATAATCCATTTTTTGGGAATGTGGGCAAAGTTTTCTACATTAATTCCTGTTTATTGGTGGCACTGATAATCTTTGAGGTACCCTGAGAAAGTTTAGGATTAAATTCAAATCATGAATGGAGAATTCTGCAAGACTAGATCATCTCAATCTTTACCTTGAAGCTGTTATGGATGTAAAACACAGAGGAAACTGCAACAGAGGCACTCTGAAATGTTGGATCATCTGGTTCAACTATTCCTACCATAGATTTTTCAGTGGATCTTTCTAAACCACACCTGATTTTTCTTATCCCAGAATGATCCACTGCCTCTCATTTCCTCTAAAAATAAAATCAGAACTTCTTTCCCAAAATAACATCATTTGACATAAATTTTGAAGTCAGTATATTTTTAAAATATTTAGGTTGTTTTAATTCAGTAGTATTCATAATTAAATGTCTTTAAGCAGTTATTGTTCCTTCTCAGAAGTCAAACAATTAAAAGACAATCTAATAATCTACAGTATCCAGACTCTGTTTATTTTCTAATTTGATATGGCTTTTTTATGACTATTTTTTCATCTGAATTTGTCTTTAATATATATCCATCTTTTTTATAATCACATGAGTCTTTAATCTGATAACATGTATGGCTAGGATTAAAGCAGTGGCTTTGGAAATTGGCTCTGCCTCACTCCTTGGTTACCTGAGAGTCTAGCTTCATGGTGGAGGTACTGGTGGGAATCATATTTATTGCTACAACTCTGAAGAGTTCCTAGGTCTATGACACCACCAAGAAGTATATTGTTGTATTCTTATAAATACCATTAAAGTGTTTGTTAGCAGGGCTTCTTAATATCTTAAAAGAGCCACACAGTTTTGCAGCTAAGGTTATGTCAGAAAAACTTTCTTAAAGGAGCCACACCTCTACTTTCCTCTAGTAAATAGAGCCCACTCAAGAAAATGCTGCTACCAAGAATATGTGCTTGAGTCTGTTCTTTGGTGTCTAGAGTCCCTTCCCAAGCTGTTTCAGGTTTTACGTGGATGTAGTTGTGCAACTTTGGTCACCATTTGTAGACTAAATTTTCAGTCCCACTGGATCCCACAGTTGTTTAGTCCCAAATAAACACACAAAGACTTATACTAATTGCAAACTATTTGACCTACTACTCATGTTTATTACTAATGGGCTCTTGCAAATTAAATTAACTCATTATTCTCATCTATATTTTGACTAGTGGCTTGATCCTGTTTCTCAGTAAGACATTCTCATTTTGCTTTCTCTACATCTGGCTGGTGAGTACATCTCTGCCTTGTCTCTTCCAAGAATTCTGCTTATCTGGTCATCCCCCCTATAATTTCTGCCTGACTCCTGGCCAATAAGTGTTTTATTAAACCAATATAAATGACAAATACTTACAGTGTACAAGCACACTATCCCATGACAAAAAAGTAATCTTTTTGGTTGAAGACAAGAATGGACACAGTCGAGAGACTATAAAAAGAAAACAAATCTTTTGGTTATTTGTGCTTTAGTAATTAGAGTTTTGTTTTATTTAATTAATACTTTATATTTTTTGAAAGTAATTTTATTAAATTATAAAAGTTTCCATTTCCGCCCCTTCTCCCAACACCCTCCCACTCCCCCACTCCCTCTCCTCCTCCCTCTCCATCCCTTTATATTTTTAATTTACATTTTATTAATTAGCTCTCTGATTTTATTATGCATTACCACTTGTTGGTTTATATTTTTCTTTTTTATTAAAATTTTGAGGTCAAACATTTAGTTATTTGAAAACTCATTTTCTAATAAATATTTACACCTCAAATTTTCCTTATGACAACTGATGGTAGTAGAAAAATGTGGGCCCCCTCTTGAGTTTCTAAGGATAATTAGTAAAAGAATTTAAGAGATAACTTGAACAGAGCTGAAGAACCATTTTACTAGAGTTTACAGGAAAATAACTCAGGACAGGCAAGCTGTCAGCTTCAGCAGCATGTCAAAAGAGGGAAACAACAGAATGTTCTTTGGTGATGTGGAGGTCAGACACACGTGAAGAAGACACATGGTGGGGGTAGGAGCTTCACAGGAACAGTTATGAAGCCCAAACAGTCGGAGAAGATCAAGATGTCAGGGAAAGCAGGGCTAGAACAGAGAATAAAAAGGCAAAAGCTATGCTTTGAGAGGAATACATAAACCCTGGTAGATTTATGAACCAGCATCAATTTGTTGCATAGGAAACTGTACTGGATGAAGTAATTTGAGGAAGGCAAAATGCTGTGTCTCATTAAACTTTTCTGCCAGTTCTCTTAACATGGCTTATTGTGAGTTCACTTCCTAGGGCTGGTCCCTTAGACACCTCAATCTTTGTTCTTTTATTAGTTTCTCTTCTATGGCTGTGAGAAAACACCACGAGCAAGGCAATTTATATAAGGAAGGTATATTGGTGCTTATTTATTTCATACCAGGTGAATGAGAGTCCATCTTAGTAGGGAGACATGGCAACAAGTGGCAGGCACAGCAACAAAAACATGAAGCTGAGGACTCATAATATGAACCACCACAAGCAGTAGTTAGCAAGAGAGAACTTAAAATGTCAAGAGTCTTTAACCTTTCAAGGCTTGCCTCTAGTGACATCTTTCCTCTTATAGGGTCTCATCTCCTCAACTTCCCCAAATAGCTCCATCAACTGAATACTAAGCCTTCAAATGCCTGAGCATATGGGAAATATCTCTCACTCAACACACCACATTCCATTTCCTGGCCCCCATAGCCTCATAACCATATCATAATGGAAAATGCACTCATTCTGACTACAATAGCCCCTAGGGACTTTCAGTTACAACACAGTTTAAAAGTCCAGAGTCTTTTTTTAAAATTTAAGAGATTCTCTTAATTGTAACTCACTTTAAAATAAAAAAAGAACATTACATACTTTTAAATTACAATGGCACAAAAATATACAAAATAAACATTTGCCATTCAGAAAAGGAGGCATGGGTTTATAGGGAGAAAATACTAGACAAAATCAAGACCAAAACCCAGCAGGACAAACAGTGAATCCTTTATTTCAGTGTGTGATGTCAAAGGAATTAGTTGGTTCTGCCCTTTCAGTTTACCTGCCTGCAAAGTTACCTTTCCCCATTTAGCTGTTTCCACTTCTTGTTTGCAGGTCTCCTTGGTACATATCCTACGGTTCTGACATCTCCAGTATTTTGAGAGTTGCAACAAAACTCAGATTTTACTTCATACAATGGTCTCTTGGAGCCTCTTGACCTCTTCAGTCTTTCATGTACAATTGTGACATGCTGTCTGGCCTCAATAGGTTTCTGAAACGATGAAGAAATTCATGACTCCTTAACACTTGTATCTTTTGTGACTCTAAGGTCATCACCATATGAGTTTGAACCCTGGCCCCATTGGACCACATTTGCAGCAGCCTTTTGTTGTTCTTTGTAATATCAGGAAAGTCTTTTTTTTTCCATGTTGGAAACTTAGAAGAAACTTTCCTTTATTCTGCTGTAGATCAGGAAGCCTCTTTTTTTTTTTTTAGTAAATTTTATTAAATTATAAAAGTTTCCATTTCCGCCCCCCCTCCCAACACCCTCCCACTCCCCCCACTCCCCCCCTCCTTCCCCTCTGTCCCCCAGGGCAGTCAGGGTTTCCTGCCCTGTGGGAAGCTCCAGCTCCCTCCCCCTCCCTCCAGGTCCAGGAAGGCGAGCGTCCAAACAGACTGGATCCCCAAAATCCAGCATATGCAGAGGAAACAGGTCCCAGTGTCATAGTCAATGGCTTTTCAGAAAGACCCCGGGCCAGCCACAGTCAGAGAATCCGGCCAAATTCCGAGAATCTGGCTAGATCACGTCCTCGTTCAGTCCCAGTCCGACTGGCCCTGGTAAATTCTCATCAGATCCGTTCCCTTGTATCAGTGGGTGATAGCATCCCTCGCAGTACTGATTTCACCTGATGAAGATTATTTAGCTATCCACCAGGAGGTAGGAAATAGACAAGAGTCCCAGGTAACCTCGGGTGCATGGGAGGGGGGTGGGAGGGTCGATGGAGGGGGAGAGGGCTAGAGAGAAGGGAGTAGGGGAGGAAAGGGGAAAGCTTGGTGGCCGGGGATGGGGGGGGAGGGAGGTAGGATGAATATGGGATCAGGGAACAATATATTTCAACTAAGGGAGCCATTTTAGGGTTTACAGGAGACTTGATTATATATGGGATCCCAGGTCCAAGGAGAAATCCCCCAGATTGCTCTCTGGACAGAGGAGAGGGTGCCTGAATCGGCCGTGGCCCATGACCATACTGATGTATATTTTGCTTATCACCATAGATCCTTCGTCTGGCGAAGGACGGCTATGCAGTCGGAGGCCCACATTGGAGCAACGGATTGAGCCCCCCGAGGTCCGGAGGGGGAGCGGAAGGAGGAGGAACAGGAAGCCTCTTTTTAATGACAGCAATCTTATCTCTTTCAGGACAAGCTTTGAGAACAGCATTAACTTTCCTTTTATTTTTTGTGCCTTCAAACTGTCCATTTTCCATTTCTCTCCATTCCACTTGATCTTTTTCATTGCAAACCTGTATAGCCGCCATTAAAAAGTGACCACAAATTTACAACAGATAATCACTTAAACCTAGGGAAAGACATGAGCACCCAAGTCCAATAACATTAAAAGACATGTCTAAAGAGAAACCTATCCATGAAATAAGATAGTCAATATGACCTGGGTCGTGGTGTTGCACACTTTTCATCCCAGCACTCGGGAGGCAGAGACAGGCAGATCTCTGTGACTTTGAGGCCAGCCTGGTCTACAAGAGCTAGTTCCAGGGCAGGCTCCAAAGCTACTGAGAAACCCTGTCTCAAAAAATCAAAAACCAACCAACCAAATAAAGCAAAACATCAAAAACAAACAAAATATAATGATGTCAAATACATAAAGCAAAGAAACAATAATAAATGCTTTAGGAGTTAAAAGCCAACTCACCTAGACAGACAAGCACAATAACATAATTTTGTGTCTTTCATCTCAGCCCTGAAATCTAGGAAAGCATGGTTGGATATATTTAAAACCCTGAGAGTAAACAGGTACCACTCAAGATTCCTATATGAAGCAAAGCTATTTTTAAAATTGATGAAGCATTTATAGACATATACAAACTAAAGCAATTTATGACAACAAAGACAGACTGAAAGAAAATATTTTACAGATAAAGAAAAAAGAGTTTAATTTATAAAAGCAGAGGAAGGAATAAATTTTGTTACAGTGATACATGAATATAGAAGAGTTGAAAAAACATACATCATTCTAAACACAGTGATCTCCTAATACTTCTTAAGGAGGAATACAATAACTAATAAAGATCCAAGCTACTTTCAAGGTAGTATTAAGCCATAAAAAATAGCAAATTTATTTCAGTAGTGACCATAATTTTAAATGGTTTCCATCTACTGTATAACTGACCAATAAAAACACAAGGTCACAACTTTCTTTTCTCTCCAACAACCATAGCTCATTAGCAAATATTCACATAACCAAACCATTGAAGGTTAGTTGTCAATCCACAGGACACATGAATGGGAGCTGAAGAGGGGCTGGAGAAGCTATTGGGTTGTATAAAAGTAGATATTAAATTAAAGGAAGTTGAAAGAAATAAGGAAGACTACAGAATCCTACTAACTAGAACAATTCAGGAGGAAGGCATAGTAAATACAAAAATATATACACTGAACTTTATGGTTTCCAGTTTCATAAAACAAACAGTAAATTACAAGTAAGATCAGATAGTTTCTTACAGAGAAATAGTAAGCTCACTCTTATATTTATATAAATCCTTCAAGTTCAGTTTTAACAACGAACTTCCTGACCAGTTCATACAATACATGAACTTCTTAGCATATCAACAAAATATTCCATCCAAGAGATATAGAATACATGTCCTCAAAGGCTTCTGAAACCTGTAGAACTAATCAGGTACAGAGCAAGCTTAAAAATTGAAATAATTCCATGTATCTTATGAATTGACAATGGGATAAAAACTAGAAACAACAACAAGAGACACCATAGAAATTCCACAAATATATTGATCTAGGTAATGCAAATCAGTATCTTAAATTTTCATAAACTAAAAATATGGTTACCATGTGACTCATCTATAACAATTTCTTCACGTTACCCGAAACACTTCCAGTTGTACCACAAAGACAACTGCACATCCATTTTTATTGCTGCATCATTCACAATAACTTGGAAACAGAACAAGCCTATATGTACATCATCTATCAATGGTTGAATGGCTGATTAAAATGTGCTGTGTAACCACAATAGAGTTTATGCAGCCATGGCATTTGCTCTTTGGATGTGAAATGGAAATGATGTTAAGTGAAATAAGACACATTCATAGAAAATACAGTTTCTGTCTTCTTTCTTCCCTTACTTTCTCCCTTCCTCCCTCCCTCCCTCGTTCCCTTCCTCCCTCATTCCCTCCCCCTCTCTCTGTCTCTTTCCTTTTTCCTTTAACATCCTTGCTGAAGTTGTTACTTTCTCCTCTCTTCCAAGTCTCCCTTCAATCCCCTCTGCCCCCACCCCTAATCCATTCCTCCTCCATCTCTGTTCAGAAAAGTGCAGCCCTCCCATGTAAATCAACAAAACATGGCACATCAAGTTGCAATAAGACTAAGCTCCTTGCTGTGTATGAAGGGTGAGGAAGGTGACCCAGGATGAGTAGAGTGAGAACCCAGATCAAGAAAGACAACATGGTATATACTCACTTATAAGTGAATATTAGCTGTGAAATGGACAACTATGTTACAGTCAACAGACCCAGAGAGGCTCGAAAAGCAGAGAGGGGGTAAGGGGGGATGCCCAGATCTCCCTGGAAGGGGAATTAGAAATATCATGAGTGGACTGTGTGCTGGTCAGGATGGGAACATGAGGTATTAGGTTTGAGGAGGTTGGAGGGGAAGAGTCCTGAAAGAGACTACTGGAAGGTCAGGAAATTTCAAGTTCAAGTAGAAACCTGACACAAGGGAATCTCCCAATAATCTACAAGAAGGATATTAGCTGAACTTCCTAGCAATAGCAGATAGGTAACCTGAACTGCCCATCTTCTGTAACCCAGGTAAGACTTCCATTGGCGGGATTGAGACAACAATACAGACACAAAACTCTTCACCGACATATAGTCTCTCCTACCTGTGGGATGTGCTGGGGTAAGAATGGCACAGAGATTGTGGGAGTGGCCAACCAATGTCTGGTCTAGCCACCTTCTACATTGTTAACATATTTACAATAGAGTTTGTGGAGGGATATAGGTCATGACGTTAGGAAAGAGACCATGGGAAGAGAAGAAGAAATCTGAAAGGGTGGGAGGATAAAGATAATAGAAGACTTAGGACATTTATTCTCCTTTTTCAAAATTGCCTAGTTTTCATCCTGTTGCTTAGTGATTCTTTTCCTTTGTTTTGGGCACTTACGTTGCAACTAGATATCTTTACTCTTCAAAACCATGTTGTGATTACCATTACTGTATATATTTTCTTCAAATATTTGACCTAAGTTGTGAAAAATAAATAAAACAAAAATATGTCCCTATTTAAGTCAGACAGTAGTGGCACACACATTTAATCGAGTACTTGGGATGGAAAAGGTAGGTGCTCTCTGTGAGTTTGAGGCCATTCTGGTCAACAAGAGCTCGTTCTAGAACAGATAGGATTATTACACAGAGAAAGTCTGTCTTGAAAAACCAACTTGAAGCACCAATATGTGTATGTGTGTGTGTGTGTGTGTGTGTGTGCATGTGTGAATATTTATATTTTTGTATAGGTTTGGGCCATACATACATTATTGATAATATATTTGTGTGCATATAAATATGAAAAGAAAATTATTTTGCAGTGTACCTTTTGTTTTGCATTTATTTAATTTCTAGTAAAGAGACCACTGTTTCTAAGTGTTTTCTGTAGACAATTTGACTCTTCCAGTTTTAAAAAAAGTTATTTTAATTGCATATTTTTATTTATGTGTTTATTTCTCTCTCTCTCTGTGAGGGGTTGGTGGGTATGTGTATGGAAAATTATATATATTTATTTATTTATTTATATATTTCATATACATATTCCTAACATATATATATGTTAGGCCTTTTGAAAAGTATAATATAAATTAGTGTGGAATAAGAAAGCCAATGAGCGCATTATAGAAATTTGTATTCTAGTCAAGGAGTTGACTTTGCAAAAGTAAATGTCAATATAATGAGGTTGAGTACACTTGGTCTGGTTCCCTGGGCTTTTGGTAAGGAAAGAATCTAATGGCAAAAATGTAAAAATAAAAGACTTAAGTAAAACATGATTACAAATATTAACATGAAGTTGCTCTCAGAAATGAAAAACTTTAGCATGGAGGCCAGCATACATGAGATGTAGAAGAAATACTCTTTTTAAAGAAATTCTTTGATAATTTCACACATGTATATGATTAAATATTTTTATAGTCATGTCTTTATTTTCTCTACCAAACTACCTAGGTATTCCTCCACATGTCTACCTCACAATTTATGTTTTCTAATTTGATTTCCTCAAATGACTTATTAAGTACTTTTAGTGTTGCCCATATGTGTGTGGCTGTGGACCATCTCCTGGAGCATAGACGGCCTACCATTGCCCATAATCCCAGAGAAGAATGTTTTTCTCTCTCCCAGCAGCTATGAACTAGTTCTTCAGTTATTGCCCTGAGATTGGGGCCACACAATATTCCAGATGCAGACTTTTACCTTCATTCTACAAACATTTGATGCCAAATTCTATTTATAACATTATTTAGAAACAGAGACACTAAAAACATGACATTTTTAGTTAAAACTTTTAGATCATGTATCACATTTTCTTAAGTACTCCAATACTATATATTGCTTCTTTTTGTTCTGTGTCTTTGTTGTCTTGAAAAGCCTTTTATTAGCAAATGAATAGTTTAGGAAATAATTCTAGCTTAATACCATGGAATAATTACACCTTCAAGAATAGATACACACACTTTTACTTTGTGTTTGGAGAGTAATTGTATTTGTGACCTCTATAATATTATTAGTCTTGATTAGGCTTAACCTATTCTTCATAAAACGTATATGATAATATCCATCTCCTGGGGTTATTTTGAAACTAATTTAAAATATAGTGAATGTAACGAAAGAAATAGTAATACAAGTTTATGCATCATTTTACTAAGGAAGACAATATCCAGAAGTTGTCACTTAATCAATTATGAGTTAGTTTTTCAATTTGTATATTCATGATCATTTTCATCTCATACAGTTGACTTAATTAATTGTATACTAGATTCTATTGAATTCCTAATTATATTATATATCTCATGATTCAGTTATAGATTTATTTTTAATATTTTATAGGCACTTTATGATTTGAAAACAATTTCATAGAGTTATGTAGAATGAAACTGTTAAGTTCATAAATACCCCATCAGATGAATGTATTAATATTATACAGAAAAGTTTACATTGGGTATTCTCAGATTATTTTATATTCAAACATAAATAGTGATATATACAAACAAACATTTCATTATTTTTTTGAGGGTGTAACACGAAAGTGGCATTTTTAAGACAATAAAAAAAATAACTGAGGCAAAATATTAAGAGCTTTTATTTTTAGAACAGCGAGTTAATTGTAAATATTTTAATGTTAGTTTGCTCATCTATGATCTGAGATCATTGCTGAGATAAGAAAAATGAACCCAAACTACAATTTAATGCATTGGGAAAAACAATTCTAAAACATAGTAATTCCAGCTGCAGTCTTTGGAACAGCTCTGTAGTGTGTTGTGGGCCCATTCTCCTGGAATAGCTTAAAAGTGGCTTCCTGTGCTGGAGATTTTAGAGTTAATTTTAATTTTGGCTATTGTTTGGAAAAGATGGGCTGTCTGTGTAGATATAAAGTATAGTTTTTTCCATAAAACAGATGTTTATTTTGTATTAAAAATACCACTGTACTTGTTTTACATCATTTGTATACACGTGGTGATGTAATGTAAAAATCTGGAATTAAATAGTGTGCCTGTAATTAAAAAAAATCTCTATAGGTAGATATGGTTTGCCTATGAATTAATATCTATATTGCTGGACAATTTTCTAACTTTTCTATGGCAGTTGACATCTCTTCTTTTCAGACTAAATCAGACTCTCTGTAGCATACTTGGGCTTGTTATGTGAAGGAAAAACCTATTTTTCTCTTCTCTGTTTGTCCTTCACCAGCCTTGGGATGACTACAATTGGATCTTCCTTGCTTATAAAAGATTCAAACTGTATACAGTGATTGTGTCTAATTCTGACTTCCCATACTCATCTCTGACTGTCCATATAAAAACCATATGCATTGATATTAGATTTTGGCTGTCCATGGCTATTAGTCCTTCCAGTTTGTGTCTGCTCTTGGTAAGATTCTAGATGTTGAGACCTGTTCTCTACCTCTCTGTCTGAACTTTTTCCAATCACGTTCAGACCATCTATGGACTGACTAATGTTCACTTTCTCCATGAATCTTCTGATTATGGTCAGTATTATTACTACACTGGCAACCCAGGTGTCTGCATATACTTGATCCAGATAGGTAGATGCAGATAGCCTGTGAGCAGATGGAATATCTGGTCATTCACAATGAGATACAGTATTTGCTGTCATTTTACTAGATTCTGATATCGTTGTGAGAATCTGGAGTATTCCTTGTCATGTTGATATCCTGAAGGTTTGCAACTCTTTCCAACTCTCCATGACTAGTTACTTTTCTCATTGCTGTTACACAATATCTGATAAAAACAACTTAGGAATGAGTTTATTTTGGCTTAGAATTTGAGAGGATGCAGTTCCTCATGGTAAGGAAGGTAAAGTGACTTGTCTCCTTGTGTCTGTACTTAGGCAGGCAAGAAATGAATTAGTTTTCAGCTTGCTTTCTCGATTTTATTCAGCCTGAGACCCCATTATGTGGGGGATAGTTTTAAATCCTTCTGAAATACCCTCATAGATGCTTTTAGAAATGTGGTTGTATATGCTTCTAAATCCTTCTACACTGATGATGGACAGTCACTGACACATTTCTTTCCCCCTGTGTTGAACCATAGTTGCTCATAGCCATACCAGAGTGAGTATGGACAAGAGTTGAGAGTCCATTCCAGTGTCCACACTGCCCTTTATTAGAACTATGTTGATCATAACTGGATGTTTGTTTTTTGTTTATACTGTGCACATAGACCTCCAGTCTTTATGTTTTCTTTACAATGTGTGGGTCCTTGTCTTATTTCTCACTCATCCAAACTTTCCATGGGCTATAACTAGGTCTCTGAGTGTCCTGGCAGTGTTCTGTCTTTTTGTGCTGGTTACAGACTGTTACTGAACTTGTCTCTAGGCATCTGTAGCTATCTTCTGTCTGTTCAAGGCTGGTTCTGCATCTTCCTTTTCTACTGGACTCATCATCTCTGTGACTAGAACCAAACTCTCCATGAATTTATGTCTGGCCTTGAGAATATACTATTTGTCTAGAGCTGTCTTCTGTCTGTTAATAGCTGGATGTTTGACTGCATATGATGTTGTATCTGGGTCATCTATGTATAGATTTTTTAAATTAATTTATCTATTCATTAAAAAATTCCACCTCCTCCCTGCCTCCCTTTTCCCTCCCTCTCCCTCTCTAGACCTAAGAGCAGTCAGGGTTCCCTGCCCCGTGGGAAGTCCTAGGTCCTACCCCCTCCATCCAGGAAATAGTTAGTAAAAGGGAATGACAGTGGGAAAAAGAGAAGGAAAAGGGTAGAGAGGGGAAAAGGAAAGGAGGAAAGGAAGGGAGGGAGGGAGAAAGGAAAGGAAAGAGGGAAAGAAAACAAGTAATAAAACTCCAATAAACCATTCTAGACAATGTATTAAAGGAATCACACATCATCAAAAATCAACCAATCAATAAATAAGACAACAAAAGAATCAAGACAGAAACTACACCATTATCTCCATAGAAACAAAGAAGACATGATAAACCTAGTGTATCTCAATAACAGAACTGATAACACACAAAACTGACAGCTCTTCAAGATTATAAATGTCATCCATATAAAACTCACCAAAGGTCATACTTAGTATTGGATTCTGAACATTTCCCCTGAATATCAAGAATAAGGACAAGCACTCCTGCTGACATTATCCTTGTACTTTTAATCAGGACAATTAGAGAAGAATTTTCAAAATTCTCACTAAGAAAAAGGAATGCAACACTTGGGGTGGAAGAGGTAGTTCCTGAGTGCTGTGTCCAAACCCATACACCAGTACACAACTGCCTGCAACTTCAGCTTCATAGCATTTGATTTCCCTTCTGATTTTTGTGAACACCAGCACATGCCTCCACATACATATATCATAAATAAATATTAAAACTACTTCCAGATGGCATTATTTTTTCCTATGAAAAAAATGACATATACAGTAAAATTAGTTATTTGTTTATTTTTGATTATTTATTTGTGCATTTATTTCCTTATTAATTTTGCAATGCTGAGGTATTTTTTAAAGAAATGAGAAAAAGACATAGAATAGAAAAATAGCCTTGAACAAAATGAGAACAAATTTGAAATTCCACATAATACTAAACTAATGTGTTGATGTGATATTGGCATAAGAATAGATCTGGTAATTACAAATTGAACTTTGTGTCCAGAAATAAGACTATATACCATTGTGCACATTCAGGTCAACTGCTGTAAAGACTGGTGCTCCAGTGTAATCCTGGAAGGAAACAGCATTCAGGACAAATTGTTTCTTAAACACCAAGATACTACAAGCACAAAGATTCATAGTTCTGTCAGAAAAACCCTACTTGCCTATCCAAATTCAAAAAGGTGTTGGCAATCAGCAGGAAATATAAATTTTCTACTTTCTGTGTGCTTTATTTTTCATACATTTCTCAACATACATTATGAATGACAGAACACATGATTGCAATTTTAGTTTTTTATACACTCTTAGCAATTACAAATTGTCTGCAATGAAACTTGAAGGTTTGTTAATGCTCTGCCTGCTCCGTGAAGGCACGGTGACTAACCCAATCTTTTACAGCTCTGGCACAGTAATCAAAACTGTTGTGAGCTCATGAGTCTGAGAGACAAGTTACACTCAGAAGACACACTTCTATGGGGCTCCACTCCTTCCTCCAGCTTCTATGGTTTTTCCTTTCCGCTCTTTTACAATAATTCCTGATCTTTGGAAAGCAAATGGATGTCCTATCTAGGGTTGAACATTCAACAGTCACCAATCCCCAGCAGTAACTAATACCTGGGCATCAATATAAATATTTAGATGATAATTTAATGGACATAACTCCCCAAATAGTAAGACAGCATACTAGTAATTTACCAATGTATGAACAAATGTCCTGGTTTAGTTTTCAGTGGATTTTCTATAGCTTTGAAATATTTTTTAATTGTATTTTTAGGTTGACAACTTTTAAGTTCATAAACATCAATTTACTGTGATACAATGACCCTATAGCTTCTACAAGTGTGAATAACTATCTGCTCATATTTTTCCAGTAGTGTTTCTAATCTGTGTTACTCTCTCCACTTATGAGTTTACTCAAAATCTCTGTTTTCTGTTTTACATAGTTTAGTTATAATCACTATGCATTTTTAAAAAATGTCTTCCTAGATTCTATTTGTTTCTTTTAAATTCCCATATACTTTTGTGTTACCTAATTTACTGTTTCTACATATACCCTGTTTTTAAAGCAGTAACTCAAATCAGTTACCCCATGGATTTATTTTGTTACTATGTAACATATAAGCAATTGTTTCTCCTCCATAGTTTCTTTACTTTGGAACACTAACTCTCCACCTCGTCCCAGAAGAAATGAAAATTACAGTTGCCTTCTGCTTATGCTGTCTGGCTTGGCATGCATCTTTGCACTTTAAATCATTCCATTGTTGTATCTCCACAGCAACGGAAATCACTTGCTGCATCCGACCTTCTCAGAGAGATGCTGGGTGAGAAGAGGGTCTGACTCCACTGTGGCTTCCTGCTTTGGGGACAACATCTTAAGTTGTTGGAAATCAGTTTTCCTGCAGTACTTATGAGCTATAAATGCCTAATAATACCAGTGATGGAAGAGACTGCAGTCTAACAGACAACAGACAAGGAAGCCTTGAACATGTGATGTAAGCTCTTGGATATAGTCATCCATAAACATGGTGTGTTTCTTTTTCACTCATTAGAAGTTATATATGCATATCTTCCCCCAAGCCATTTTTGTATCATATTTTATTATCAATCTAATCATTTCCTCACTGTGGTAATTAATACCAATTGCAAACTTCACAGAATCTGTAATCATTTAGGAGACAGACCTCTGAATAGACAAGGCCTTGAGAACAGAGGTTAACTTCTGGCCATGGTAGTCAAAGATTTTCTGTTTTTAAAATATATTTATCTCTTATGTACATGTTTGTGTTCCTGATCATAAATATGCATTGCTCAAAGTGTGTGGTGATATCCAGAAAGGCCAGAAGTGAAAATCAGATCCTTTTCAGCTGGATTTACAACCATTTGTGAACCACCTTCATGAGTTCTGGGAACTGAACCTGGTGCTCTGCAAGAGCGAAAAGTGACATGTGTTAGGCTATCCTAAAAGATGTTCTTGATTAACATATTCAAAGTGGGTCCATTCACCCTTAAAGAAAGGAAGAAAATCCCCTGGGCTTGGGTCCTGACTGAGTGGAAAGGAGAAAGCTCCTTGACTGTAAGCCTTCATCTCTGCCTGCTATGATCAGCTGTAATCAGTCAGCTGCCAGTGGGATTCCCGTGCCTTGATAGATCATACACTCACGTCTCATTTAAGAATCTTTCATACAAATTTCCATACCATGAGCTATCCCTTCCTATTTAATTCATCACCTTGCACCGTGATTACTGATTTAGTTTTGTGTCACCTGCTTAATTCTCAGTTACACCATGACTATAATTTTTCAAGAAACATCAATGGGTGTTTACTAAATAAATTTTTTGTTAAGTATGTAACACTAAATAATTAGTTTCAAATGAGCTACAAATAAGACTGATGTTTAAACAAGAAACGAAGAAGGAGGTAGCAATGAATTTGATTTTAAAAGAATAATCTTAAAAGCCAATATTCTTAGTTTAAATAAGGGCTACACCATTGATCTATACAGCTTAAAGAATAATCTCATTTAAATATTTATTAATTTTATATGTGTTTATTATCTTTCTTGTGTATTTATTACATGCATATGTGTGTGTCTGAATGTACATATTTGGACCATGGAGGTCCACAGACAGAGGAGGTTTTCAGCAAACATGTGTGTCCTTTAGACCAAACCTGAGTCCTCTGGAGGAACAATCAGTGCTATTAGCCATTGAGCAGCTCTCCAGTTCTTTAAGGAATGATTAATATATTGTCAATTTAAGTTGCATGTTACAGAGACAATTTAACCATATTTTACATCTAACAATAGATGTAATATTTCAAGTATTGCTTACATTTATCACTTGAAATGTATTAAACAAACCAGGTTTTTTGTTGTACAAGTGAAATATCAGCTACCACTATAAATCTGAAGGTTTTAGAAGGTAAAATATTATTAAAACAAACATGTTAATACTTAATGTGGTCTTATTTTTATTATATAAGTATGGGAAGTCATTGGCTAGGATGAGTATAAAAAGTAAATTATGGCAAAGAAAATACATTTAATAAGTTTTATTTTTTAGGCTTATTTAGTTTTTTGCATGTCAGTGTTCTGCCTACATATGTATGTTCACTGTGTGCATGCTTTGTGTCCTTGTAGGTCAAAAGAAAGTGTCAGGTAACCTGGACCTGAAGTTACAGGTGATTGTGGGTCACCATGTTGGGGTGACTAAACCCAGGTCCACTTCTAGAGTAGCAAGTGTTCTCAAAATTGAGCTGATCTCCCAACTATAAATTTTATATTGTCTGAAGAGAAAAAAAAATTCGAATAGAAAATTTCCCTTTGAAAAACTTCACATCATATTAGTAATAAAATCCTAGAAAAATTAGTTTACTTAAATTCACTTGTTATAGTCTCATTAAGAAGAGTCAGTTTTAAAGTGGGATTGGTTTTCAAAGCATAAAACTGTCTTCTAGATCAACATATTCTGGGGGCAAGTGAACTTCTGTCAAATTTCCAATGAGTAGGACAACTTTCCTAACTAATGGGCTTACAGCAGAACTAAAACATTTAGTTTAATGTAGTCTGCCATCAGTAAACAGATTTCAATACAAGTGGTCAAGTCATCAGCTCTGGCTTGCTGCTGTGTGCTCCTCAGAATTGATGAATTAGAGTTGACTAAACTTCTGAGGTATAGCATTCACTTTATAATTCATGGCTTTTGGTTCTAACACCACAGCCTACTTGTCCAGTTGAAGGGCCTACTGTGACTTGCAAAACACACTAATGTTCCTGCTCTCACAACAGGATGAAAATACTACTACTTCCCCAGGTACATAAACACATTCACAAGAAATCCATGATAGTCTTTTCTTCTTGGTTAACGTTTATTTCAAGACCATTCGTTACTGATAAATATTTGGTCAAGCAGAATGAAAATCATAACAGTAATTTAAAGTATTCTTAACCACTGAAAATAGTTGTAGATTTTTTATGTGTTTATTACTTTTAAAACATTTCAAATATGTGGCTTCATAATCAGTAAAGTAGGATGCACAGTAATATTTTATTTTTAGGTTACAGTGAAAATTGAATTAGATATTAAGGTAGGTGTCTAGCACAAAGTTTTGCATATATTATACTCTAAACCTATCTTATTTGTTTTGGTTTAGTTTAACAATTAAAATCATAGTTGTTAACATTATCACTCTGTGCCACCCTGTGTATGTGTGTGTGCATGAGTGTGAGTATATGTGTGTGTGAGGGTGAATGTGAGTATATGTTTGTGTACTGGGATTGAGACTGAGTGCAGGACCTTAAATATGCAGAATATATGCTCTATCAGTGAGCTACACCCTGATCCCAGAACTCTTCCTCTTTGGTTGAATTGAACATTTAGAAATTTTACCTTTATTCTGTTTGAAACTATGTAATTGATGGCATCAGTGATTAAGTGAGGGAACAAAAATTAATGGCTCAGAATCCAATTATGATTTCTTTTATCATCCATGATATGACTAATTCAGATGTCAGCTGTACCCATAAGTGTATTCCACTCCCTGATTATCATCTGATTCCATTGTAGTCATGATTTAACTCATGAATTCTTTGCTAAATGAACTTCATCCATTGCTATAATACATCCTGAACCCATGTCATATTTGCTGTTTCCTCCATGAAATATTTCATAGTCATTATTTGCCTAGAAGGTACTCCTTTAAGAACAGTGGTTCTCACCTTTCCTAATGTTTCAACCTTTTAATATGGTCTCTCATGCTGTGGTAACCCCCAATGATAAAACTGTTATCATTGCTACTTTATAACTGTAATTTTGCAACTGTCATGAATCATAACATAAGTATCTGCTTTCAATCGGTCTTAGGAAACCTCTGTGAAAAAAAAAATCTGTCCCCTGAAGAGTTCCCTACCCACAGGATGAGAACTGCTGGTCAAGAACCATAGTGCGACTTTTAGAAGCTGAAAAGAATAGAGAACACACAAAAGATTGAAATACACAGCCAAGTTTCTTTTCTTCTTTTCTTCCTTCTTTTCTTCCTTCCTTCCTTCCTTCCTTCCTTCCTTCCTTCCTTCCTTCCTTCCTTCCTTCCTTCTTTCCTCTTCCTCTTTCTTTTTTCTTCTTTTAAAACTGAGTATCTCTGTGTAATCCTAGTAGGCCTGGAATCCACCATGCAGACAATACCAGTTTCAAACTCACAAAAGATCTTCCTGCTTCTGGCTCTGGAGTGTTGGGACTAAAGACATGCACCATTAAGTCTGACGGAATCTTCTCAAATTATTACAAGACAGAACCAAAACATTGTATTTCCTAAGGTAACAATGCCTGGTATCTTACTCATCTAACTCAGTGCACACTAGAAAAAGAAACCTGTGGATTAACCAGTTAAAACAGCGAGCATCTCTTGCTTTTACTCTGAAGACT
The DNA here is from genome assembly GCF_982192425.1 of Myodes glareolus. Taxonomy (NCBI): domain Eukaryota; kingdom Metazoa; phylum Chordata; class Mammalia; order Rodentia; family Cricetidae; genus Myodes; species Myodes glareolus. The sequence continues at coordinate 63,151,604 of NC_142047.1, read as the reverse complement.
GAGATAGTCTCGACTCAACCAAAGCAGAGTTAATGTCTAGGTAGGGTTTAGCCTTTGGTTTGTAGATGGCAAGTGCTTTTGTTGTGTTTATTTCTGATGCTTTTAAATTAATTTTAAAATTTTACAGTTTTTGCTATGTTAAAATTATGTATCCACAGTGACAGATGGGAAAAGCAGGAGAAAAAGGTGGAGAGAGCATGTTAGAGAATGTCTACAGTGTCTCAGTAAAGCTGTGCCACAACACCTGTCTCAAAACATAAACACTGGCTTTAAATCACAAGAGGTTTAAGAAACAAGGCAATAAGACCCAATTTGTTGAAGGGACTTAACAAAAGCAACCTAGATCTGATCAGCTGTCGGACCAAGTGGATTTCTGTAATATGGGTCTGAAGGAGGGCATATATATTGATCAGGGCCAATGTGACTTTATCCCAGATAGAGCAGGGCTGAAAGCCAGGCATATTCTCAATGCTAGGCTCCAATCAAATCTCTACATACCATTCTAACTGGCTCTTCTATTTAGAGTTTGCTTGGCATCTGCAGGAAAGGTTGACAAGAATTATTCAGGAGCTTATCATTTAATGTGGCTGAAGTCTTGAATTCTTGTGAGTTCCAGTCAAGAGAGCACTACCCTCATGACCTCACTTGGGTTGAAATATCAACATACAAATATTGAAGGGAAACAAATTTAGGTACCATACGTTTTGAAAAATTGTGAGTTGTTTTAACCTTCTCAGTCTATACAGTTGTGTTCCTAAGGGTCAGGAAGACTCTCTGGGAAAGTGTCTTCTGAAGACACATATTTGCACCAGAAGTCAGAGTGAACTTTTAAATCAAAAGTAAGCAGGATAGAATGTGAATGCTTTATGTCTTCAGTGCCTGGAATGAGTCAGTTGTGCATTTCAGATTAGCAACTCCTTCTCACTTTACCAATTTGGGGGAGAGGTTATTTACCATATTCAATCTACTTCATGTCCTCAAGAGCATTCTCTAGGTTAAGAAAGGTCTAAATGAGGAGCAGAAGGGGGAAGAACATGAAAAAGGAAATCAGGACCGCGAGGGGTGCGATCACCCACTGATACAAGGAGACTGATCTAATGAGAGTTCACCAAGACCAGCTGGACTGGGACTGAACGAGCACGTGATCAAACCGGATTCTCTGAATGTGGCCGGATTCTCTGAATGTGGCTGGCACGAGGACTGTCTGAGAAGCCATTGATAATGGCACTGGGACTTGTTTCCTCTGCATGTTCTAGATTTTTGGGATCCTAGTCAGTTTTGGATGCTCACCTTCCTAGACCTGGAGGGAGCGGGAAGAAACTTGAACTTCCCACAGGGCAGGAAACACTGATTGCTCTTAGGGCAGGAGAGGGAGAAGGAGAGGGAGTGGGAGGAATGGGAGGGTATTGGGAGGAGGGGCGGAAGTGAAAACTTTTATAAATTAATAAAAAAAAAGAATGCAATCTCCTGTGTGCACAGAACATTTATTTATTCTTGGTATAATCCACTGAATTAATTTAGTGTAAAATGAGGAAGAAATAAAATTAAAAGGATTCATTTCCATATTTAGCAAGTAATACAAGGGATACAGTTCTAAATACTAAGTTTGACAGTGAGAACTTTGAAATATTTTTAAAATTTTTGTGCAGCAATTAACTTTGTAAGCATAGACCAAAATTCTGTATTTTTTAAATTTTCTACAAAATGTATGTGCATTGCATTTGTGTGTATGTGTGCAGACTGGAGAATGTAATTAGCTACTCATTTCCGTCAGATCGGTATCCACAAGGAATGTCACAATAGGCACAGGGTATGCAGCTCTTGGATTCATCAAAACATGACTTGAAAACATTAAAAGCAAATTTATATGTGTATTAAGTCTGTACATATGTAGACTTTCTTTTCTGTTCTGGACAATGTAGTATAAGAACTGTATTCACAGCATTACATTTTTTTAGGTACTGCAAATAATCCAGAGATGATTTAGAGTGTAGTAGAGGATGTGTGCACATAAGGTTGGATATAAGACGATTTCACTAGAGGGGAACAAACATCTGTGAATTTTGTTTTGTTTCTTATTTTTATTACAGTTTGTGGATGTGTGTGTGTGTGTGTGTGTGTGTGTGTGTGTAGACCATCGGACTATCTTAAGTATTATTATTTTTCAATCTCCATTCCGAGCTGGGTTTTGATACAGGATTTCTCATTGGTAGCTGGAAGCAGATAGAGTACACTTTCCTGGCTAGAAAGGGCATGGGTTCTCTTCTTTGTTTCCTGAGATAAGTCTACACATTCCTGTCAGCACATGTAGCTTTTCTTTTTTCCCGTGTTATCCTTTTTTAAAAATTATTTTTATTGAACTATATATTTTTCTCCTCTTCCCTTTCTCCCATCCCCTTCAACATTTCCCCAAGGTCACCATGCTCTCAATTTACTCAGGAGATTTTGCCTTTTTCTCCTTCACATGTAGATTAGATCCATGTATTTCTTTTCTAGGGTCTTTTTTGCTGTCTAAGTCCTCTAGGATTTTGTATTGTAGACAATTTTTTCTTTGTTTTATATATAAAAGTCACTTATGAGTGACTGTATATGATATTTGTCTTTCTGGGTCTTTACCTAACTCAATATGATCTTTTCTAGATCCATTCATTTGCCTGCGAATTTCAAGATGTCATTCTTTTTTCCACTGTGTAATATTCCATTGTGCAAATGTACCACATTTTCCTTATCCATTCTTCAGTCAATGGGGCAATTAGGTTATTTCCAGGTTCTGGCTATAACAAATAATACTTCTATGAAAAAAACTGAGCACAGGTCCTTATGGCACGATTAAATATTCTTTGGGTATATACCCAAAAGTTGTATTGCTGGGTTTTGAGGTAGATTGTTTCATAATTTTCTGATAAATTGCCATACTGATATCCAAAGTGGCTGCATTCCCACCACAAATGGAGGAGTGTTCAATTTACCCACATCCTTTCCAACATAAGTTGTCATCAGTGTTTTTGATCTTGTCCATTCTTACAGGTGTAAGATGAAATTTCAGTGTTGTTTTGATTTGCATTTCTCTGATGGCTAAGGATGTTGAGCATTTTCTTAAGTATCTTTCAGCCATTTTAGATCCCTCTGTTGAGAGTTCTCTGTTTAGGTCTGTACCCCATTTTTATTGGATTATTTGTTCTTTTGATGAACCATTTCTTGAGTTCGTTGTATATTTTGGAAATCAGTCCTCTGTCTGATGTGGGGTCTGTAAAGATCTTTTTCCATTCTGTAGGCTGTAGTTTTTGTACTGTTGACTGTATCCTTTGCTTTATAGAAGCTTCTCAGATTCAGGAGGTCCCATTCATTAATTGTTGCTCTCAGTGTCTGTGCTACTGGGGTTATATTTACAAAGTGTTCTCCCTTGACAATGCGTTCAAGTGTACTATTTACTTTCTTTTCTATAAGGTTCATTGTGGTTGGTTTTATGTTGAAGTCTTTGATCCATCTGGACTTGAGTTTTGTGAATGGCAATAAATATGGATCTATTTTCATTCTTCTACTTGTTGATAGCCAGTTATGCCATTACCATTTATTGAATATGCTTTCTTTTTTCCATTTTATATTTTTTGCTTCTTTGTCAAAAATTAGTTGTTCATAGGTATGTGGATTAATATGCAGATCTTTGATTCAGTGCCATTGGTCTATTTTTCTGCCAATACCAGGCTGTTTTCAATACTGTAGCCTGGTAGTAGAGTTTGAAGTCAGGAATTGTGATACCCCAGAAGTTCCTTTATTATACAATATTGCTTTGGTTATGCTAGGTTTTTTGTTTTTCCATATAAAGTTGAGTATTTTTTTTCGAGGTCTGTGATAAATTTTGCTAGGATTTTGATGGATATTACATTGAATCTGTAGATTGCTTTTGGTAAGATTGTCATTTTTACTATGTTAATTCTATCTATCCAAAAGCATGGGAGATCTTTCTACTCTCTGATGTCTTCTTCAATTTCTTTTTTTAAGATATAAAGCTCTTATCATACAGGTCTTCCACTTACCCTGATAACAAAACCACACAAAGACATTATTAAGAAAAAATTACAGACCAGTCTCACTCATGAACACTGATGCCAAAATACTCAATAATATACTGTCAAACCAAATTCAAGATTGCATCATGAAAATTATCCACCATGATTAAGTTAGCTTCAGCACAGAGATGCAGGGATGGTTCAACATACAAAAATCTGTCAATGTAAACCACCATATAAAGAAACTAACAACAACAACAACAAAAAACCCAAAACACATGATCATCTCATTAGATGTTAAAAGTCATTTGACAAAATCCAGCATCCCTTCATGATAAAGGTTTTGAAAAGAGCAGGAATACAAGGGGCATACCTAAACATAATAAAGGCCATATACAGCAAACCAACAGCCTACGTCAAACTAAATGGAGAGAAACTCAAAGTGATCCAACTGAAATCAGGAACAAGACAAGGTTGTCTACTCTCTTCATATCATCTCAATATAGTACTTGAGTTTCTAGCTAGAGCAATAAGACAATAAAAGGATATCAAGGGGATACAAATGGGGAAAAAAGTCAAACTCTCACTGTTTTCTGATGAGATGATAGATTATATAAGTGACCCCCAAAATTCTACTAAGAAACTTCTATAACTCATAAGCACCTTTAGTAGTGTAGGAGGATACAAGATTAACTCAAAAAAAAAGTCAGTAGCCTTCCTGTACATAGATGATAAATGCGCAGAAAAAAAATCAGAAAAACATCACCCTTCACAATAGCCACAAATAACAAAAAATGTCTTGGAGTAACTCTAACCACTCTCAGCTTTTATACATAGTTCAGGGGATTGAACTCTGATCCTCATATTAGCAAGGCAAACAAACACTTCACCCATTGAGACATCATCCCAAGATAAATCTGTGGTTGTTTGTCATGGGTTGAAGTCCAATTTCACGTGACTACTGAGGGCCAAAACTGTGTGTCTTTCCTTTCTCTGTTAATTCTTAAAAATGAGCAACTAAAAATATTAAATTGTGGACTGAAGAAATAACTTGTTGGTTAAGGGCATTGTCAGGAATTCCAGAGGGCATAGGTTCAGTTCCCAGCACTCAAATGATATTTGTAGCTTCAGTTTTAGGGGATCTGATATTTCCTCTTCTGGTATCTGCATGCACCAAACATGTACATAATGCTCAGAGAATAAGAAGGCAAACCAGCTATACATATAAGATGAAGAATAATAATAAATCTTTACAAAGTTATAGTGGGTAAATCTGTAAGAATAAGAAAATATGTGGGTTTGGGGAATGAGGTGTGAGTTAGAAGTCAAGAGAACTTTCTGTTATTCCAAGGAGCCTGAGTTCTCCTCCCAGCACTTGTGTTGGGTGACTCGCCATTACCTGAAATTCCAGCTCCAAGGGGCCCAATGCCCTTTTCTGGCCTTCTTGGGCATCAGCTTGCAATAGGCATTCACACACACACACACACACACACACACACACACACACACACACCAATAAATAAAACTATCAAAAATGAATTTGAGGGAAAGCTATGTGGGTCCAATTTATGCATTAGAAAACTATGTGGATAGCCTTATGAGATTTTTGAGGTTTTCCCGGCTCCTCAAATCCTCAAGCATGAGAATTAACTCTTAGCTTCCATAGAGACTGTTGCTTATCCAGCTATACGATGTGTGCAGCCATAATTTTGTCACTGTCTTTGCATTTTCAAAGATACAGAAAGAAAACAATCTATTTGAAAATAGAAAAGATGAATGAAAATAAATGGGATGTTGAGCAAAGCAAATGTGTGAATGTGTTTCTCATTTGGGAAAGGAGAGTATTGATAGCAAGAAAGGTACCAAGATTAACATATGAAAGAAACCAATGTCAGAGAAAAGACAGGTATCACAATAAAAGCTACAAATAAAGGACCAGGGGGAGAACACACATTTGAGGGAGGTAAGCTCTGTCTATAGAACGCTTAAAAGGTAACAATTCTCCAGGGCTGGAGACATTGAACTTCTAACCTTCTCCAGTGCACTGGCCCCTTCCATTCTCAGTACTGCTTTTCTTTCTTACCACACTGTCTGTGCTCCTACCACCGTCTTAAGGTGACAGTGGTAGAATTCCCTGGGCCAATTCCTCACTCAGGGACACAAGAACCAGGAAAGCATAGCAGATGCCCACCAAGTTCAAACTTCCCATATCATTGACTGGAGGCTAGGAAGTCCTGGGAGAGCTCTCAAAGTTAACTCTCTTCTTAAGAATCTAAATGCTATGGATCTCTCTCTCTCTCTCTCTCTCTCTCTCTCTCTCTCTCTCTCTCTCTCTCTCTCCTTTGTCTTGCTCACCTGATCACTCTCTCTTGTATTCCACCCACCATTGAACAGTTAAGATTATCTTAAAGGATCTCAAAAGCTAAGGTACTACATACATAGACATCATGGAATTCTCCTAGCTTTATCACCCTACCTTACATAAAGGAATAAGAAAAGTGTTATAATGGCATATTTTAAGTTATAGGAGACCTTCATTTAATGATAAGGTTTTCAAAATTAAAAATAATACATCCTGAAAAATAAAATATGTCCTTCAGTTAACAGGATGGGTCGGTGTGAAAAGGAATTTGCCCCCAGTCCTGATGTCCTGATGTGATTTTTAGAACCTGTGTGGTAGAAGGAGGAAGCAGATTCCAGACAGTTGTCCTCTGACCTTCACACATGTGCTTCCCCCACCACGTGGGCAAATACATAACATAGTCCTAAAATCTGTTAAAGCTAGAGTTACCTTCTGAATATGTATATCCAGGATTGTATGCACCTGTGCTAGTTTATAATAATACAGAATATGGTTATCATTATGTTCAGGTAAGCTACATTCAATGTTTTCTGTTCTAAGCACCTTGACCAGCTACAGCAGTTTACATTTTGGTATATTATTGTTTTCTACAGTAATATCTGTCAGCTGCAAATAAAAGCTTTTTAATCAGGAGTAAGGACTGCCTTCATCTGTCCAGGGATAGCACTGCTCAGAGTGGTGGGATTGATACCCCTCCTCCATCAGCCAGTAGTCAAGGATGTGCTATGCAGACTTGCCTATAGGCCAAGCTGTGGAAGTCATTTTCTCAACTGAAGTTCCCTCTTCTTACATGACCCTGGCTTTTATCAAGTAGACAACAACAACAACAACCTAACCAATACAACGAGCATTAGAAGAGGATATTGGATCTCCTGGTACTGGAGGTACATGTATTGTGAGCCACATCAAGTGAGTGCTGGAAAATGAACTCATCTCCTCTGCAAGAGCAATACCTACTCTCAATAGCAGAGCCACCTTGCCAGCCCTTCTTCATTATCTCATTTGACAGAAATGGTCACATCCATAATTCAAGGTCGTTCCTCTCTGTGACTACCAGATCTCTCACAGACTTTTGCTCTCATTTGGGAATAAAACTTGTCTATTCCAGTTTAGTCTCATAAGAAACTGTATATGTTGGCAGACTACCTAGTTCAGATAGTTTGTCCAGCCCAGATGTGTGAAGAAATCTCCCTTTACTTTAATAGTTTTTCTTTCCTTATAAGTAGTTTCATCCTGACAGCAGCTCATCACTGACAAGTTCTGAAACAAGATGTCTGCTTTAAACTTTGTGCAAAAATATCTGGGTCTTAATTGCGATCCACAATCATCATAGAGTTTATTGATGTAAGGTCTTTCAGTACAGACTGATAACCAGTCATTGCTTCTTGTTACAATGTGTTGTACTTTTATTAGTAAAAGTCACTGTCAGAGATTGACATTGTAAAACAAAACTCATACATCTGAGACTGTAATTAGGAAGAGGTCAGGGATCCATAAAATTCCTGCTTCTTTGACTTAGACGATGCTGCAAAGCCAAGAGAATTATTTTCCATGTTTAAAGTTCATAAATAAAAATATGTATATGATATATATTTATGTGTATATGTATATGGTCACAGAGATTTACATATGTGGAGATTAAACAATAAAGCACACTTTTCAGTGCCTTTCCCTAATGGAAGATCATTACATTGCTACTTTTTGAGGAATTTGAAAACTGATTTGTGTAATTTTCTGTCTTATTCCTTAATAATGTATCTTACTAAATATAAAATAAACTCAGTACACCATCTTTCTTTTACCATATAGCTATTTTTACAGTGTCTCTTTGAATAGCTGTCTGACTGCTATTTTTGGCGGAGGACATTGAGAATTTAAGGTGTTTAAAATTTTTCTCTACAAGTACAGCATAACTTCTTCTAAAAATATTTATTGAAATCCTAGAAAATGCTACTGCAAAGATGATAAAAGACACCTCCATGACAAAGTCGCTTCTCCTCTCAGTGGCTGGAGTTAGTACTAACAGGGTGACTACAAAGTGTCTTTCCATGTGACATTAATTAGGGTCTGACACGCGTGTAAAATTGTTCCATAGTCCTATATGCTACTTGTGAAATTGCTCTACAAATGTATAAGTGTCTGTTCTGAAAATTCACTCCCTGGAGAAGAAAGCCAAACTCACAAATGGAGTCATATAAATAACAAGACAGTATGACTGGAAGAAGAGGGCTTGATACAGACTGAGCTTGGTGGACGGAACATGTTGACTCTCAGGGCTTGACACAGACTGAGCTTGGTGGATGGAACGTGTTGGCTCTCAGAAATCAATAGCCAGAGGCATGTTCAAGTAGCAGGAAAATTAGCACCAACAGTAGGAAACAGTCTTAATTCACACAGCCAACAGAGAATGCGTATCTTGGAACCCATCAGATGGCTTTTTATCTCCCCAAGCATTGTAGCAAATGTTGTATTGGCTTTATAATTTTAGTGTCTCACACTTGCCTTTTCATTGTGAAGTTGACATGCCGCTTCTGAGCAAACTTTGTAGAAATCTGCAGGACCTACTGAAAAAAAATTTACATTATATTTTAATCATCACCAAGTGTTATTAGAAAAGAGTATGCTATCCCATTAGAAAGGGAAAAATAGTATAGACATTTAGCAAGATTTATCTATGCATAAAGTAATGAAATTTGCTTTTTTGGATTAGAAAATGAAATAATTCAGTTGAATCCTGGCATGAAACATTTCCCTGTTGAATCCCCTTCTGTTTCAGCCTGGAAAAGGCAAAGAAGTGGGAAAGGGATGAAATATTTAATACATGTTAAACTGTAAAAATAATATATTTTTAATAAGCCTCTGTCTGCCTGTCACTTCTTACAATGACAATACTATATTGCTTTCATTTCAAAACAGAAGTGGAGTGGAGAACTGATTGCATTCAATTCATCATATATGTATTTTTTATTTTGCCAGGCACTCTTACCCAATCCTCCAAGCATGAAAATGCCTCCAAGGGACAAAAAGAAAAGAAAAATACAATTGGGACATTGAATGAGGTTCTAAAATCACATTTATCTTCAAAATAGTTACTAAGCAATACTGCCCTTATGTTTCAACAAAATATCTCCCTCAGAAATCTTGGATCATAAACTCCAGTTGTTTGATAGGCTAGGCAAAGTCCTTGGGAAAAGTCGAGATCTTCATAGTTAGTTTACTTTGTCATACCACATACTTGTTTTAATTTCACGGGCTGGGAGTTAGCTTGATATGTAAAGTGAAAGCACACAAAAATGGGAACCTGAGTTTGGATTACAAGGTTCGTATAAAACCAGATGAATAATGCTCATATTTATGACCCAAGCACTCCTCAGTTAGATGGGAGATAGAGACATGAAAGTTCCTAAAGACTTCCAAGTCAGCTAGCCTGGATTAGGAAGCAGCAAACAATATAGCCCTACCTTAAAAAATATTGAAAGATGAGGAACAACACCTGAGGTGGAACATGAGTACTTTATTAGTGCCGTAACACTTACAAACACACATACACAACAACAAATCCAAACAATTGAACTTCCTTTTTCTTATTAATCACTTTAATATCCACAAAGAGATGTGTTAATTATTGTGTGTGTGTATGTGTGTGCACCCATGTGTGTATTGGCAGAATTTATGTGCTCCAAGCTCATGCAGGTACATACCCAAAGAAGGAATCAGATCCTCTGGACCTGGAGTTACAGGGCATGTGAGCCACAGGATATGGACTGGGAACTGAACTTGGTTCTTCTTGCGTCAGCTATAAACACTCTTAGCTGCTGACCTATCTCTCAAGCTCCTCTTTTACAATCTTAATTAATAGATTTAAGTCATATAACATGGAGTGAAGTATATTAGCCTAAATGTCAGAAAAAAATAAGTGAAGAAATGGAATACCAAATGTGCTTTGAAATGGGGTCTTAACCCTCACACAATGCACTCAGGCTGGAGAGATCCTGACAATTCTTCCCAGGGAATCACTATTTAGTCCTAGTATTTAGGAGGCTGAAGCAAAAATAGAAGCTGTGAGTCACATGATTCACTGCTCAAAAAAATTCATAACAAACTTTGTATAGGAACAAGTATTTTCTTGACATTTAAAGATGATAGCTATTTTTCCCTTCTATCTTGGTATCTTCATAAAAGACATTAAATAAAGTAGAAAGTGATATGCTTGTGACTACTTGACTAACTGGAATTAATTTTTATGTGAATAGCTAACATTTAATGAATATCAGAGGAAAATTTTGTACTACTCTCAAGGAGAACATTTGTTGAGAGGTTAGGTGAGAGGCTAAGGAAAGGACTCAATAGGTAATAATGCTTGCTTTATAACCATAAGGACCTGAGTTCAATTCTCCAGCATGTAAGTAAAAACCTGGGTATGCCTGTTTATGATTATAATCCAAGCTATTGGAGCAGGAACAGGTAAATCCCTGAGTTTGCTGGTAACTGTCTCAAGGCAATAAAGCACAGAATGATGGAGGAATATTTTGCTCTCATGTATATATGCATGTCTATGCATAGACACATGCACTTATCTACTCATGCATAAAGTACATACTACACCGTGCATACAAATATACATGCACACACACAAAGAGAGAGAGAGAGAGAGAGACAGAGAGAGAGAGAGAGAGACAGAGAGAGAGACAGAGAGAGAGACAGAGACAGAGAGAGAGAGAAATCAAATGATTATGTTATATAGAAGTTTTTTTCTTCAGGTGGACTGAATATCAACCCCATAATCCAAAAATATCAATAGAAGTCTTCTCATTGTAGAAGGGCCTTACTCTAAGGGAAGAATCATTCTGACTTTCTATGACCTACTATCATTTTCTTATTAAAATCCAGAAACCCGGACTGATAACTAGTTCCCAAAATCTTATTGTATGGTGAGCAGCCATTTTACTTCAGGCCTGAGGTTATTACATACTGAATAAGTGGCCCGAAGAAAGCTATCTTACAGATATGGAACTATTGCAGGTATTCTTTTCTGTTATGGAAATTACTATAAGAACATTGTTTATTGATGTCTAGTATTTAGCTAGTAAATGTTGTTGGAATGAAACTGATTGTAATTAGAAATAATTATTGAACAAATGAGAGAGAGCTGTACTTGCGTGGAAAGATTCATTTGCTTAAGATAAAAAGGTCTAAAGCATAATAGTATTTTGATAAAATCAGAATTGGAAATATCTACAGTACACCATCATGTCTCTTCTTTTGCTATTGCATTTAGTCATTGATGTTATCCACTTAATTATTTGGTAGTCTTTAAGGTAGTAATGTGTGTCTGTTTTGCTTTGAATATCTCAAAAGTCTTAATACATAGTGCTAAAGTACTTAATATCAGTTAAATACAGAGAGACTTCAAGTTGATCTCTTGATCTAACGAAGTGTGTATTTTGTCCTGTTGTAAAGTTTCCTTTGTATCTGATGGTAACAGAAGAAATTGCCTTAGTCTCTTACGAGAAATTTTTATGTGAAATTTAATCATATGGAACACTAAACAGAAAATGAGTCCCTGTGCCCTTCCAGAATGAGTTCATATTCAACTTCTTCTGTTCCACAGCTAGAAATTTGGTTTTATGAACCAGTTAGAAGGAAAGATGCACAGTGTGCTTTTGTAGCACTTAGATATTGATATATGATTTTTCTTTTCCCAAGGCTAAGCAGAGAAAGCAACAGTAATATGACTTTTTAAATGTGAGTGTAACTCTCATTTGAAATCTTTCCACTACATAACTCCCTTCAAATGCTTTGATGGCTCAAAAAGACGGTGGGTTACCAAAGGAGCAGAGGACCAAAGGGTCTTAAATAACACTAAAGCAGAGGCAGACTGCCACAGAAGCAGCATTTTATTTCAGTTCTTCTCATGTAACCTTCACACCGGTTAGTTCTGATGCTGCCATCATGGTGGAATGAAAAGCACTGAGCATCAGGATGACCCAGGAGTCTTCTAGGTTTGCATTCACCTAAAACTAACTTGGGGAAGAGGTGACTGAGTTTCATCTGGGTGCGAGTGCTTTGGTAGTACCTGCAATAGTCAGTGAGTGAAAGTTCATCTCTGATCTTGGATCAGTACTGGTCTTGTTGGTTCTCTCTCTCTCTCTCTCTCTCTCTCTCTCTCTCTCTCTCTCTCTCTCTCTCGTGTGTGTGTATGTGATGCATATTTCTGTATAAGTACGTTTTTATGTGCTTCAGTGCAGGTGATTATGCTATGGCATATATGTACCAGAAGACAACCTGGTAACCTGGTTGTCAGTCTTTGATTTCTAACTCTTTTAAAACAGGGTTACTTCTTGTTTTACCCTGAGTACTGCAGGTTAGCTAACACAAGCTTCCAAATATTCTCCTGTCTCCTTCTCCCAGGAGTCATGAACTGTAAATGTGCACTACAGCATCCTATTTAAATGTGTACTAAGGATTTGAACACAGGTACTCATGCTTGCGTGGCAAGTACTCTAATACTGCAGTTCAGTAGTTTTGGTGAAAATGTATTGTCCCTTCATTACCTACAATGATGACACCTCAGCTGATGAATCTACTAAATTTATCAACATACATACATCTTTTAACTCATATTTTATATTACCTCCAAGTATAAATGTGCCTATTACTTATTGTGGCCTATGTACAGTACTAACAATGAAGGAAAATTAATTCATCAATAACTTATAATAAATGTGCCAGAAAATTGTGAGAGTCGTAGACAACAGATGAGCACCAGGTATTATATGTGACTGGGCACTAAGGAGGGCGTTTCAGGTCTATGCAAGTAACAGATATATGTTCTGTTTTCATCAAGTCTCAGTTTATCAGATTACAGAAGAGGTAAAGACAGTGCATTAAGATTGGTCACTGACATGTACATCATCAAAAATTGGTCCAATTGTAACTGAAAGGTTTAGAAGAGAACCTTATATCTAAGAAACTTAATAAACTCTCAGTTTGCCTAAAGGTCTGATTTTATTTTATTACCTACGTGTTTGAAAGTTACTTCCAAGTCTTTCTCCCTTACATATCTTCTATAAAACCAGAACTATTAGGACATATAATTGTTGAAAATTCTTTCATAGGATGATGGTGCCTCATTTATTGTAATAATCATAACCCCACTGCTCAAGGGGACACTCTGCACTTGAATCTAATAACCTGAGATATTTGAAAACTCATTTTTATCATGTAATGTTATTATTATACTAATAATGAGAACTATTGATTTAGAATATTGCACAGCCCAATGAATGCCAATCAGATCATCTCTTCCAAAATTGCTCATTGGGAATAGGGACAGTCAATCGATCTCTGAAAATTGAGAACTTTAGAAGAAAGATATGAATTTCCTAAAGTTCATGACTGAGAAAATAACTCTATTGTGTGAAGAACAAACTCAGTGTGGACAAGGATCACGAAACAGAGACATTAGGCAAGTAAAGTTTTGGGTCAAAGTCTACTTCTACCCAGGAGAAAGATACATTATTTGTTTATTTCAAGATTTTATTGTTCAAAAACTACTTGAGATTTATGCTGTAGTGAGTACTTCCTGACAACATCCTATTTATACAGGATTTCCTTTACAAATACTTTCTAGTGACTTTTCAGAACAAGGTTCTCTGTATTCCTTCCTTCAACACACTTTCCTGAATAAAGCATTCAATATAGAATTATATATGTTACAAATATTTATCAAAAGTATTTAAGGACAAACATGACTGCATCATTCTATTGTTTCATCAAACTTAGAAAACAACTTTATCCTTTTTATACTCTTGGCATTTATCAAACGCCACTCATTTTGTATCTTCTTTGTTAGGTGATCAGCTTTCTTCTTCGTTATTATCCCTGATGAGACTTTGACATGATTATTAATAAATAAATGATTGGTTTGAGAATAACAACTTCGAAGTTGTCTACTAGCTTATCTCGACCTTCTTATGAGAAGAAAATTAGATAACAAGTTGGTGCAAGTTGTTCATATTTAGGTATATTTAATAACAGTGGAAAAGTCATCGGTGTAAGTAAATATTGTCTGCCTATTATATTTGACTTCATTGCTTTTAGCAACAGAATATAGTTTACTAATGCAAAAGTGATGGGTAGGGAAATAGTAAGGAATAGCTTTTCCTTAAAGTATGGAGACAAAGTTTTCGAGGGAAACAATGCATAATTGACACTCAAGATGATCTTTCTGAACCAGTATAGGTCATGTGTCAAGAGAACAATATCTGAAGTTCTAAATACTAGTTTATCCACACTTCAAGAATAAAAGCTACTTTTATTTAAACTAACTTGACTTAACTCTACATCAATGTAGTGTTAGGGATATAGCACACATTCGATACAGATAAATATAATGTTATATTGAATCACCTTTGCTTGCTAGTAGAAAATTCACTTGTTTATGGTGTGTGCTTCTTTTAATGTGTGGTTAAATTCTGTTTTCTAAAATGTCCTACATGTTTTCACATTTGAATTGTAATTTTTATTTCCCTGTGTCTTTTCCTTTATATTATTAAGGGAATACTAATCTCTTGCCCTTTGAAATGACACTGTAAGCCAGATTCTTTTCTCTGTCTTTGCTGTCTGGATTCCGTGAAGATGAATACACTTTTCCCACCACAAAATTCTAGATATAATATTCTGTGTCAGCACCAACCCAAAGAAAACATAGCCAAACAAAATTAGCCCTAACTCTTTTTGAGTTGTCGTAAATACAGATGTATTACGAATTTGTATCTATAAAATATATGTATATATTTATATACTAGTATGCATTATATATATAGTGTCTTCCAGTTTTGTGATTTTTATGTTTCCTGGATTGTGTATGAGTGTCGTTGAGTCTGTTTCTTACACCTTTCTTGTTTGTTTGTTTTCTTCTCTTCTGATTGATCTATTTTTGCTTTAATTATTTTATTGTTAAATTCTGGATGCCTTTTACTTCTTAATAAAGAGCATATTTAGAGCATATTAGTAAGAATTCAGTTTAGTCTCTATAGCAAGTTAATCAAACACTAAAGGTGCCTATGGGGGGAAAAACTTTAAAAGTTATTTGAGTAATAGTAAAATGTTCCTCTTCTATTAAACCCACTAAGATTTTTTTAAGTGTTTTCGGGAGGGTTGGGTTTGTGTCCGTAAGTGGTGGTGTCTATAGATGACAGAAGGAGACATCTGATTCCCTGTCAATCAGCTTACAAGTGGTTGTGAGTTGTCAGCTGTGAGTGCTGGGAAATGAGCGCAGGTTTTATGCCAAAGATCTTTGTGTTTTCTTTACCTCTGAGCTAAAACTTGAGTCCCATTTCACAAGGAACTGAAGAGAAGAAACTCAGGACAAAATTAACATTGCTGTACCATGCACACAAATAAAAATGAGCAGATGCAAAATGACATGGTGTGATAGACTTCAGCCACTCCATAGCATCAACTTAGGAATTGCTACTACACCAGCTACAGCTACTGAGCTACTAAACCAGCTACAGCTACTGAGCACCAACCAAGATTCCAACCTATTTGCCTGTTCTGCTGCCTGAAACAGTTTTTGCCTGAGTTTCATGTACTATCCCCAAGCATCTTTCTCTAATCATTGAGTCCTAAATTAAAATTTGTATTTATAAAAGGTATAAAGTTGAAGGGAATCAATCAAAATTATTTATCATAGAAAAATTATGGACGGAAGTCAATATTAAGTTATTCCCCTCTGTCATTTTAGGGAAATTGCTCTTCCATCACAGTTCAAACTGCACTCAGAACACTTCTCATGTTCTTCCCAATGACCATCAGATTAACGCTCAATGAAGAAAATCTGTAAAATGGCATTGAGTTTGTCTGTGGTAAATGATTTTGTGTGGCTTTAATTGTCTTTTGTTGGAGAAACTAATAAAATTTCATTCTTATGCTGGTGCTTTTTCTTATTTTTCTCTCAGTTGCTTTATGTGATACACTTTGGTCAATTGAATTCACCACGTTTTGGTTAGCATCCAGGAGTTCTTCATCAGGTTTATGTAAAAGTTCCATAACCAATCACCACATCTGGTCCCATTCTTCTCTTCTTTTATTAACAGGATTTCTGGGTAGACCCTACTTCTTCATGAAAAGACGTATTTGCAAATCATTAGGAAATGTCAAATTCATTTTTATTATATAACACTGTAAAAGATAGATGATCAATGGTGCTTATAGTTTTTATGTTTTGCAAATGTTATCTTAAATTTTGATGCATTAATGAAATACTATATATATATATATTCAAATATTTTGGATAGTAATTGCATTCTTCTATGATTCAAGAAATGCAGTTTATGCTGGTGAAATGGTTCAGTGGTTAAAGAGGTGCCTGAAGACTGATGCCCTGAGTTTGTACCTGAGGACCCACATGGTAGAACGAGGAGCCAACCTTCACAGGATGTGCTCTGACTTCTACAGGAGTACTATGACATTCATTCTTCCCAGTCATTCTGACCTACTTATACATATGGATTAATATTTAAAGGGTAATAAAAGTTTTAATTTTTTAAGGAAATATAATAGCACCCATATGTGATGCTACTATATAGGCTCAAACGACAGCATGCTTGCTACCTACTGATTCAGAAAGACGCCAGAGTTGAGATGGAATTCTATGAGCTATATCAGTATAGAGTATGAGTCAAAAACAATAATATGCCAATGCAAAATATACTTAACCCAAAGGGAATAAAATATTATCTATTCTTAGCCAAATGAGAGGGACTGTGATCTAGGAACTTAAAATTTAAGTATATAAGTGAAATCTTTCCTTAGGGAAATATTTGCAAGAATTTTTATAGTTAATAAACCAAACAAGGACTCAAGAGATAATTTATTTGGTAAAATGAACATCATGCAAGTATGAGAGTCTGAGTTTGAATTTGCAGAACCTTTGTAATGCATGGCACAGTTGCATGTATCTGTAAACCCAGTATCCTAAAAATTGGAGATAGGAAAATTCACCGAATCTTGTGGGTCACCTAGTCTGATGTACGCAGCACAGTTGTGAAAATCAAAGAAACCTTCACAGAAAGGGTGGAATGTAAGGATAAAAACCAGAAATGATACACTGACCTTTAAAATAACTCTGTGGCACATGTGCACCCTCCTCATGCACATATACATTCATCCTGCAATCTCTCTTTCTCTCTCTCTCTCTCTCTCTCTCTCTCTCTCTCTCTCTCTCTCACACACACACACACACACACACACACACATACACACACACACACATGCACACACGAATCATATGCACATAAATCCATCCACCAAAGCATTTAAAAATACACACTGTTGGAGCTATCAGTTAGATGGATCATGGAAAAGCGATCAAAACTCTGATCTAGGATATGGCATTACCAGATGACATTCTGAGCTTTTCTTTTAGTGAAAGCTGGTGATCTTTAAAATTCAAATTCCAAATATATAGTAAAAAAATGTTAAGTCAGACACATAGGAGAATAGCAGGTGGTTATTAAGTAGATTAATGTAGCACAGTATACTTTTAGTTCTGGAACTAAAAGCATTCCGATGTCTCCAATCAAAATATTCCAATCAGTTAACCAGTCTCACACAATTTTAACATACATGTTACTTTTATTTCAGAAATTGCATTCCATAGATGGTTAGATTAACATATGAAGTAGAAATTAAAATTTGCAAAGAAAAGTATCAGAGAATAATTTATATCTGGATTATGTAAATAAATCCTCAGTAGGAAGCAGCATGTGTGCGGTGAATGTTGCCTGTATAACTAGCAAATATTATTGAGCTAGACCATTCTGTCTGTGTAACTTTGCAAAGTTCCCAAAATAAGATGGAATAGAGTTTATTTTTTTTAAGATGAAACAGGAGTATTTTTTTTAATGTTAAGTTCAGAATATTTTGGAATTTTCAAAGTTCAGAAGTGAACTAATAAAACAAGTCATGCTTGGGTCATCATTTCCAGAAAGATAAACAGGAGCTATGTGGTTCCTGAGTAAATGGTCTCTTGTTTCATAGCTTAGTATAATGAATAAGTGAAATTCTCAGCCACTCTTAGAGGTTACAGCTTGTGAAAAAGAGATGCAAAAAAGAAATACCTATCCATCCTTTGTCAAATAAGAACAAAGGAAGTTCCGTGAGATGAGCTTGTGCATCAATGAAGGGAAGCCACACCATAGGAAAGCTCTATCCTCATCTCTACAAAAATATGCCCTACTACTCGGGATCATTTAGGAAGAGAGGGCAGAAAAGGCAGAGCCATGAGTGGGGAGGACCACAGTGAAACAGCATCTTGACACTTTTGTCTTGCTCAGACAAAGGGCTCCAAGACCAACTAGCTGCCCTTCTGACAGTTATGTGGCCTCTGCTAACGGCATTGCTATTGAAAGCTGATCTTTTTCATGGCGAACAAAGTGCTCGGTTCAGTTTCCAACACGATAGCTTCTCTCAGCATGTATTTCAAAGTGGTACTTTGTCCTTTTGCTACTCAAATAACTGGGAGTGTTTTTATTTCTGATCTTCACCACACGAAATGTGCTTACCAGCGAAGATGGAGAAACTCATGAAAATGTAGGCATTGCCCCAATAGTAGGGTGACTTTTAAAATATTAAAAAATATATTTTTGACAGTTTCATACATGAATATAATGAATTTTAGAAATTTCTATCTTCCCACTTTTGTCCCTCATCATCTTCCCTCTCCTGTTGATTCCTCTTTTCCTTAACGAGGTCACCACATCTTAGAGACAATGACAACCCTTTTCACAAGCACTGATTGTAATCAGGGTGACTGCCCCAGTTGTCATCAGAGAGCCTTCACCTAGTAATTTATGGAAACAGTTGCAGAGACCTATGGCCAAACCTTAAGCTGAGTTTGGTGAATCCTATTGAAGAGAGGCATGAAGGAATTTAACAGCTAGAGGGGTCAAGAATACCACAAGAAAACACTCAGAAACAACTAACCTCAGCCCATAAGGACTCACAGTGTCTGAACCAATAACCAGGGAGACTCCGTGACACCAACCTATGCCCTCTACATTTATGTGACAGTTGTGTAGCTTTGTCTATTTGTGGAACTCCTAACAACGGTAGCATGAGTTATCCCTGATGCTTTCAGAGGTTCCTGGGAACCTGTTCTTTGTACTGGGTCACCTTGCCCAGCCATAATACAAGGGGAAGTGCTTAGTCTTACTGCAAGTTGATATGCAATACTTTGATACGCCATGTACCATCATATGCCTTGATACCTATGGAAGGCCTGCTCCTTCCTGAACAGAAAGAGAAGAGGAGTAGATGAGGGGTTGGGGGAGGCAAAGGGAAGGCATTGCGGAGAGAAGAGGAGAAAAACTGCAGCTGGGATGTAAAATAAATAAATAAAATAAAAAATAACTTTTTAAAAAATATATGGCCTGGGGGTAAAGCTGAGTTGGTAGAATAACTTTCTAGTGTGGAGAAAATCAAGTTTGATTTCTATCATCACATTTGCCTCACATGTTTGTGAAACACTGCAATTTCAGCACTCAAGAGGTGAAGACAGGAAGATGAGATATAAAATGATTCTTGACTCTATAGTGGGTTCAAGGTAAGACTGGAATGCATAAGGTCCTGTCTAAAATAAAAATGAAATTAATAACAGAAGTTTTGATTTATGGTGTATTTTACTTACTGGAAAAAATATCACCATTGACACCTCAAAACATTCTCGAACTTACAATATTTCAAATTAGAATTTCAGTTTATAATCATGTAAATGTATATCAATTCAGGCTTTGATTTATTGCAAATTTCAGTATAACACAATATGAAAAAAGTATAAATAGTAAATGTCTAGTTATAAAATATGTGTTTACACAACTGTAGGTTAGCTTCACTGTTTTGAACACATATAAAGCTCTAATATGTGCTATGGTGCTTCTTAGTTTGAATAAATTCACAGTATTGCCAACTTACAGACTATGTAAAAGGTGCAGTGAGTTTGTTGACATATAAACATACTAGTTTGGGTACATTATACATTCTCACCTATGCTATGCGTATGTTGGGATTGAATCCATCTGTATTATGTACTTTTATGTTGTTGTAATAAAGCAACATCACAAAACAACATATATAAAAGGATTTATTTGGGGCTTTCAGTTTCAAAGAAATAAAGCCTATAACCATTATGCTAGGATGTATGGAAAACACAGGCAGGCAGGGCACTGGGACAAAATCTAAGAGCTTATATCTTTATCTACAACCAGGAAACAAAGAGTCCACAAGGCAATGATAGGTGCTTTTTGAAATCTGGAAGACCATTCCCAGTGATACACCTCTTCCAAAGGGGCCATACCTTCAAATCTTTTCCAAAGAGTCCTACCATTGAGTACCAAGTATTTAAGCTTATGAGCCTGTGGGAACCATTCTAATTCAAATAACTATATTCCACTATCTTGACCCCATGGGTTCATGGTCATCTCATAGTGTAAAATACATTTACTTTAAGTTCAAAAGTTCCTATAGTCTATCTATCAGTCTCAACACTATTTAATGGTCCCAAATACAAAGACTAAAGGCAGTTTTCTTAACTGTAACACCCTGTGAAATAAAAATCCAAATTGGAAAATACCAGAAGATGATGGCATAGAGTATATGTTTCCATTTCAGTGGGGAGGGATGAGAGCACAGTGAGGAATATAAGGCCAAAGAAGAAGGAGTCAGGACAAACTCCAAATTCCGTAGCTTCATGTCTGATGACAGGGTATTAGCACAGCCTGCCCTTCTGTTTTTTCTCTTTTCAATATACTTCTCATTTTCAACAAGTTCCACTCACTGTCTGTAGCTCTCCTAGGCAGACATTCCACATTCTGGAATCTCCAACATCTTGGAGGTTCCAAAGTACTTCATGCTTTATCTTCACAGACTCACACAATGGTCTCCTGAGGCCTTAGATAATAAATCCCTTGTCACATGCCTGGCTCTTTTCAACTGGAAGGGCATGGAAGAGTTCAGAGTTCCTCTACACCTGCATTCTTCAACTCTAAAGATAGATTTTCTGCATAGACATCAGTGGTGTGAACACTGATTTTTTTTTAAATCACATACTCAATAGTTTTGATTTGTTGTTATTTTAAAGCAGAAAGTTCCTGAAACTTTTTCCTTTCTCAAGGTGCAATCTTAGACGAGTGGAGTCTTTCCGAGAAGGCAGACCTCTTTGTTCCACTGTAGGTCAGACCTCATCTTTATTTCCTTATTTAGTTTAGCACAAATTTTGACCCAATATGAATTTATTGGTGTTCCCTTTCTCTTCAAATTGTATATTTTTATTTTATTTTATTTTATTTGATTTATTTCATTATAGACCAGCATAAGATTGAATACTGACATTTGACTTCTCTAACATTCTCCATGGTCTAGTCAGCTGAGTCCTGATCTTCCCATCCACTCTAGAGATCATCCTCAACTCCTCAGACACAGGCCTTTTTTCTATTGGCCCAGCCTAGTCTGGCTATGCCTGCTTATAGTGAAACCCACCTTGAGACTTCTACAGAAACACATTTTGCCTGCTCCAACCAACAGGTTCTTCCATGTTGCATTCAATCTCTATAAATAGGGAGAACATAGATTTCCTTGTCCAGCATCTAGTCAAGCGAATCTTCTTGATTCTCCCCTGCAATCACCCTCCCTAACCTCCCCACAGGCCAGCCTTGCATCAGGATGCACATATTGTACACTATCAGAGTACTTGTGCCCACTTGACTTTAATCTTCATATGCAAACCTTTTCCTTGCCCAGAATGGAATATTCTCTTCTCCCCCAATCTGTTCTGTCCTTGATATATAGAGAGCAAAAAAGAACACATGCCCTGATCTCATTGAAAAAAAAATACAATATGAAGTATCAAGGAAGTATATCCCTCAATAAGTCTACAAATCATATAAAAATATTTGTCAATGATAATTGCCTAGATGAACCCTGGGTCATAGCTTTTTAACAATTATAAATTTGTCAGAGAATTAAAGGTGTTTTAAGAAGACTGCCCCCAAAAGCTCAGTGGACTTAAAAAGAAAAAAAAAACATAAAGTACATAGGCACTTAACTGATGCCCAAGAATATGTGAACACAGGCAAATTAAAAAAAAAATCTGGAATTTGAAACAGAGTTCAATAAAGAGATAAAAACATTGAAGAAGATTCAAGCTGAACTAAAGTGAACATGAAACTGAAAAATCTAATAACTCAAACAGAAAGCTCAAATAAAAACCTTAGAAATAGAATTAAAAAAATAAATCAAAGGATAGAATATTGAGAATCAAAGACAAAGTATAAGAGCTAGATAAAATAATCAAAAAATATGAAAAATTCAAAATAAAACTGCAAAGGACCAGATAGGAAATATGAGACAACCTGAAAAAGGCTAAACCTTTGAAGTATAGAACTGTTTGAGAGAGAAGAATCTAAAGTTAATGGCATATAATGGCATATACCAGATCTTCAACAAGATTACAGAAGAAATTTCCACAAAGTAAATAAACCATTACCATATGGATACAGGAAGTACATAAAACACCAAGTGACAAGACCAAAATGGGAAAACTCTCATGACATACTATAGATAAAATATTAAGTACAAAGAACAAAGGAAGTGTATTAATAGAAAAAGAGAAAACAATCACACATAAAGGAAAACCCATCAGAATAACAGCTGATTTATCAGTAGAAACTCAGAAAGCAAGAAGAGCCAGGAACAAACAACACTTTGCAAGTCCACAATGCCCATTCCAGTCAGCCTAGACTAGTATACCCAACAAAACTGTCCTTTCCATGATCTAAACATCATTAAAAATATTACATACAATAACTCAAACCCAGAGAAAATAGAGGAAAGAGTATTGTTGACCAAAGAGAAGAAAGAGTATATGCAAATGCTGTATAAAGAATTACAAAGACACTATTATTAAAACACAAAGAACTACTAAGAGCATAATCACTATCCTGAAAAGTCAGTTACACAATGAATGCAATTAACTCACACATTTCAATAACAGTTTTAAATATTAATGAGCTCATTTCTCTAGTAAAAATAAACATCCTGAATGAATGGATCAAGAGAGAAAATCCACCTATTTCCTTTATATAAGAAACATACATTTCTTGCAAATATAGGCACAGTTTTAGAGTAAGAGAATGGACAAAATACTCCAGTAAAATAGGACCAGAGAGCAAAAAGGCATCATTATCTGATTACTTAACAAAATAAATTTCAAACTAAAATATTCATAAGAAATAAAGTAGAACACTTCATTCTAAATTCAGGAATAGTTAATAAAAAATATGTTACTCTCCTGAACATATGTTCACCAAACTCTGGTGCATCTGATTTCAAAAAAAAAATACTACTGTATTTAAATACACAGATTAACATCAAACTATCAATCATAGGTGGAATCAATACTGTACTTTCTCCAATAGACAGATAAACTGGACAAAATGTCGAGAAACACTAGAAAAAATATCATTATAAACAAATTGACTTAATAGATACCTACAGAATATTTCACCCAAATAGCAAAGAATGTGTGGTCTACTCAGTAGCACATGAAAATTTCTATAAAATAGACCACATTCTGGGACCAAAACCGAATCTTCAAAAATTAACAAATATTGAATCTCCATTAAGTTGGAAAACCTAAGTGAAATAAATGAACTTTTACATTCTCCTAAGTCACTAAAATTATACCAAAATGAAGCCAAGAACCTAAATGGATCTGTAATTAATGAGAAGATTGAAACAGTAGTTAAAGAAAGAAAGAAAGAAAGAAAAAACTTTTTACCTAAAATCTTAAGTTCATGGCCAGCTGGATTCAGAGCAGAATTCTACCAGGCATGCAACAAAGATACAGCCAAACTTTATTTAACTGCAAAAAAAAAGAAATGAAAAATGAAAGAAATAGAACACTTCTAAATTCCTATGAAGCCAATATCATATTATGCCAAAACCAAGTAATGGTACCACAAAAAGAGACAATAGGTCAGTATCTTTGATAACATAGACTTGAAAAACCTCAATAAAGTACTTTCAAACATTGCAAGCATTTATCAAAAAGATTATCTATCCTAATTAAATTAGTTTTAAGCCCTGAAATGCAGGGATAGTTCAATGTACTCAAGCCAATAAATGTAATAAACAATATATATGGACTTACATATATAAATCACATGCTCATTTCAATGATGTAGAAAAAAAAACTTTTGACAAAATTCAGCATGCTTTCATGATAAAGTCCAAGATAAAGAAAGACTAGAGGGGGTATACCTCAACATAATAAATGCTATATGTAAAAAATCCACAGCCAACACCATCCTAAATAAAAAAAGAAGCAATTCCACTGAAATCGCAATGAGCCAGGTCTGTCCCATTTCTTTTCCATATTTCCTGAAAGTACTAGTTCCAGGGTGGGCCCTCAACATGGTCATATGTTCAAGGTTAGTGGCCTTCGGATTAGCAACATAAGGCAGACAAAACAGAGATACAAAATAAGTAGACAGAGACACTGAATAGAGTCAGGAACAGTCCACTGAATACTTAATTCACCCATGCTTACTTTCCATATACTTATATATTCCAAACCAAAGTGGGGGTATTAGATAGTGAATGACTGCTTTAACATGATACAAAAAAAAAAGAACAATTATCCAATCAATACCTGAAACATTAAGTAACTATATCCTGAGTTAAGCATACTGTTGTTTAGGCAGGACATACAGCAATCACCCCTCATGCCAAGCATCCTGTAGAAAGCCACTCCCTGGGTTAAATCTCCTGTCATAACCTTGAAGGAGCAAGAATATGCCTGAACTCTCTGACCTTTGGTTGATATTGAATTAATTCACATCGATGGGTCTCAACATATTCCCCCCTTTTAAATTTATTTATTTAACCTGTGCTTCAACTATAGGACAAGTGACTATACCTGGCTTAGCTTGTCTTCTTCTACCCTCCAGACTTACTCATCATCACTACATACATTCTGTCATGAATATGTTGTCTTAGATTGCCTGGAGAGAAAAAAAAAATATTACCTGTTGTTGACTACCAATCTCTGTGTGTAAAGGGTGCATAGCTGGATGCTGTGCACCTCTGAACCAACCTTCCATTGAGAGAGTTCATAAGCAACTACGTAATCAGAAGTAGGAGATAGTGCTTGGAATAAATGAAGAAACTGGCAAAACAAAAGGGGACTGTTCCATGGGCCAGGAGAGGCCGGGTGAGAAATAGTGAGGAAAATAGCAAGGTAGAAGTGATTTATTTTGGAACATGAAAAAAGGGGATACTGTAATAAGGAATGGGAAGGGAGATAAATATGGAAGAAAGAGGAATGAGTATAAAATATCAGAAAATGATTTATAAGGAATCATACTTTTAGCTAACAACTTAAAATACTCATTATGTATATAAGACTGTTTTAAATAAATGAACTTTTCTCATCTGGACTGACAATTTTCTTTCCAAGAACCAAGACCATCTAACAAAATCCTGACACCAGGTATGAAAAACTCTTTTGAGTTCTTAGTCAGGGTTGTCCAATAGACTCCCCAAATATTATAGGCTATATAAACTAAATTAGCATGTTGTATTTATATATTTAGAAATATATTCATACATAAACACACAAACATGCATGCTTCTAACAACAGCAATGAAAGAAAAAGGTCATGAATTTGAAAGAGAGCAAGAAGGGTATTATGACATTGCCTTTGGTGGCCCAGCCCCTCAAAAAGTAAAAGATAAGTCCCTGTTGCTGAAGACATCATGCACTTCAGAGACAGGGCCCAGAACCCCTTGATCTTGAATTGGCCTAAATTCCTCTTCTCTGCATGTCAGCTTTCATGGTACCAACAGGTTTGTCTCAAGTTTTCAAAGGAAGAAGGCAACCAATAGTTTTCCAGATCTATGATGCTTATAAGTCACAATAGTGACAAGGATGGTACAATAATCCCAAGGATGAACCAATGACATACAAACCTCGGCATTTTCCAACAGCTCCCTAGTTCTGATATATTATACTCATCCCTAATTATACTTAATTCCCACTTAAAAGAAGGAAATCATGCCTGGTACTAGAAACTGAGTCAACTACCCAGGACTAGTGAAATCATGAATTTTAGAGAAAAATTTACAATCACTGTTTTACTAAGTTACCAGAATTCCTAGCTACATTTTAAATATTTTTCTTATACCCACAGATAAATATAGTTCCTATTCCTTTTCAAAGAAACTTATCTTTGAAACAGATGAGGACCACTATAGAAAACCACAGCCGATCAAAACTAAATTTTGGAGTCCAGTCCTAACTGACACAACTCCTGCAGTTAGGACTTGGGGATCATTGTAGAAGAGGGATCAGAGAGACTGAAAGAGTCAAAGGAATGGGGAGTGTGTTGTGAGACTGTGTATCATCAAAATGTCAGAGGCTACTCCCCTAAAGTCAAACCAGTGTAACTGCCTAAACATGAGCTGAAGAAGGATGGCTACAGACATCCTAACATGATCATAGGAAATCTCAGAAGGCTTCATTCAATCCTACAAAAAGATCTAAAAGCAACTAATGAATACTGTGGGTAGGAGACTGTTTCCAAATAAAGAGCATGTCAATTGTATATCCCTTAAAACATATGCATACATAATATCATACATACTTAACATGTTAGTATTTATATATTTAGGAACTCACATAGACACACACATACTTCTAACAACAGTGATTGGAACAAAGAGGTCATAGATTTAAAAGAGAGCAAGATGGGTATTATGCATGAGAGTTTGGAGAGAGGAAAGAGAAGGAGAAGTACTATAATCTCAAAAAAAGGATAAAAAGAGAAAAAAAGATTACTAATAACCAAATGATGGAGTCAACATCAAGCAGTCTTGAAATTAGTCCACTACTTTTAAATTTAGCCCCAGGAAAGTTTTTAGGATAAGAGCAGATGTTTTCTAAAACATCATGAGACCACCCTGGCTGTTGTTCTTTCCTGATGACATCCCTTGAGGTAGGCCACCATTCTCCACATTTCTCTAGGCACTAGTGTCTTCTAAGCTCCACTTGGAGTGCTCAGATCCTTCTCTAGTCCAGTATCTGAAAGTCTTCCACATTCCTCTAAAAAGTTACATGTTCAGATCTTCTACAGCTATATCCTCCTTCTTGTCTTAGTTACATTTCTTCTCTTCTGATAGAATACCATGACCAGGGAAACTTATAAAATAAAAAGGTTTATTAAGTTTACAGTTCCAGAGGGTTAGAGTTTATGGCAGTAGCGTGAAGACATGGTAGTAGATGGCTGGAGCTGCAGCTGGGAGCTCATGCCTACAAGCTGGAGATAGAAAGAACAAGACAGTTCCTGCTCCAAGAAGGACATACCACCTAACCCTTCTGAAACAGTTTTACCAAATGGCACTGATTCATTCCTCAAGCACATGAGTCTGTGGGGGCTATTCTCATTCAGACCAACACAGCACTGGAAGGAGCATCTTTTGTTAATTTTATCTTTTGATTTAATGTGTACAGTAGTACCTTACAGGATTTTGGCCTTTTCCTTAGTGATCAGTGAACTCCTTATCATGAGTTTATTTGCCGTCTGTTTATCCCCCCTATAAAATGTGTTTGTGCTATTTGCTAGTCTTCTGATTAAATTGTTGACTTTTATGTCTTTGTATAATTGAGTTTTGAGATATTTTACATGTTATCTCTATAATATCTTTGTAAATAAAACATTAGAAAATATCCTTCTTAGTTTGCATCCCATTTAAACATTTTTTTCACAGAAGTTTCAGAGAAAATGATTTCTTAAAACTTTATATTAGCAAAGCTTAAGTTACTATATACTTGGAGTTATCTATAAAGCAAGCTTCCTGAAAGTAAATCTACGTTTTGTAAGAAACCTGGCATGTGAATACCACTAATTTTCAAGTCATTAATAACAGACTCCATTTTACTTAAAAGTTTTTATCTTACTGTTTTGTTTTCTCACATTTTCCTACATCTTTCAAGAGGCACCCAGACTATAGCATTTCACTTTGACATCTCTACTGAATGTCCAATTTTGTCCTTATAAATTTTGATTCACATGGTTTTGCTAAGATTTCTATAACTAGGGTAATCTTTTTTCCTCAGTTCCCCAGAATATTTTCATTTTGTTGGAGCCCTCATCAAAAATGCTTTGACTGTATCTCTTTTGACCAATAGGCTCTGTGTGAAATTGTCTGAGGTAATATCTTATTGGAAAATTTGTTTTTGAAGCCTTCATTCTCCTCTATTATTTGTGAGCCCTCACAGATCAGAGTCCCTGTTATTGATATCATCAGTCACATATGTTCACATCAGTGAGGATTTTCCTACCAGGATTATCAAATTTTTTTGGCCTTAAGCCAGCTCAAGACTCCTCTTGAGTCTCTGTCTGTGCATACAAATTTATTCACATTGATGTGTTCACATTTTCACATTCATATGCGCTTTTATGTGCACATGTGAATACCAGTACATAATATATGTGTAGAAGACAAAAGACAACCTTGTTTCTTATTCCCCAGACACTGTTCACTGATTTTCTATTTTTGAGGCAGAGTCCCTCACTTGGTATGGAATTGGCTAAGTAGTTAAAGCTGGTTGACTAGCAAGGTCCAGGCACCTGTCTATCTCTGTTTCCTCAGTGTAGATATTTCAAGTCTTCACTCTCACATACAGCTCTTTCACCTGGAGTCTGGGGATAGAACTGAAGATCCCATGCCTATAAGTTAATCTCTTTCTCGACAGAGCTAACTCTCCTGTTCCTAATTCCAGATTTCTAGTCCATTTTCATATTTTTGATTCTTTCTTAGAGAAGAAAAATAAAAAAGTTCTTATCTTATTAATAATGTAAGAATCACTGTGAACTTTGTGACTAAAATCAAAATAAATTTATGTTCTTTCCTTTCCTTTATTCAGAAGTTAGACTTCATCTCCTAAAGCAGTCATGAAAGTATTCTGGCAGGGAAATGTTTGGTGAGACTCTATTGCCTGTATCTTTTAAGTTTCTATATAACACCTATCATCTGTGGCTCATGGCCATCTTCCTCTGCTGTTATTAGCCAATCCACTCTTTCCCATTGTGGTCATTAGCATGATTCCCATGAATTCTTCTTCTTCTCACTTTTATTGGTTTTTCTTTTGCATTTTATGGCTATTTTTATTTCATTGGATCCAATGCTATAATCTAGTAAAATCTCTCCATTCCAACTTTAGTTTAGTAAATAGCAATTCACTTCCTTCTTTAACATATTTGTCATGAAGTCTATACTACAGATTCTAAGAGTTGGATATTGACATGTGAGAACTGCTTTCAATATGACTTTGCAAATACTAATATAGTAATGTATGTGTCTGGAATTTCTATGATAGTTCGGCTTTCTATAAAATGTTTTTGGTGAATCTCAAAAACAAGGAGGGCTGTAAATACTCAGGCTAAAGTTGTAAGTTTACATTTGTAACTTTTCTGAGAATATACACAACTGCTAAGTTATAGGCTCTAGTTAACTAGTATGGGTAACCTCACCCTTTTGTGGATCTACAAACTTTAGTAACATGTTACATTAACACTCAAAAACTCACATGCATAGGCTGTAGATTATTATTTTTCTCTTTGATATTGAAGTCACATCACCTAGAATCATTATTTTTAAATCATCATATGTTCCTTTTATTCTTTCAACCAAGAGTAGCTGGGTTATCTATCCAATCTTATGGAA
Organism: Myodes glareolus; assembly: GCF_982192425.1. Lineage (NCBI taxonomy): Eukaryota > Metazoa > Chordata > Mammalia > Rodentia > Cricetidae > Myodes > Myodes glareolus. The sequence continues at coordinate 63,121,442 of NC_142047.1, read as the reverse complement.
GCATTAAATTTATACAATTGCAATAAAAGACAATTATGCATATTTGAAAGTCCCATCATAGCCTTAACCTTAAAAATAGTTGAGATTTTATTTTCAAAGTTTGAGTAGACAACAAAGGGGGATGCTTCTTTTAGTATATGAGACATTTGTATTGAGAGTTTCATTCATAATCATTATACTTTAAGTTATAAAAGGTATAAAATGAAAAACAAATGCACAATATTACCTTGGAATTTTATGAAATTTTAGTTTCCTCTTCAGAGCAAGAATGCTGAGTAAAATAGATGATAAAAAATTTCTACTGCAGAATACTCATTTCTCCCAAAGTCTTATAAGATATCTTAGGGTAGCCTAGTTGTCTCTTAAAGCAGTTATTGAGTAATTTCAGACCTTACATTATGCTTTCTGAAGTTCTCATCACTCCAAAATTTTATATTTTTTTATACAGATAATTTCAAGTAGCTTTTAATTTGCTAATATTTTCACACCTAAAGAATTTACTAATCTAATTACAGTATGTAAAGAAATTGCATATTGACGGGCGGTGGTGATGCAGGTCTTTAATCCCAGCACTCGGGAGGCAGAGGCAGGATGAGCTCTGTAAATTCAAGGCCAGCCTGGTCTACAAGAGCTAGTTCCAAGGACAGGCTCTAAAACCTACAGAGAAACTCTGTCTCAAAAAACCAAAAAAAAAAAAAAAAAAGAAAAGAAAAGGAAGGAATTGCATATTATAGTAGTGAAGGGGTAACCTTGACAATACCACTGAAAATATAATTTTCTATGAAACACATGGATAGCAGAAGAGAGTATAATGTAGGATGAAATAGAGTTCTATCTTGTGCTAAAGAACATTTAAAGGTTTCATTGAAAAAAGTCTCGTTACAGTCATGGAACTTATCCTTTGATATAACACCTTGCCATTAGGTTTAGAACATATTATCTCAAAGACATGTTCTCAGATTTGGCACTTTCTTTACATTATTTTCTTCTATCTATTCCTCACCTCTAAGCTCAGAAGATCATTCAAGGAATGTCAAGCCAGATTCAGCATTAATTAAAATTCTCATGAAATATCTATTCCAGAAAATATCTTTGCCAAGTTAAGTCAATTAGGGAGGGGAAATCCCATAAAGCTTGGCCAATCACTCTATAATCCACCTATCTGTGATGATGAAACTGCTCTTTTCTGCAATGAGGACAGTGGATCTCAAGATGATTGATACTGAACAGAGCAAATTTGGGTATCTTTCAAGTGCCTGACATGGCATCTCAAGTTGAATAATTATTCAAAATATATTGGTTTTTTCTTCTCTTCACTGTTAATATCTAGCTCAATATTCCTAATTCTTTAATTGATTTCCCTTTGGTTGGTATCTATTGAACACTATCTCAGTTAATATATGCATGGTATGCATTATATACATTTTTTGAGAGAGGGTTTCTCTGTGTCAAAGCTCTGACTGTCTTCAAACTCACTTTGAAGCCTGCCTCTGCCTCCTGAGTGCTGAGACTGATGGTATATGACACCTCTGCTTGGTGATTATATGCATTTTATAGTTATCATTTGTACTGTCCCTTGACAATTTTGGGAAGTTTGCTTGTTTAGTTATTTTATTACTACCACTGTGATCAAAAAGTGTTATCAAACTGTCCTGCCCAGTCTGTGGGGACCCCAAAAGATGACCAGGAAGACTGACTCTCTGAAAAGCAAAAGCAAGGTTTATTATCATGCATACAATTACAAGTCAGCAGGGACCTACCTCTTCAGAGCAGCAGCAAGAGGAGGTACTCTGACCTAGAGCGTATTATTTAAAGACAAAAACCAGAAAAGTTACGTTAGCAGAGAGTGGGGTGACAGGTTCAGTCCTGATTGGGTCATATCTAGGGACATTACACAAATTTCATTTTCTAACCTTGCTTGTTGCTTGTCAAGTTTTCTTATCGGCTGACCTTTGGGTGGGGACATTCTATGGTTATCTGTTCTTTCCAGGTGGCTACCTTGTTACTTTTGGCCCTAGCCATTTCGGAGGATTGTAATGGTATATAGGAAAATAGCTTACACAAGACACAAGATGGAGATTGAGGACAAAATGGAGGAACTTTGGTTCTTTATAAAGTAGTGTGTAAATTCTGAGAAGATTTGGAAAGGCAGGAAGGATCACCTGGCCATATTCTGTCTGTCAAGATTTGCTATCACCAAATTCAGAGGATCTGTGTATATCCCTTCTCCCTCAGTGGCCTTAGAAACTGCTGGTACAGTATACTCACTTCCTCGTTTTCTTTACAACTGGTATGTGACATTGGAAACAAATGAGCTGAAACCTTACCAAGAGCTTCAAACACTGTGCCCCTGGTTCCTTTTCTCTGTTTGTGTGTATGTGTGTTTGTGTGTGTGCAGGTCCACTTCTGTGTTTAAATGTGTGTAGATTATATGTGGAGACCATGGGACAACCCTGGCTATCATTCCTCAAACAAAGCCCATCTTGGTCAGTTTATTAATTTTCATGTGTTTCTCTCATTGATTTGGAACTCACCTCGTAGACAGGATGGCCTGACATGGAACCGCAGGGATCATCCTGTTTCTGTTGCCCCAGCAACAGCAACAAGTGTGCCTGACTTTGTTTTGCATGTATTCTGGAGGTTGAACTTAGATCCTTATGTGCTGCATGGCAAGTACTTTGCCAAATGAATTGTCTTTCTAACTCTTGAACTTTCAATTCTTTATCTTTTCATGACTTCTCAATGTCAGCATGTAATTCTGGGGGGAGGGGAGTTTCCTTCATCACCATAACAAACAACAATGACTCATACTGAAGCATAAATACAGTCTTCTCAGGAAATTGCCTTTTCACCTCATTCTGTTGCCTTTGAGGCAGATGCATTTTTGCAATTGTAAAGATGAGAGAATGGATGAAGTTGTAGGTATCTCAGTGGTTATGAGCTCTTGTTACATAGCTGAGGATCATGTTCAGATCCCACCACCTTCCATATAAGGTAGTAAGGTAGTAAGTTAACCTTCCATATACTTGTAACTACAATGGTATGGGCAGCAGGGGTATGAGGATTTCTGGAACATCTGGCTGCCAACCTAGTTGAAACAACCAGTTCCAGATTCAAGGAGAGTTCCTGACTTGAAGCAATAACAGAGTGATTTAAAAAATAAAAATAAAAGCATACTTAGTGTCTTATCCTGCATCTATGGATTTGCATGCTAGCATAGGTATGCATCTGTACACAGTTGTCTGTGTAACCCACGCACACACATACACACATACAATGATAGAATTGAAACCCAGAATGATAAAATAAAATTGGTAAAATCAAAGGTTATACAGATGAGAGAGGTAGGTTTTTACTCTAAATCAGTTTATGTGCTATATCTGTTCCCTTCTTACAACACAGAGACTTGTCCCTTTGTTACATTAGCTTAGAGCATTAAATATGTGTACCAGTTTAAAGTGACCCTTCACCGAGGGTCCAGTGGTTCTCAACCTTCCTAACGCTGCAATCCTTTAATACAGTTACTTATGTTGAGATGACCCCCCAACCCTAATATTATTCTCGTTGCTATTTTGTAACTGTAATTTTGCTCTTCTTAGGAAGTAGGGAAAATATCTGTGTTTTCTGATGGAATTAGATATCCTCTGTGAAAGGGTTGTTGTATACCCAAGGGATCACAGCCCACAGGTTGAGAACTGTTGACCTAGACAATTACCTTTCAGACGTGATTGATTATGCAAATTTCTATATTCTTCCACTTCAGTCTTGTCATAAACATTACAGCCTGTGTTTCAGACCTCAGAGCATGTTCTCAAGGGAGTAACCTCTAAAAACAGATTCCAAAACATTAGCATTGGGAATAACAATGGTTCACATCTATAACCCCGTTGCCACAGATTGTGATTTGACTGCCAGTCACACATTGTAACAGATTTTAGTTAAACCAAGCTCCAACATGATTGGAACAAAAGCTAAAGGAAACATCTGCCAAAACAGAAATCGTGTCAAATGCTTAAACAAGAAGACTGTTTATAACGGGGGTAACATCTGAGCCGTCGTGAAACAAGCTTTGTAATCTTTTACAAAATTCTCAGTGGATGCTTTTGCTGTCACCAGGAAATATTTTTTCTGTTCTTTTTAATTCAGATGCAGAGACTGTTCCAACTGTTGAGAAGGAAAGTGGGGGATAAGATTCTATTCACCAAACTCCTGGAATGAAGCACAAGTTTACTCAAGTCCAAATTGCCTGACAATTCACTGCACATCTTTTATTTTCTTCTCTCTTTGAATTTGTGCTTGTACAGGTGGAGTCTTTGTTGGCGAAGGAATGTGAGCCTTGCTAAGCCCTGTTCAAAATCTCCAGTGAGTGGAACACCTTCTGACTGGTTTGGACAATGGAAAAACTGTATTAAATACTCAGAGGTTCGTAGTAAGGTAGTACAATCGGTTTTAATGTTAAATTGCCATAAATTAGAATGGGCTCAGTAGGGCGACTTACATAAGGAAATGTTATGGTTATCTTATACATGGAAGGGCTCATCACAATTGCGGGTAGCAATGTTTTGTTTAAATAAAAAAGGAATTTCAGAAGGAATGTCATCTGCCCCTTTGGTCTCCTTGGTCCCTCTTGTCTCAGAGTGGATTTGCCCTGTTTTTGTTTTTGCTGCTGCTTCCTTTGTTATAGAAGGACCAGCTCTCCTTTCCCCACAGTGGATAGGGCCAGCAGCAATTAAAAAAAAAAAAAAAAAAAAAAACAACTTTCTTGCTTCTAGAGCCAAACTTCATAGGTAAACAGCCTTACAGATTGAGTAACTACATGTTGTCGTCTTTACCATGGCCTCACGAAAAGAGACTGCCATTACAGGGATGAAGTGCTGATCAGGTTCTGAGCTTCTCTGTTGTGATTTAGCTGTTGTTTTACTTTAAAGCTGACCCAGGAAAGTCTTGTTTGTCTCTGACACTCATTGCACATAAACTAGACTTGGAGCCAGGATGCACAATGGCTTTCACACTTTGTGTGTGATACACAGATCCAGAAATAGAGGGAAAATGAGTCTTGTGTCAGTGCCTTCAGTTTTAGGAATAAGAAACAGCTTCCACCCATGTTCCCATTCTGTATGCATGTTCAGTTATGAGGGTCGGGCATGCCAAGGCATGAATGTTGTTTGAGGTCAGATGGCAAATCCAGGTGTCAGTCCTTTCCTTCAGTCTTGTTTAACACAGTTGCTTTATATTTTCCACTGTGTATTCCAGGGAAGCTAGACTGCAAGATTTTAGATACTCTCTAGTCCTGAACCTTCATTTCAACTGAGGATTGAATACACACAACTGCTAGGATTACACACACACACACACACACACACACATACACACTAATGCACTTCTCTCTATTTGAATCTTTGGGATATGAACTTGGTTCATTATCCATTAGCCATCTTAAGCAGTTGCTGGGGACAGTCACATTTTTTAATGCCAAATATACTCACTGTTTAGGGGGAAGCCAAATATACGCCAAAAGTCTGGTATGTTTGGAATCTCCAACTCAGTGCCCCATTCGAGACCCCACCCTCAGCACCCCAAGTGGCATCTCCTGTGGGGCTGCCCTCCCCAAACCCCACCATCAGTGCACCAAATGGTGGCCCCTGCCCTGGAGCTGCCGTCTTCAAACTCCACCCCTGAGAAAGCACCAAAAGTCAGCCTCTCCTTAGGGCTGTTCAAGACCACGTCTTTAGGCTACTTAATACCTGGCAGCCATATTTGCCATGTGATTTCTCCTGCATTCCTGAGAGTCACCCAGGAGTGCCTTGCTCCATTCATTAAGCCTGGTTTTATTAATCGGGTGTGATTGATTCCTTACATCAGTGGCAGCAGATCAACTGGGGATTCAAGCCTATCACCCACCAACACCAATAGCAATGCATGCTGGTGTAGAACTTTAAGACAATTCTGAAGCCATTTCTGACAACTCTCAGTACTTCTCCGCCTCCCCTGGGAACCAAGGACATAACAGCTATGCAGGCACTTACTGAGATGTTGGGAACTTTCCATCTCCCTGAATAGGGGCAAGAAAAATAACCCTTAGGTGTTCACTCAGTTACTGATGTTTTGACTTAGTCCCTGGGAAAAGGGCAAAGTGACCCTCAGAAGTGTCCCTTTACCTCATCTGATCTGGTAACCACTCTCCAGCCAATTATTGGTAATAGCCCCTTTGAATAAGCCAATAATAATAGTAAAAAAACAACCCCCAGACACCCCTTCCTTCTGTGGTTCTTCCCTTTAAAAATAGCCTGTACCAGCCACTCAGGGTCTCCTAGCTTTCCGACGGCTGGAGGACCCTGCCATGACAGAATTAATAAAATCTTTATGCTTTTACATCAGCTGTGATGTGAGAGATGGTCTCTTGGGACAACTCATTCTCCTTGGTGATTGGATGCTATGGTCCAACATTGGAAGCAAGGACTTTTCTTTCTGTAAATTAGTTTCCTAAGCAATTAATGTATATGAAGGCCAAGAATTGATAGAGCATCAAACTCTGTAGGATAATTTTGAGACCCAAACAAGAACAATATACCTTGCAGGTAAAAGGTTCTGTTTGTAGTTAATACAGTTAAGGAAAAGTTCCTGTTGTCCTGTGTTTGTTTGACCATTCTTGCTGGATGTGATTGATCACATGTGGGCAGGAAGTATGTGGGCAGGATATGCATTAGGATATATGCTAGTCACGGATTGGACCTGATGGGAAATGTAGTGAATTGTGGGTTTTACCTTTTTAAGTCTCTGTGAAAAGTGATTCGTGGCCATATCCTGGGAACTCAGAGATGGACCTGGCCAGAGTCCATCTTCCTGGCCAGTATTTAGTTAAAACTTGCTTCAAATTTGGCTCAAGTTGTGGAACTTGCTTTTCTTTCATGAATCTCAGGATTAACAATAATGTTTCCGTCTTTGTCTCCACTGTGACTGAATATCATCAGTACTGTCCGTAGATAAGTTTCCCTCCCCAAAACAAGAGCTTTAGTAATAATTATTCTAACTATGGTACAGTCATTTACATGATTGTATGGGAGCCATGAGCTCTAAGTTTGAATTGGTGAGCTTTCATTAAGTTTTCCAATCTGCTCTTAATATAAAAATGCAGAATATTAAATCCTTCAACAGCATTATCACATTTATTGCATTACCACTATTATTGAAACCTATCATCAGTTCAATTTTAAATGCTGAATTGTAATATGTGTGTGTGTGTGTGTGTGTGTGTGTGTGTGTGCATGGATTCTTTCAGGTGTGACTTAAATTGTTTCAGACTGCTTCGAAAAAATTAAAAATAAAATAACAAATTTATTTTTCTAAAATAAAAGCAAAACAAACAAAACCAGAAAAAAATCTAAATTGAATCAATCAAGGGAGACATTGCATTAAATTAAGTCTTGAGGCTATTTTTGCTATTCTTATTTTGTTTATATACTTTCCCCTTGTCAATAGCTATACCACCCAACTGCCAATATTCATGAACCAAAAGTCAATGTTTACAACTCTTTTTGATTTTTATGCACCTAGGAGGTTCCACAAAGCATATTAAGTCTTAAACTCTTCAGACAAATCGCTGCTGCTGTTACTGTGGACGTTTTTCACAAGAAGGGTTTTACAGCTCATAAAACTCCCTTTCAGTTATATTCATTTGGATTACAGATATGAACACTTGCTCAGCAAGACTAATGCTCAGAGGCACCACTCCAAACACTGGGCAGCTATTTACTCTGGGAATTGATGAACAAACTCCTTTCTAAACAGCCTTATCAGAATGGCTTCAGGGCAAAAACAAAATTCAAATAAGATTCCAGGAGCTAACTCTGCATGTTGCCTTGCATTGACAATTGGGAGGAAAAAGACAAGTTGTCTACAAAAAAAGTGGATCCCCCCCAAATTAAAATTAATTATTTATATTATTCTCTTAACTTTAATTTATTTGAAGCATGCATGCTATAGCACATGTGTGGAGGTTTGAGGATAGCTTAGGTTAGTTGATTCTTTCCTTCTATTCATCAGGAATTAAATGTAGGTTATGAAGCTTAGTAGCAAGTGCCTGGACCCATAGAGTCATCTCTCTAATACCCGTATCTCCATAGTTTAGGATGACCTTGTTTATGGTACTTGTAGAATATAAAAAGTAACAAACTTGCTGTTTATTTATGTGGAAAGCAAACACAGATATCATGCATTCTCATCCCATGCAACACCTGAACAGCCAACAGATTTTCATCTCCTATTACTGTCCATTCAATGCACAGATAAAATACACATCCTCTGGTGAAAGGTTTTGGATGACCTATGTGCATATTTTCCTCTTCAGAAGTTGACCACCAAGAAATATTGATCAGTTCTATAGCTCAGCCTGATTCATTCTACAGCTCAAGCATATTTTTTTTGGTTTGCTTTTTGTTTTATGTACCTCATCATAGTCTTTGAATTACTTTCTTAACAATGCATTTGTACCAAACATCACCTTCACTTTCCTATCTATGGTGCAAAAATCATCTGCTCTTCCCATGTTATTTATGGGGCATTAACTCTACTAATCATTTGAGATCTGAGAATTCTGCATGAGTCATAAGAGATGGGAACTCACCAGATTACTAAAGAAAAGCTCAATAAAGAAAGAAAGCTCCAAAATCACACAGTGTAAGGCAGATTGAAATTTAGCTGAGTGTGAATCCACAGGCCCACTCGAAGCTACATCATCAAAGGTCACTTGAGGAAGTGATGCATGTAACTTTCCTTTTACTCAGCTATTTCATTATTAGAGTCTCCAGTTATGCAGATGAACTTTCCAATAAAGCATAGTCTGTTGACTCAGCCCAAGCAGATGATGCTAGTATTACCAGGGAATCTCAGAAATACATCCTAGTTCTTGAGCAGGTAAAAGCATCACATCACCTTGGATGTCAAAACTCTTAGTATGGAAAGTATGATTTGGTGTAGGCAGAGGCTGTTTGTTCATTTCTTGGCCACCCAGACCCTAATAATTACACAGAAACTATATTAATTACAACACTGCTTGGCCTATTAGTTTAGGTTTCTTATTAACTAACTCTTACACCTTAAATTAGCCCATTTCTATTATTTTGTATTTTACCATGAGGCTCCTGGTTTACTGGAAAGGTTCTGTCCAGCATCTGTCTCCTTTGGTGGGACAGGGCTTCTCCCTAAACTCTTCCTGCTCTCTCTATATATATCTCCTTCAGCCTGGTTATATTCTGTTAAGTCACTGGCCAAAAGTAGCTTCTTTATTAAACAATAAAAGCAACACATAGACAGAAGGACTTCCCACACCAATTTGGTATACCTTGATTGAGAGCAATATTAGGTGTGACGGTTTACATGAATTGCCAACCTAACACAATGTAGAATATCTGGGAGCAATCTTCTGGTCATATTTGTGAAGAAGTTCCTAGAAGTTAGCTGAGGTGTGAACACTCACTCTAAATATGGGTAGCACCATTCCATGGATTAAAGTCCTAAAGTGTAGGGGAAGAGATGATAAATAGATATATTGAAAACCAGCTGCAGATGCAATACGACCAGTTGTCTCTTCCTCCTGTTACTATATAGGTCCCACCATGATGGGCTGTGCCTTTATAGTGGTTAATCTTGTTTGTCAACAAGACTACATCTAGGTCAACTGAAACCTAAAAGTCTGGGCATGCCTGTGTGCCTGTGAAGGACTCTATTGATTGGATTATTTGAGGTGGGAAGACTTACCTTGAATCTGGGTCCCACCTACTGGTGGTAGCTTATAAAAAAGGACATGAAGGAAAATATTTTCCATCATCCTTCTTACCTCACTTTTGATGGCCCTACCGCCAAGACATTCCTTTACTGATGTTAGGACATACTCCTTTAGAGAGTGTCATCAGCATCCATCTCTGATTGACAGACAGTGAGTACAAGAGATACATGGAAATAAAAAGAGAAATTCTATCCTTCTATATTTGGTATTCATGCATAGAGAAAAATGTGCTTTCATGGCATATGACTAATGAATGAGTGCCATCTATGAAATAAATGTACAAATATTGCTAAATTTAAAAGGAAAGCAAATGAAGAGTTAGAACTGTCAAATTAGCAAGCTTTCTTTTCTGCTTCATTAAAATATTCCACCACCTTGTAACTGTAGTATGTGTTCACAGATACATTCAGTGGCTTAAATTACCCTAATGGGATGCCTGAATATTCATTGCTTCTCAATATTTCCATTATAAATTCAATAAAATTAATTATATACCTGTAGTTGGTACCATGTTACTAATTTTCAAACTGAGGAATTTATTAGGGTCAAATTAGGGCAAGCAAATTATTCCTTAGCTGATGTGGATTTCATACTGAATTGTAGGCTATTATGCATGTTAACATTCTGGATAATATTTACAAGTAGCCTTACTTCTTCAAAGATTATTCTTAGTTCCTCCCTTTGGGTCTTGGTTTGATGAAACAGGAGTGAGTCATTGACAGGCAAAATGGATGTTTGCCAGGATGTAATACTTGAAATAATTAACAAAAATTAGTCACCAAAACATTTTCTTTCCAGAGTCCTGGAAGATGTTCCTAGTTGCATGGTTTACATCAATCTTTGTTATGTAAGTTATACTTTCCAAACACCTGTAACACTCACCCACAGTTCATATTTCTAGCTTTGTACTTCTAGTTTTATTATTGACCTACTTACATACAACTGAGAAAAAATTTTTTTAAAATTTTTTTGACCTTCACAATAATCAATTGTTGAATATAATATAAATTATATGTTATTATAGTGCCTATAAGGCACCAAGTTCACTTTTTGTTGTATGTATGTGGAAGAGACTCTCTCTATGTGTGTGTGTGTGTGTATGTGTACATGTGCATGTAAGTTTTTTATGTGTGGAGGCCAGAGGTTGATATTGGGTGTCTGCTACATCCACGGCTGTCTCACCAGTGTAGCAGAAATGCTGACTGGATGGGCAAATATTGCCGGAAGGATCAGGATCCGCGCTTCTCGGAGTTGAGTCCTGGGCTGTCCCTTGGCAATCAGTTGTGGTGTAATTCTATCTGAGTTGCCATTTACTGACTCGACCTGACTGTACTTAGTGCTATATGTCTGTATTTTCCCTTGTCTGTGTGTTCTTTGTGATCCTTGCATATTGCTAACAGATCAGACTATTCCAGGCAGTTGCGGATACAAACAAGACTGCTGAGGATATTTTTGAGTTTTGCGCCCCTATTCATTAAAGCTTTTAAAGAAATAGCCAGTTCTGAAAATAGGGAAGTCATCGTTAAAATAATTCCTTAATGATGTGGAGCAAAAGGAGTTGCTCTTATCAGGAGAAACCTTAGAAGCCTTCTGTAGGAAAACAGCTGCAGCAACACTAGATGTTTGCCTGAGAATTATGTGCAGGAGGCCTATGCAGCCTTCATTATGGCCAGAATAACCTAGGCTAATTACAGCATCTGACCCTGAGAGTCGGGGAGGGAAGAAAGTTGAGATTTATGGTATGAAACCAGATTCAGACAAGTTTGAAATCATGTCTAAAATTTCCTAGCAGAAAGTTTTCCCAGGAAGATAGTGGCCTTCTCCTCTCACACCCCAAGATATTCTGAGCACAGGGCCACTTAGCCCTGCCAGCCGCCTGGTACAGACTGGGTGAAAGTCCTTGTGCCCAAGTCAAAGCATTTTCAAAGATTCTTTTTGTAAACTATTCTATGCTTTTTTTATGATCTGATGATGTATGCCTTTGCCAAGTTCTTTGTTTGTATTAATATAAAAACCTCGTACTGAAAAAGTAAAACACAGCAGCATTTTCAAAATACATTGAGAGTGGCTGTCTGTCAATTCCTCCGCCATATCCTGAAATCTTCCGTCCTTCGCCCTGATTTCCTCACGGTCTGAGTGGCTCCCCTGAGCTGGTCCGTAGCAGATGTCTTTGTCCATAACTCCTTCATTACTTTTGAGGCAAGGCCTTTCCCCGAGCCTAGAGCTCAACAGTCTGTTTAGATCAAATAGAGGTAATAAAACTGTGGGGCATGGACTTAGCATTTAGGTAGGAGGTGCTGTCTTCTTGACATAAAACACCAAGTTTTGAGAGAGTTCTGTGAGACTGTGGTCATGAGCTGCTAAGACCAGGCTCCATGAGAGTGAGAGGTAGGTCCATAGGTCCTGGGTTGGGAAGACTTAGTCAAACAATGCAATATTTAATATCGATTATCAAACTTACAGGATCTAGAGTCACCATAGACAGATCTAGGAATACTTATAAAAGATTTTTCAGCATTGGGTTAACTGAGGAGGGAAGAGGCCTGCTGGATGTTGGAGATGTCACCACGAGTTGATGATCTTGCTAACAGCAGAGAAGATGCACTGAGCACCAGTGCTCGTCTCTCTCTGTTTCTTGACTGTGGCTGCAGTGTGCTCGGCTGCCTCACTCTCCTACTGCCATCACTTCCCATAAAGGGCTATACACTCAAATATGAGCCAAAGTCAATGCTTCACTATGTAACTTACTTTGTCAGATGTTTTCTCACAACAATAGAAAGGTTAAAAAAAAATCAGAAGTCCCAGGATGAAAAGTCCTGAGACATTAACGTCATCCTGACTCTGAAGTAGAGAGTGGCAAATACAGAGCAAACATCAGCAAATAAGTCAGACATATTGGTAACTTTCAATTAACAGCACCAAACATGGTGATCTGTATCTCAAACTAAGACATTCCGGCTTAAGAGTTTCCATCTGTTCTATACACACTATTCAATCATTTGCCTTTCAAGTGAAGAACAATCTTCGTTAACTCCAGGAATTTAATCTCTAATAACAGGAAATGTCACAGATCTTTTTGAAAAATGAAAGTAAAGAAACAACAGAAATTAAGGTTAGATGTAGAACCATGTCAGGAGACTTGTACTTTGGATATTCTAAGAGACAAAGGATGAGTAAGATAGGTTGCATATTATAAACCTATAATCAAAGATATTGAGATTTATTTATTTTGGTTTAATATTTTACAAAATATACATGTATAATTTCATCTTCTTTCTTCCTAGGCTAATGGATCCCTCTGTAAATAACTCCTGTCATTAGAGATAGAAGGATAGTAAGGACCAAAGGTAGTAGATGTCACCAATAAAACATTGTGAGGTGACAGTGAACTCACAGAAGCTGGGACTTCATGTGCAAGCTCATTCATCCCTAGCTGAGGACCTATTGACAATTAATGACTGCTAGGTTTTGGGGAGGGGATCTCTTATCTTCAGGGTCATGGCCCCTGAAAACAACCAAAGCTGTCCTATATAATCTTCCATCCTGTATGTACAGGTAGCACTGAGTGCACTAGCTGAATAATCAAAAGGAGTATGTGAAGATAGGAAAGCAAAGTGGTTTGGATGGAGATGGAAGTGATTGAAGGTAAGTGAATGAGGGTGGGTTTGATCAAAGGATTTATGTATTTATGAAATTCTCAAACAATAGAAAGATAGGCAAGTAATATGCACAAAGATTTACTTATGATTGTGTTTTTGCAAATACAGTTCTTTCAAGTTAACAACCAATAGATCATTTATGCACCTTGACAAATTCACATGCAAACCATAGTTATTTGCAAAATGAAAGCCAGTTTCCCTTGGAGCTGTGAGGAGTGCTAAAGCACCTACAAAACACAGTGGCTACCCACCCTTCAGTCAGGGGCTTTGCCTCATTAAGAAACTAAATTTGGAGCACTTCATTCTATAATGCAACGAGTACTACTAACAAATCATCATTGTTTTTAATGTCTTTTCATTAAATATGAATAAGCAGCAAGAACCAGGAATGTGGTTCAGGGGTAGAACATTTGCCTACCTGGGGATTTGGTCCCAGTGTGTGAATCATAATAGGTTGCTAAACAACAAGATGAGCTGTGAAAACCAGAAACAGGTGACAGGAAGACAAGAAACCCCTCCCTTACCATGGCAGTCTCTTAGCAAAACACAGACAAAAGTAGCATGCCATACCCATGCGTGATAAGGAATTTTGAATTCCTGGAATATTAAACATTACTGGAATATTGAAGTTCTAGTCTTCTGTACAGCAGTCTCCATAACCATGGACTTGCTAACTTTCTTTTCAGGTTTTGGGCCCACTAAACTTGTTCTTTTTTAATAACCAGCTCTTTTTTCTATTGCTACCCATGTGCTATTGATCTAATTCCTTATTCCACAGTAAAAAGAACTTGAATGTTCCAACAGGTGAATTTGTGCCCCTTGCTCATGGTCATAGGACCATCACTGACACAAACACTCTCACAAAGAGACAGACATACCGACAGACATGAAGCACGATAATGAAAACCCAGAGACAGATATTGGGCTTAAGCAGAAAATCGGAAAAGCAAAACAGTCAAGGCACTAGAGAAGTCTCTCCTCTCCCAAGGCTTGGCAACTGCAGACTGGACTCCGACCCTTTTTCTCCTCCCATTTTATACTCCCCTTTAGTGCTGGGGTTAAAGGCATGTGACTTCCTAGCACTGCGATTAAGTGTAAGTGACCACCATCTGGGTCTGTTTCTGTATTGATCTTGTATAAAACAGGGTGGCTTTGAACTCAGAGATCCATCTGCCTCTGTCTCCCAAATCCAGGCATTAAACATGTGTGACACAACTGCTTGGCCTCTGGTAGCTTAGTTTTACTCTCTGCTCTTCAGGTAAACTTTATTTATTTATTTATTTGTTTTTTGATTTTTGAGGCAGGGTTTCTCTGTAGTTTTTGGTGCCTGTCCTGGAACTAGCTCTTGTAGACCAGGCTGGCCTCGAACTCACAGAGATCCGCCTGCCTCTGCCTCCCAAGTGCTAGGATTAAAGGTGTGCATCACCACCGCCCGGCTAAACTTTATTTATTAAAACATAAATAAGATATTTCTATACAGACAGAGACAGACAGACAGAGAGACACACACACACACCATCTGACCACTACCACCACCACCAACAACAAAGTTTAAAAGATTTAAAACAACACAACAAAATAAAAAATATAATTTTGTTTTAGTAACAATGCCTGTTCCAATAGTTGTTTTGATTCTTAGGACTGAATTATTTTATATACATACTTTTATGCCTAGAATACTTTACAAGTGAAAGTAGAAATAACTACATCGTTTTACTCAATATATTTCAGGGACTGACTAATGTTGAACACAACCTTTCAAAAAACCAAATCTGTTTTTCTGTTTTTTGTTGTTGTTGTTTGGTAGCTGAGACAGACTCTTTAGTCTGAGCTTTTTTTTTTTTATAAAAAATGTTATTGATTTTTATTGATCTCTACATTTTTCTCTGATCCCCTCTTGTCTTTTTCTACTTCCCATGTAGATTAGATCTATGTATGTCTCTCTTAGGGTCCTCATTGTTGCCAAGGTTCTCTGGGATTGTGACTTATAGGCTGTTTTTCTTTGCTTTATGTTTAAAAAACACTTATGAGTGAGTATATGTGATAATTGTCTTTCTGGGTCTGGGTTATCTTACTCAAAATGAAGTTTTCTAGCTCCATCTATTTGCCTGTAGAATTCCAGATGTCATTATTTTTTCTGCTGTGTAGTACTCCATTGTGTAAATGTACCACCTTTTCCTTATCCATTCTTTGGTCGAGAGGCGTTTAGGTTGTTTCCAGGTTCTGGCTATGACAAACAATGCTACTATGAACAAATCAAAAAGAAAAATCAAAAACTAACCTAAAACAACAACTTAGATTCCAAAATGATTGCAGAGAGAAGGTTCATGCACTTGTGTGTTGATCCAGGGAGTCATAACTAGATGCAAAGCAAAATCAAAGCAAAATGATGTAACACAGGGTTGGGAAGGAAGGGTATTTTCTCTCTCTCTCTCTCTCTCGTGTGTGTGTGTGTGTGTGTGTGTCTGTCTGTCTGTCTGTCTGTCTGTCTGTCTGTCTCTGTCTTTCTCTCTTATGTGTGTGTTTGTGTTTATATGATATGTGAACATGGAGGTCATAGGACAATATCAGGTAGTGGTTTGAGCTTTCCACCTTCTTTAACACAGGGTCTCTTGTTACTTACCATTTTTTGTCAGTCTAGTGGACTGGAGAGCTTCCGGGATTCTCTTGTCTCCAACTCTTTTCCAAGGGCATCAGGATCACATTTCACTTCATATAGCTGCTGGGAACCCAAGACTATTCCTCCTGCTTGTATGGTAAGTGTTGAGTGCCTGGATGCTGGAACTTGACAGGCTGGATGTAACTCCTCTGAGGTACTTATTTTTAAAAATCATCTTCTTATATTGATTTTCTGCCATGTATTTTTTTGTGTTATTTTTATTTTTTTGCAAGTCTCCACTTGCAAAACAAGAAATGAATGACATGGGAATTTCTTTTTCTTTTAAAAGAAACTGCATTGGAGTTAGAATTTTAAACATTTTCTTACAGTGTCAGACAAACTTTCATTATCATTAGTGGTGACTAAACATATTAATGACCTAAATTTATGCAAAGTCATTATATAGAGAGAGTAGTGGATGTGAATTCAGTTTAATTTAGCTAAATTCAGGAATTAATAGAAATTCCCATTTTAAAATGATATCTATGATATTTAATGTATAATATTTTGTCTGTATATATGTCCATCAATCTGTCAACTTTGTCTCTATAATCTAATATCTATATTTCTAACATCTATCTCTTTCTATTTCTTCTCTCTTTTCTAGGTGGTTTTGAAGAAATCAGGTTTCCTTGACTGTTTTCCTTGCTTCAAGAAATGGGACTGTGTCTGGAGAACGTAAAATTGGTGAGCCACCATTTTTTCATTGTGCCCAAGATGACATAACATAGACATATTAGTAAGTTTTTAAATAAAAACTTGTGCTCTCAATGATAAATCTACTACAGTTTTTTCTATAGATATGTTTCCTAATCCTATAAGTGATGTTTAAAAAAAATTAGTTCTCATTTCTAAATGAGAAAACTGTCTTTACCTGTAAAGGTTCTGTGATGTGTAAGCAAGACTGCATCATAAGGGCCACATGGGTGGAAGTGTTAATTGTCAACTAACAATAAGCAGACTTGTGCTTGCAAATAAACTTGATCATCGTATGGAAATAAATACTAGCTGCATTTTTTCATAATGCCATATTGTAGAGAATATGATAAATGAAAGTTAGACAAGTAAAGAATTTTCACCATCCACCTCTGTGGCATACAAGAAATTACCAACTAGCTCAAGGAAGGAAGATTTAAAAGTCCAGACATGATGGCCAACTTTGATTGACATCTTCATTGAGTTGAGGAATGCCACGGTCATCAAGGAAGTCCACTTTGGAGGATACATGGAAAGGTGAATCTAAGAGCACTAACAAAAAGGAAGTTGAATGTGCTCTCCTCTTCTCAGACCACTTCCCAGACTGAATTAAAGTCTTTGCTTGCTTCATGATCTTCTGCCAGCAGCCTTCCATGACACAAACATGAGCCAGTGCTACAGCCAGATTTTCTGCCATGGTGAAGTACATGCATGGAGTAGAAGCTAAAATAAGCTCTCTTTAAGGTGTTTCTTGTCAGCTATTGATCGCAGCAATTTCAGCAGTAACCAATAACAATTACTAAGTTAAGAAGGAATCAGAATGGTGAAGTACTGGTAGGTTCAGAGAACACTAATAAATGTCAGTTACAGGGTTGACAGCGTGGCCTGAAGATCTGAGTTCAATTTCCAGGAATTATGTCTTTGAAGGAGAGAACCAACTATCATAAGTTGTTCCCAGGTAACACACTTACACACACACAATACACAGGAACACACACACCCTCACACACAGGTATATGAATATATATTAATAAATTAATAAATATAATTTTTTAAAGCAGTTACTGCTGTTAGTGGAAAGATTAAGCAACAACAATGGTACACTACATTTTGGGTCTCAGACCCAGGTCTTGTGGGTTAGGATATGAACAGTCAGTAGTGACATCAATGGAGACAAGACAGAGTGATAAGCAAGTATTCCCAACCAGAAACTCATCATTTATATTTTGATAGGAACTTGCCATTCAGATAAGAAGCTTGAAGGGTTCTCATTTAAGGGACAGTATTCATATCTAGAGAAGACAGTGGGGTAGAAAGTGAGCACTCACTGAAGGGACAGTATTCATATCTAGAGAAGATAGCCGGGTAGAAAGTGAGCACTCATTGAAGGGACAGTATTCATATCTAGAGAAGATAGCAGGGTAGAAAGTGAGCACTCACTGAAGGGACAGTATTCATATCTAGAGAAGATAGTGAGGTAGAAAGTGAACACTCACTGAAGGGACAGTATTAATATCTAGAGAAGATAGCGGGGTAGAAAGTGAGCACTCATTTCTGTCTGCTTCTGTGAGCTGAGTAATGGAGAACTGACACTTGCTTCAGAAGTCAGTACTGTACAACCCGTACAGGTGACATGACACAGATACATGGAGAGAGACGCTGGGGGACACAGCAAAGGCTTAGTCACTGCTCCATTGTTAAGAAACACCACGACTAAGGCAACTATAGTGACAGAGTGTATTTACTTTCAGGTTTGCTTAAAATTTCTATTATTGTCATGGTGGGGAGCATGGTGGTATACCCACAGGTACTGGAGTGGAAACTGAGAACTACATCCTACTTAAAAAGAGGAACACGGGGCTTGTATGGGCATTTGAACCATCAAAGCCCACCTCCTGCCACACACTTTCTCCAATAAGACACAGCTCATTGTCCTTCTGATCCTTTCAAGCAGAGTCACTCCTTAGTAGCTAATCATTCAAACTTGTGGACCTATGGGTGCCATTCTTATTCAACCCACCATATCTTCTCTTCCAGCAACATCTTTCTAGCAGCTTGTCTTGATAAATGCTCTGGCTGACAAAGCATAAATAAACTAAAATAAACATTCTAGAACAACTTCCCACCCCAAAAAAGAATAATGAAACAAAGGATGACTATGAAGTTAAACATAAGTAATTAATTTCAACACATTAAGCAAAATAAAGATAATAAATTACTTCAGAATAATTAGGGTTCATTTGACTTACATTAATTTCCAGAGGACATGAAAGAAAATCAATGCAAGGTTGGATAATAAAATATGAAGAATAAAAAACAAACAAGTAAGATTTCTGAGAGAATAAAGACAAGACTGAGGTTGCATAGCCTTCAGATAACTCCATAACTTAAAGCAATGCTCTAGTCCTGAAATAAGTGAGCAGGGGCAGAGTAGGCCTACAGTTTTGTTTTCAAAAATAAATAAATATATATATGACAAATAAATATATATTTTAAAAATAAATATATATGACTGTATATAGTTATGTAAATACATATATAAAACAATTTAAAATATAAACACATTTTATTTCTATATTTATAACTGTAATATTATAAATACTATTATATACATGAATATGTTTATATATTTCATATATTCAGTAATACGCTTGCCACTGTATAGGAAACTACTAAACTCTGGTGTGTATTTTATTGTCCTGTTGTCTATTATTCATTCATTTGTTTGTTTGTTTATTTATATTTAGAACAGAGTCTCACAGGTGGCCTAGTATAGTCTTAAATTTTTAATTTTCAACATAAATATACAACATGTACTGTCATAGAATGCATAAGACACAAGATCAAGTAGGTACGAAGTCCCAATTCTATCTAAGGAGACATTTGCAATTGATACCCGATGGGAGAAGAATGAATCAAATTTTCCAATTTAATTGTTCTGGGTATATCATCCATACTGCAGGGCAGTTCCAGGCTTAGGAATAGTTGGCCAACACAAAATAGATTCTGTGTTTTTGTGTTCTTTGTTGTTGGTTCAGTAGCTTTAGACATTTTGAGAGTTTTTTGGTTTCTTTTTATGTTTTGATTTTCTGGTGATTTTCTTTAAGAAATCAGATAAGGAACATAAAGGTTGGGTGAAATGGATTTCAGAGAAGTTAGGGGACAGGAAAATATGATCAAGAAATATAATTTTTTTACCTTTCAATATGATATATTTAATTATTTATGAATTTCATAAATGCATACAAAATATCTTCATTATATTCAGCCCTCCCATTCCTTAATTTCTCTTATAACTACCTTTACCTCTCTCAGTTTCATGTTTCTTTGGTTTTGATACTTTAATACAATTTCATAATTTCTGTCTCACTTTCCTTCCTCTGAACATTCCCATATATCCTTCCTTGCTCTCTTTCAAATTTATGTCTTCTTTATTCATTAAGCATTGTTACATATATATGTGTATATACATATTAATTCTTAAATGTATTTTGCTGAGTCTTTATAATATACACATATGTATTATTTAATATGTATAAGCATAATATATAATAAGTACAATGTTAGTTATATGCATGTTTTCAGGGCTAATCATTTGGTATTGAATAACTAAATGATGCATTGTTCCCCAGAAAAGAAGATTTCTCCCATTGGCTGCCTATAGTTGTTTGCTTGAGGCATTTCTACTGTATCTGTTCATCACATGTTTGGATTGCCATGTTGGTGAGACTTTATTAGTAAAGCTCCTAGCATTGCTAGGAGACAAGTCTCACTGCAAACTCCCAAATCATCTAGAATTAGGTAAGGAGATTGCTTCAAAAAGGTATCAATTAGGACTGTGCTTCACAGTGTGTATTTCAATTGTGATTTTTTTTTATTATGGCCTCTTTTGAAACGAAAAATTTCCTTGATGAAGAGTAAAGACTACACTTATCATTGGAGAAAAACCTATGGAGAAATACAGAAAAGTAAAAAATTATCAACAATTCTCACTTCTAAGAAGATTAAAGATAGTTTCTTATAAGGTTAAATATAAATGGCAAAGCCTAGGTACACAAGTTTTAGCTTAGCCCATATTCCATGTTCCACCAGTTTGATGAAGTTTTTATAGAAGGGAGAAAGTTATAAATCAAGGTAATTTTCAAATCCATTGGTGGATGTATCAGGTAGGTGGGTTATAGAAAAGTATGGAAAATTCTGCTATTGGTCTCCAATGCTATGAGACACTATTCTTAACCCTTTGGTGGGTTGGAAAATAAGGGATATGTTCGTACCTTCCAAAGGATTGACCTAATAGCCACGAAAACCTTGGTCATGTACAGAGGATTGCAATAAACAGCTATTAGTAGCCCTATGCATGCCCCAAGATAGGCCTGCAACATTCCAGTCTTTCTACAACATTGAGGTTCTAATCAATCAGTCAGGTTTGCAGAAGGCTTGGTGACAGATACAGTTCTGTCATGGAACTTTCCTTCACAGACTGCTCTCACTTCAGCCTCTCAACCTCTAAGATTGTAGTCTCTGGCTACCATGTCTGACTTAGCCATAAATTTCATGTACTTTACAGTGGGGTAAGGAATTCCACTGATTTGTAGACTCATCCCACTAATGCATCAGGTGTTCTGTGAAGAAAAATGAGCTCATACTGTTCCCATGTCTTGCTACTCTATAATTCTATGATTATGCTATAATTATTATTATCATTGTCAAGGTGATCAGGGTGATGTTTCCTCATTGTTATACTCTTTTCTTTGAGACAGGAATTACCTGCTCTGTCATGGAACTTGTCATCTAGACCTTTAGACTAGCCTTCAGTTCACAGTGATATGCCTGCCTCTGTCTCCTGGGATTAAAGGCATATGCCACTACTACACAGATTGGTAGTTATAGTCTTAACAATACCTGGCACATACTGAATGAACAATGTTTTAGAAAGTTCACACTTTAATATTTGAAAGTATACTGTAGTCGTTTTGGTATCTTTATCTCATTTGCAAAAAATAAATTAATAAAGAAAAATACTGTCACTGAAGTCTTTGGCCAACAGAAGGGAAGTGATGGGAACAGAGTAGAGGGAGGAAGGAGGTGATACAAGAGAAGTGGAAGAGATGGAATGGAAGAAGAAAGAGTAGAGATAAGATAAAGGGTAAAAAGGGAGAATATAAGTGACAGGAGAAGGGATGTAGAGGGGTGGAAAGGACTGAGAAGATTGAAGTGAGAACAAAAAAGGAGAAGAAGGGGGAGAGAAAGGTTGAGTTACTTTAAGCTATAGTTTAACTAGGTTTCTGCATAATTTCTCTATCCAATGGACATTTCATCATCAACTTATGAAAACATCCATTTTTACTATAGAAATACATGTGTAAAAATAGGTTTGTAAAATAAAATCAGAATGAACAAATAAATAGAAGAGTGACAACCAAATTACACAATACTGTTAGAAATGCTATTTTTGATTTTGTTCTCTTAGTGATTCAGTGGGCCTTGGGTGCTTCTCCACTGTTAGTTCAAAACTGACCATGTCAAATTATACATACTTACATAAATATTCCATTACTGAGCATGCATTCTCAGAAAAAAACCCACTGAAGTTTTGAGTGCTGAGTCTCCTCTGTTCACACTCTTGAAGTTGTTACTTACTCTCTTTGTCAGTCTTTTCTTTCTTTCTTTTTTAATGTTCAGTTCTTGAAATTACATTTGTTATATTTATCAAGCTGGAAATTCACCTCTGAGTTTTTCTATCAGACACACAGAAATAACTTTTTTTTGTCTACCCTTTTTCTCTTCCCCTTTGAGGACTTATCTGTATCTATTCACTCATGGAAGATTAGTGAATTCAGAATTGTACAAACCAGCCATTTTTCTACATTTTCTTAATTGACACTTTGTGTGAGCAGAGGCCGTAAGTACCTAGCTCAGCTCTGACGGTCACCTTTATCTTCACATTTCCTAAATTGTTGCCTGCACTTTTCTGTGAACACCCGGACCTCGAAACAGGCGCGTGCTTTCCCGAACCGAGCCCATGAGAATGGATTAATATCCTAAGGGTTGAAACAGAAACAGGAGATCGGCTCATTCACCAAAAGAGCAAATGGCAAATGGCAGCTTTATTAAGCACAAGTCGGGTATATATACTGTGGGGCAGAAGGACACCAGCCCCCCATCAGGAATAGGTAAAGAAAAAAAATCGGGCGGCTACACCCAAGGTTGGAGAGCAGCTGATCAGGGAAAGAGGAAGTCAGGTGGCCATGCTCAGGGTCAGAGAGCAGCTGATCAGGGAACCTTGCCTGAGTTGGGAACCTTGCTTGCAGGTGGAATTACCATAACAGAAGAGGGAGAGTTCTCTCTAAGTTATACCCTCGGGCTGTAGGTGAAATTATCATAACAGGAGAGGGCGAGTTCTCTCTAAGCTACACCCTCAGGCTGGGGCAGTGAAGCAGAGGAACCAGGAAGCAGAGGAAAAACGGCCCTGCATAGTGCCTCGAGCAAAAGGGGGAAAGACCTGTGTACCTACAAGTCTCCCTTTAAATATATATAAAATATGATGACTAGCAGCTGTCTTAGGCATGCCGGTAGTTGGGTCAAATCTCTAAACCCATCTACAGGAATGTGTTCAAGTCTAAAC
Source organism: Myodes glareolus (assembly GCF_982192425.1). NCBI lineage: Eukaryota > Metazoa > Chordata > Mammalia > Rodentia > Cricetidae > Myodes > Myodes glareolus. Next base: position 63,098,019 of record NC_142047.1, on the reverse strand, counting down.
GCATCCCTGTCTTAGGCGAGACAACCCCCCCGTGCAATAAACCCGTCATTGCCTCCCTAGTCATACATTGAGTCCAGCCAGATTTATGCTGAAAGATATTCTGAAGCGAATGCCTTATTAGGGCCAGGCCGGGGCAGACCTGAAAGCCACTGGCCAAATGAAGATCCTCCAGCATACACATAAGCATTCCTGGAAGAGACTGTGCTTGCACAATTTCTGAAAAGTCTGCTCAGAATAGAACCCTTGAGTAGGGCTACAGCACCAGTGAATGGAGCCCCTGGAATGACTAGCCAGACTAAATGACAGCCAATTAACAAATCTGTATTCCGGGGTCCGAGAAAAGCAGCAAAATCTTTTCCTGCAACCAGCAGAAGTCAAAACCCACAGCCAGTTTGTAAAGATTAACTACAGCATCCAATCAAGAATTTAAATTAATTTGAATGTCCACGGTATTTCTGTCTGACTGGCAGGGTTCCCGCCGCGAGTACTCAATGCTGCAATCAGAGTAGGGGAAGTAGCTGCTTTTCCCTCAGGGGGTCAAGCAGCCTTGGCTGAAATGGGCAGATCAAGGCAGAGCAAGGATAGGAAGCTGGAAAAAGGGCAAAATCAGGTGCTGGATCATCTCTCAGGAATCTGTCATCTCCGCCGCCGCTGCTGCCGCCTCATTTGCAGGATCTCTTCATCTTGTCTCGTCTTCAGATCTCTGAATAGAGGAATCCTCGGTCACCTCAGGTCTCTGGAACCCAGATGGAGTGCTGTGCATCCTGTGGAAACATATAAACCGCTCCTCTACCCCAATTAATACATGAGCTGGACCATGTTACATATTGGGAGTAACAAATACTCAGAACAAAACTTAGCTCAGCCAGTATTGACATTGGCTGGTCTTGAACTTAGAGACCTGCAGGTCTCTGCTCCAAAGAGCAAATTTTATTGGCCTGTGCCACTGTAACCGGCCTTAATATTGGGCTGAATAGCCAACCCAAAACATCCTTTTTTATTGGCCTGCACCACTGTAGCAGGTTTTTGAATTGAGCTGAATGGCCAGCCCCAAAACATTTCCTGGAGTTAGCTCCATCTGGAACTTTTCCAGGGGCAGAAAATAATTATCTTATCCAGTACGTGAGCATTTACACAAATGGATAGAGTTATTAAAATTGTTATCTTTATGGGGGCACATTGCCTCCCACCAACATTTTGAGAAATAATTAATAGGATCGACATATCTGGCTACAGATTTGGAAAATCTTTATCAGTCATCAATCCATATAAAAATATAAGGACTCCAGAAATAGTCCTCCAAAGAGCAATTAATGAAATAAAAATACATGCAACAGACCTAAACTGAAGACTCTCAATGGACCAATTTAAAAATGACTGAAAGACATTTTTTAAAAAATCCTCAAATATGATATCTTTAACCCTTGGTGAAATGTAAATCAAAATAACTTTTGAGACTCTATCTTAATTTAAATGACATCACCAAGGTCAAACATTGCTCATAGTTTATACTTAGGAGAAACCTTTCTTTAAAAAGGAAAACATTAGATTTAAAACCAGACAGCTGTTCCTTTCTACAACCTCTTTAACTCTGATTTACCTGGGATATTCCCCATTTCTTAATTATCTCTTATCTCTTAATTATCTTAAGTATCTCTTATTTTTTAATTATATCTTAATCCCCAATGCATCCTGGCCAGACAACAGAATGACCCGGTCCACAATCCTCACCTTTCCGATCTCGCCCACAGGTCTCGGCGGAGGGTGTCCAGGTTGAATGAAATCCACAGAGCAAGAGGTTGAGGTGAAACGGCAGCTCACTTATTGTTCTGCTGGGGCTAGCTTTCTACCATGGCACCAAATGGGGAACCAAGGAGGGACTCTCACCTGATCCCAGTAGGGGTGAAGGACTGATCATGTGTATTCAACCTTCACCTGCCCCAGTAGGGATTGTCACCTGACTCCAGCAGGGATCAAGGAATAATCACATGCACTCAAACTTCCTCATCCAACTCCAGGAGCAGAGGGAAGTTATGATTCTTTGCAGATAAGCACCTCAAATGTTATCTTGTCCTGGAATAACTCTGTAGACCAGCCTGTCCTTGAACTCATAGAGTCCCACTGTCTCTGCCTCCCCAATGCTGGAATTAAAGGCATTTGCTACAACACCTTGAACTCACAGAGATCTGTCTCTGCCTCCCAGGCATTGGGATTAAAGGTGTGTACCACCACACCCAACTACTCTCTTTCTTAAAGAACTTTAACTTTTAGCATATATTTTTAACACATTGTAAACCAGTTAGAGGTTTTCTTCCTCTTAGAATCTCTCTTTACTGTATATCTCTCTTTTTCTGACTACATAAGCCTTTAATTTACTAAGCAATATGGAGACCTGTGGCTTTGATGGCTAGATCCAACCCATTTCTTAGCTTTCTATTGAGATGAAAAATCCTTGACCTCGCAGCCTTAAAGTTGTTTGCCCTGCCCGTTGCCCCACGCTATTGGCCCACCTTTGTTATCTAGGATACAGGCAACCTGCTGAAGCAGCTCTCCAGCTATGGCGCACTTTCTGAGCTAGCCCAAAGGTAGTATCTGCCTGCCAAAAAACTGCAGGCTCGTGGCCTCTCTCAGCTTAAAGGCATTTGTGTCTGGCCCGGCCTTAGTCGCAGGCATATGCAGCCTTTGCTCTGTTGGTGCTGCTCCGAGCCTCACATAACGCTACACACAGCCTCTGACGTAAACCTGCCCTTAGCTCGCCCACTTGTGGCAGGCACCTTTCGGCGCCGAGGTACTCCATGCCTTGGCCACCAGTTTCCTGGGACTCCTAGAGTTGCCAGCCGCAGGTGCGCAGCCCTCCGGAGTCCCATGTATGGACCCTGTACGGTCTGTTGGCCTCCGTGCAGGCAGATTGCATTCCGCCTAGCATGTAGCTCATTAGCCGTGGGTAATACCCAGCTCCATCTACGGGCTCGGGGCTAAAGGTTGTTGTGCTCTCTGTTTTTGTCAAAACTCTCTCTTTTTGGCTCTTTTGCCTTTTGTTACTCAAAGACTCTTAATATAACTGTTAGACATACTTTGAATATTCTCTCAGCCCAAGGCCCGCAGTTATATGGCCATCGGCTATTACTAGTATGCTAGCTTATGCTGGGTCCTGTAGCCTTGGGAACGGATTCCCACTGGGAGCTAGTTGCGCCCAGCCTGTTCTCTCTGGTAAAAATTAAAGTTCCATGCATGTGAGAGCCAGGGACTGAGTTTTAAAATATTCTAAGCAGTCTCTAGTGCAGTGTCATTTAACCCTGGTGCCTAGTCTCTTTAAGAAATTTAGCAGCTGATTTGCCCACTGGCCTCCAGCTCCGGATCAGACCTTTCAGCACCCATACTTCTAAACATCAAGCTTATTCACCCTCTTATCACATGTGCACAATTGCACACTACAAAACTGGCCAGTTTTTTCATGGGGTGACCCTTACCTCTCGGGGTTCTCGTGGTGGGTCCACAGACAGCAGAATGCGGTTGTCCTTCTTCAGTGCCCATCCAGGGACGCCATCTGTTGCCTGCACTTTTCTGTGAACACCCGGACCTCGAAACAGGCGCGCACTTTCTCGAACCGAGCCCACGAGAATGGATTAATATCCTAAGGGTTGAAACAGACACAGGAGATCGGCTCATTCACCAAAAGAGCAAATGGCAAATGGCAGCTTTATTAAGCACAAGTCGTGTATATGTACTGTGGGGCAGAAGGACACCAGTCCCCCATCAGGAACAGGTAAAGAAAAAAATCAGGCGGCTACTCCCAAGGTTGGAGAGCAGCTGATCAGGGAAAGAGGAAGTCAGGTGGCCATGCTCAGGGTCAGAGAGCAGCTGACCTGGGAATCTTGCCTGAGTTGGGAACCTTGCTTACAGGTGGAATTACCATAACAGAAGAGGGAGAGGTCTCTCTAAGCTATACCCTTGGGCTGTAGGTGAAATTAATTGTCCCCACCGCAATTATTCAGTGTTCAAATTGTTGTGAGAAAACTACCTGAAATCAAATTCTGTACAGTCTTAATACTGGTTGACAAAGTCAATCTGAGCTGCATTTCTGTTCTCAACTCTTTGAGGTTCGCTTTCCTTCCTAGATACCTGCAGAGATTCCATCACCTAAGGAAACCAAAATATATCTTACCCTGACCCTTCAGCAGGGCTGGTTAATGTATTAGAACTTCAGTGGGTTGTGAATGATTGGAATATTGTAGGTCTAGGACCTAATTTCAGTTTATCTTAGATTCCCCTCAATAGCATTCTCCGCCCACTTGTTTCTAAGCTGGCATCCTTGTGAGTGATTGGCAGGAGAAACTTGGGAGTGTATTAAGTTAATAGACTATGAAACTTCCACCAACCAAAAGGTAATGAAATTATCAGATGCATATGAGACATCAGATTAATTTATCTCTTATCTCCTCTGAGGTGAGTTGTGTTTTCCCCTAAAGCAATCTACCTAAGAGCCAGAGTTCCCAAAGATGTTTTGTAACTTAGAATTCAAGGGATTTGCCTCACTGTTCATACAAAATCATTCTTGATTTGATTTACAGTCTACCTTCCTAAGGCCTGCCATAGTTTGGGCAAGAAGGAAGGAAGGAAGAAGAAGTCTAGGATGTGGGCCTGAATGCAGGGTTCCAGCAGCCCCACTTTTGAGTGTGGTGCCACAGGATACAGTTAGAGAACCACATGATTCTTACTGTGGAAGGCTCAGAAAAGGGAGAAAAGAGTCTGACTCGAATACCAGATTGAATCAGAAATAAAAACCGGTCTAAATTGCCCCCACAACTTCAAATGTTTTTTGTCATGACCTGTTTTCTAAAATAAGCATGTTTCTTATCTCTGGAACATGTTTTACTTTTGTAAGTAGTCTGGTGAACATTGGTGAAGATATTCAAAAGAAACACAGTATCTCTTCCTTGGACACTGAAAAATTCTTTAAATTTTTGAATCACTGGACTCCAAGCAATTAAAATTACCTCCAGGAACTTCACGGAGGAGGGAGAGAAGCTCGAAGTCCTGCCCAGACAAAGGGGAAACTTCTTTTCTGTAAAGGGATTTACAGCATATCAGACCACCTTACAGGAGAATGACATTAAAATAATGATGGCCAGTGACAGTAGGTTCTTCTTGACTATGTCTGCCTATATACACAAAACTCTCCTCTCTTCTGGAAAGTAATCCTTAGGTCAAGACCATGAAGAGGGATATCATTATCCTTTCCAATATGCATATTGAATAAATTTCCCTTTTCTGCTTTTCACTATTTATCTGTCTGTTGCATTTATCTTAGCTAGATAGAGGACAGGTACTGTACCTACATTTTAAAGACAGGTATGTGTGACTCCAAACCTGGTGAACATTCATATTATTAAATCTTTACTTCTCCAAGTATGTGCTATGATCTTTATGGATAAAGGCCATATAATAATAAGAAAATAAGGAAAAAGAATAAATATTGAACAATTGAGTGTAAGTATCAGTCTTAATTTCAGTTTCTTTTCTTACCCTTTTTTTCTTGTCACTACAAACCATTATTGTAGCAAGGGGTTCAACATGAAAGTCAGAAAAGCAAAACATCCAGTCACTGCCTCTTAAATCTCCCTCAGACCGACATTATGATCCTGCTTTCAGGAATCCTAAGAATGAGAATGTCTGAGAGCTGTCTCCTGTCGTTTTATATTCCTGTCTAGTACTGGGTTCAAAGGTGTGCACCATTACTGTCCAATTTCTATGGCCAGCTAGTTAGGCTATTAGGATTAAAAGTGTGTGTCAACACTGCCTGGTCTGTAAGGTTTACCAGGTCAACTGTTTTACTCTCTGATCTTCAGACAAGTTTTATTTATTAAAATACAAATAAAATATCACCACAATTTATACACTCTAAAGTTTAATTATATTCCATGTCAACGGATGTATAGCATGTGTATGTAATGCCAGTAAAGGGACACCTGAGAAGACTCATCAGGCAAAGGTGACTGCTGACAAGTCTGACACTCCGAGTTCAGTCTCTGGGACCAACATAGTGGAGGTAAAAACTGATTCATGAATGCTGTCTTTTGATTACCTCATGCAAGCTGTGTCATGCACACACATACACACACACACACATACACACACACACAACACACAATCAGACCTCACAGATACTCCTGCTATAAAATTTAAGCTGACATTACATACAAATAAGTATCTAATGTTAGAAAATGGCCCAAGTTGGATATCTAAAATATTTCATTAATTCTTTAAGTATTTCATAATTTTTTTATTGCACTCACCCTCAACTTTCCCCCTGAGTCTTTCTCGGTCTTCTCTTCACCTCTCCTTCCTTTATTTTCTATTTCCTTTTTTATATTTATATTAATTGACCAAGTCTTATTTGCCCTGCTCATATACTCATGGGTGTGGGGCATGTGCCACAATCTGACTCTCCCTGTCCTAGAAACCATCACACTCAATAGCTTCTCAGATAGGAGTGGCTGCTCATTAGCTCCAAACCCCTCCTGACTATAATCTCAATTGTCTTGATACTATGCAGGTTTTGTGCAGAGATGATAGCAGCTGTTCTTCCTTAAGTGTAATGGTTCTGTGATGTCTCAATTACATTGTTTTACTCCTGTCACTCACTATCTGACTTTTCTACCCCATCTTCTTGAATTGTTCTTGATCCTTGGAGGAGCTGGCATAAGGCAGATATCCCATTTGCAGCTACACTGACAGTTTCTACACTTTAATCAATTATGAATTTTTTCATTACCCAGCATCTATTATCCAAAGAAACTTCTTCAAAGAGGTCTAAGAGCCGCACTAATCTATTGGTAAAATATATGTTTTAGAGAACAATTTGATACTTTATCATATTAGCAAAACAATAGGAAGTTAAATCCCGTGGGACTGTGTGCTACTTAACTATGGGTACTTTGCCAAATTTATAGCCAAAGTACATGTTTCCCCTATGGAATGCACCTTGAATATAATCAGAAAGCAGTTGGTAACCACCAACCATGGATACATCTTATCATACCAGTCATTATATTAGCTTAAAGGATGCACAGACAGACTGTTGATAATTTTTGTTTTAGTAACCTGTGGAGTACTGTCTATGTAAACCAGGCAGCCATCAGAAAGGCAATATCAGCTTGATTTCTCTAATTTATGTGATCAAAATATATAGTCCCCTTAACAATACTTGTCTTGTAATCAAGTTATGGTAGACAATGATAATAGCCTATATTGCTTTTGGAAATCTCTGGTCCTGTATTATTTTTGGAAAATTGAGAGGAGGTATCCAACACATAGTATTAGGCCTTTCATTTGGAAACTTATGACTTCTGAGAACATTATTCCCTCTAAACACACACATACACACGCACATGCACACACACACACACACACGACACTTATGAAATAGTAGGTTTCTATATTTTTTCTACTACCCTTAGTATTGTTGTCTGTCCTTCATCCTCTCCTGTGCTCACCCATCATCCCTCGTCTCCATAATCCTTCTTCCACATTATTTCCCCTTTCCCCTTCATAGCACCATTGTTCTTCTATCCTTACTTCCTTCAAACCTTGATTCTCCATCTCTGTCAATGTTATATTTATGGTTTCTAAGATTCTGTGATTCTCCAAATTAAACACACAAATATGAAGGTTCAATACTAAGACCAATGTATGTTATTTGTCTATGTCTGTGGTACCTAATTCAGTATAAACTTTTCCATTTTAAACCATTTACCTGAAAATTTTGTGATTTAATTTTCTTCACAGTGAATAAAATTCAGTGGTTTATAGTTATTGTAATTTGACTGTAATTGTTTTCCATAATCTTATAGGGAGTGTCACTATTAGGAAGTGTGACTTTGTTGGAGTGTGTATGGCTTTGTTAGATGAAATGTGTCAATATGTGGGAGGGATTTGGTGATTCCTATGCTCAGGATACTGCACAGTGTCTCAGTTGACTTCCTGCTACCTGTAAGATGAAGGACTACCAGCTACTCTTCCAGCATCATATCTGTCTGCATGCCATCAGGTTCTTCACTATGATAATAACAGACTGAACCTCTGCAATTGCAAGCTGACACCTCAATTAAATATTTTCTGTTATAAGAATTGTTGTGGTCTTTGTGTCTCTTCACAGCAATGGAAACCCCAATAAAGACAGAGATAGGTACCAGGATCAAGGAATTGCTGTGATAAGAGAGACTATACTTTTGTTTGGGAGAATCTGGACTTTTGTACTGTGGGTTATGAAAGCAAAATGCTTTAAGCATTGCTTAATGGACCATAATGGTAGGAGCATGGAAGATAGAAGTGCTAAGAATTGTTTGAGCTGTTGTGGCTCACTCAAGAACTTTCAGAAGAGAAGCCTTTTTAGTAAGTTGCCTGCACATTGTTCTTATAATATATTGCTGAAGAAAGTGGCTGCCATTTGCTCTTGTCCAGTCTGCCTGAGGCTAAAATGAAAAGGTTTGGATTAAATCAGTTGGTAGAAGAAATCTCAAAGCAACCTACCATAGACTTTTTCATGTGGCTTTTAGTGGTATGTCTAATATATGTTTATAATGAAAAGGAGAAAGCTTGGCAGACAAAATTATAAAATAAAAATTTTGAGGAGAAAAAAACCACCAGGAAGTAAAATAGAACTATTATTTTTGTTCTAGGAGATAAATGGATTAAGAAATGGAATAAAGAGATTAATGGTGTCAGGGCATGATCCCACTTAGCTTAGTCTCTAATTTGTGAAAATAAACTTTAAAAAAGCTTAGAACAAGATGTGGTGGGGCACACCTTTAATCCCAGCACTGGGAAAGCAGAGTCTGGCAGATTTCTGAGGTTGAGGTCAACCTGGCATACAGAGTTAGTTTCAGGACAGTCAAGTGTAGTCAGTGGCAGACAGAAAGCTGGTGAAGATACAAATAACAAGAGTTGTATGTTCCAGTTCCAGTAAACAGCAGAACCTGACAGCTTTGGCCACATAGTTCTGGCTTCAGAGTTAAGGTTAAACAATAAAGCTTATGGAATTTGCCTCCATGCCAAAAGAAAGCCTCTGAGGTCTGACATATATCAGCAAGGAGTATCCCTGAATGGAGACCTCATAAAGAAGCCATTGCATGAACTTGAAGCCTATATTGCCTTAGAGAATCCAAGATGTTCGAGATGTCAGAGTCATGAGATGCCTGCAAAGGAGAGCTGCTAACAGTGAACAGAAACAGCACAAGAGAAATATGGGTATTGTAGTCGACAATCAAAACAAAGTTGTAGATCTGAAGAGTGTTTTCATATCAGTCATGGAGATGAAGAGTTTGGAATTTGTGAAGCTAGTTTGTTGTCTTGCTTTAGTTCAGTATTTCTTTACTATGCTTCCTTCCCTGTGTTTTGGAATGACAATGCATATCCTGTGTCAGATACTTTAAATTTCTTCTTATATCTTTTGTCTTTTTTCTCTTTTATGCTTGAGTTTATAACAATTATTTCATTTCTTGTTTCCATCTCTTCCCTTCAAAGACCTCCTACTTAATCTCTTTCAAATTCTTTACCTCTTATTTCATTAATATTTGTCACATGAACACACACACACACACACACACACACACACACACACACACACACGGATATACATTCCTAAATATAATTTGCTTAATCTGTATGATGTCATTTATATAGTTTTAGGGCTGCCAATTGAATATTGGACAACAAATTGTTGCGATCACATTTAGGGAAGAACATTTCTCTCATTATAAATATTATTCAGTTGCCTACAGTTCTTTTATGGAGGTTCCCCTCATACACTTTGGTATATCGATTCTTCTTTTTTTTATTGATTTTTATTGAGTTCTTCATTCTTCTCTGCTTCCCTCCTGGCCTCTCCCCTCCCTGTTTAACTCTCTCCCAAATTTCCTTGCTCCAAATTTACTCAGATCTTGTCTTTTTCTTCTTCCCATGTAGATTAGATCTATGTAAATCTCTCCTAGTGTTCTCATTGTTTTCTAAGTTCTCTGAAATTGTGGCTTGTAAGCTGGTTTTCTTTGCTATGATTAAAAACCACCAGTGAGTGAGTACATGTGATAATTGTCTTTCTGTGTCTGGGTTACCTCACTCAAAATAAGGTTTTCTAACTCCATCCATTTGCTTTCAAAATTCAAGGTGTCATTCTTCTTTTACTTATTTAGTTCATGGTTATGCAGTCACGTTGGTGAGAATGTATGAGTGTAGCTTCTGATAGTACTAGGACAAAGTCTCAGAGCAAATTCCTAAAATCTCTGACTCTCAACTATCTTACCACCCTCTCTTCTGCAATGTTGATCTTTGAGCCTTAGATGTGGGAACTTTTTAGGACCATGCCCCACAACACTGAATTATGATTGCGTATGGTTTTCTATGATGGTCTCTGTCTTTTTAATAGATTTTTCTTGATGAGGAGTGAGGAATATACTTATATATGATTATTTTAAGCTAGAAGTCCCTGAGGAGAGAAAAGAAGAACATCTGACTTTCTGGGTAGGTGATATGATCTTTCCTAGTTGGATCACTTATGGGTTAGAGTTGCGGAAACAAGTGGAAGGTCTAGCTAGGTGCAGAGGTTGCATGAATCATCAAAAGGACTTTGATTATTTTTTTTAAAAAATTAGGTAAAGAGTCATTGAATAAGTATTAGTAAAAGTGTCTTGTAGAGGCTCAGATAGACTTGAGAACGCCATAATAAAAATAGTTGTCATACAACAACACTCAAATACCCCCTACAAAAATCTTTATTTTGTTTTTAATGTTATTTGATTTTGAAGATGAAAATTTATGTATCTAGACCAATATTTATGTCTTGAATATTGAAAAATATGGAATCCTACTGATCTGGCATTACTAAAATTGTAAAAGCATAAATGGAAAAGCACATTATTAAGGAGCCATTAAGCAGTCATTTCAGCACAGGATGAGTGGTACTATAACAGTTTTGCATGAGCATCTTGGGGTTTTCCCAGCAGCTCCTTACTGGTGGAGTATTTCTACTATGAGGAAGAATATATTGGTTTCTGTAATCGGATATAAGTAGCAAGCTCTTAATGGATAAAGTTCACACAGAGTGAATATAAACCCTGAACATCTCACAATAGAGTTTTAGATTAATGTTTAATCTATTTTTAATGTGAATCACAAATGAAACACATTGTTCACCTTTTAAAGTAGTTTATTCACCTTACAAAAGGACTCTTTCTCTATTATTATTTTCAGCTAAGCTTATAAAAGAAAAAATGTCTTAGACAAATCTTGTTTAGGTTCCCACCTTAACCACGCAAGTAGAAAAGAATAGGTAAAATATTCTCATTACTTCACTTCCGCATATTATTTGTAAATTTGTTTACCATCCATATTCATAAAACTACAGTAGGATATTTGGGCTTGTATATAGAGATTGAGTAAAGAGCAAAATCAAACAAAAAACACTCATGTTTTGAAATAAGGCATCACCAGACCATTAGATCTTTATGCTTCAGTGGGAGTGTGGAGCAGGGAGAGCTTCACATTCTGTAACATGGACACACACAGCGTGTGCTGAAGCAGGTTTCCCGGGGAAAGTGATTGCTGTGAAAGAGTAACATTTAGCTAAGTGCAAGGTAGAGAAGAGGGAAGACAGGGATGTAAGGAACACCCCGTGGTGTGGTGAGGAACAAGTTAGGCACTGAACTGCCATGCTCCTGACATCACAGACCTGAAGGAAAGCAGTGTCACACGGCGTTCTGCAGACTCTGTGAAAGAATGTTTCCTTGAGTCATCTTATAAATAAGTGCTCATGCCAAAAAATAAAAATAGGCCATTTGAGATGGAGACTAACATAGTTTTTCAGTGGGAGAGGATGTGGACGAGTCCTTCAGACAAAGGCAGGCTGTCTGCAGTTCAAATATTTTGTCCAGAAACCTTGGTAGACACAGAAAATGGGAGCACTTTTTCTACTAAGTGCTTCCCTACTAAGAAATAAGAAAGCACAGGGCACGTTCTCAGTCCCAAGTAAATAGGAGCGGGCCAGTGCACAAATGAGGAGTCACAGTTTGTCTTCTTCATGCAGTATTGTTCCTCACTCCCCGTGTGTGTGTGTGTGTGTGTGTGTGTGTGTGTGTGTGTGTGTGTGTGTGTCTGTGCATACAAGTGTCTGTGTATGGAGGTCAGGTCTCTCATTTACCTGGAGATCACCTGGTAAGCTAGGCTGGCCGGCCAGTGAACCCCAGGTATCCTCTTGGTTCTACCTCCTCCACACTGAGATTACAAACACATGTTATCATACTTCTAATTTTACACGGGTGTTAGAGATCAAACTTGGTTCTTCATGCCATTTTCCTAGCCCTGGTTATCATACTTCTAATTTTACATGGGTGTTAGAGATCAAACTCAGTTCTTCATGCCATATTTCTAGCCTTGCTGTTGCTTCTTTCCAACTTTGAGAGCAGTTTACAACAGACTATGTTGATAATGACACCAAGAGCAACCTGGATCTCTAAAAACATTCTTAGATAGGGTGGCATGACTCCCTTCAGAATAAACGGAACTCTCTTGAAGTTTACAATCCCCTCAAGTTGTTACAGTCCAGATGTCCACTGGTAGAGTTTTCCTCTTAGGGATCTCAGAGTGACTCTGTCTTTCTACTCCTACTCCTCCGCCTTTCCTCTTCATCTAAGATTTCTTCCTTGCTCTTTCAAGTTCTTGCAGTGAGACACTGTTAAATTTTTAAATAGAATCAGAGAGATATCAGGACAATTATAATGTAAAAGGAGTCTTTTACATTATAAATAAATAATAATGTATATATATAAATAAATATATATTTTATATAAACAAATAATTTTATATAAATAATAATAATAAACAATTATAAATAAATTATAATGTAAAAGGAGCTTTTTACATTGTAAATAAAAATGTTATTTTCATTGGTTAATAAAGAGACTGCCTTGGCCCTCTAATAGAACAGAAAATTAGGTAGGCAGAATAAGCAGAACAGAATGCTGGGAGGAAGAAGGCAGTGAGGCAGTCGCCATGACTCTCCTCTCCGAGACAGAAACAGGTTAAGATCCTTCTTGGTAAGCCACCACCTCGTGGTGCTACACACATTAATAGAAATGGGTTAATCAAGATGTGAGAGTTAGCCAATAAGAGGCTAGAACTAATGGGCCATGCAGTGTTTAAAAGAATACAATTTCCGTGTAATTATTTCGGGTAAAGCTAGCCAGGAGCCGGGTGGCAGGACACAGTCTGCCCGCTCCCACTCAGAGTGGCGCCCAACATGGTAACTAAATCCACTTAAAAACCTGAGAGAACTTACAAATAAGGTAAAGAGAGTTTAACACAGATTTTGTTGTTTGCTAGGGCGTCCTGTAGAGAGATTTCCTGTTTCAGCATTAATGGTAGAAAAAAAGCTGCGCCATTTTAAAACACAGCTTCCTGGATCCTGCCACCAGAGCAAACTCCAGCTATGGAGCATTTCTGGGCCTGGACACTTGTGTGAAAACTTGGCAAAGTAGCTGAGACCATGCTCATAGCTCGGTTCTTCCTGCCTGAGTAGGCAGCTGGATCAGGTCTACTAAAAAGTGGTGGTTTTGAAATACCAGTTTCTGGGCTGTGCTGCCATTGCGATCTCTGATCTCTGTCTGCCTCCTGCGGGAGATAGAAACCACATTGATATAAGGGTAT